>NC_092139.1:76717991-77030274 GCF_043159975.1 Macaca nemestrina | reverse complement strand
AGTGGAAAGCTGTAACTCTGTGAGATGATTTCACAGAACACAAAGAAATTTCTCAGAAAGCTTCTTTCTCTTTGTTATCGGAGGTTATTTCCTTTGGCCCTATAGTCTTCAAAGGGATCCGAAATATCTGTTCTCAGATTCCACAGAAATAAGGCTAGCAAAGAGATCCACGAAATACAGATGTAACTCTGTGAGATGAATTAACAGAACACTAAGCAGTTTCTCAGAAAGCTTCTTTCCAGATTTCATCTGAGGATATTTCCTTTTTCAACATAGCCCTCTATGGGCTTCCAAATATCACTTTGCCAATTCCACAATAACTGTCTTTGCGAAAGGCTTCTTGAGGGGAAAGCTGTAACTCTGTGAGATGATTTCACAGAACACACAGAAGTTTCCAAGAAAGCTTCTTTCTCTTTGTTAACGGAGGATATTTCCTTTGGCCCTATAGTCTTCAATGGGATCCGAAATATCTGTTCGCAGATTCCACAGAAATAAGGCTAGCAAAGAGATCCACGAAATACAGATGTAACTCTGGGAGGTGAATGAACAGAACACTAAGGAGTTTCTCAGAAAGCTTCTTTCCAGATTTCATCTGAGGATATTTCCTTTTTCACCATAGCCATCTATGGGCTTCCAAATATCACTTTGCCAATTCCACAAGAACTGTCTTAGCGAAAGGCTTCTTGAGGGGAAAGCTGTAACTCTGTGAGATGATTTCACAGAACACAAAGAAATTTCTCAGAATGCTTCTTTCTCTTTGTTATCGGAGGTTATTTCCTTTGGCCCTATAGTCTTCAAAGGGATCCGAAATATCTGTTCTCAGATTCCACAGAAATAAGGCTAGCACAGAGATCCACGAAATACGGATGTAACTCTGTGAGATGAATTAACAGAACACTAAGCAATTTCTCAGAAAGTTTCTTTCCAGATTTCATCTGAGGATATTTCCTTTTTCACCATAGCCCTCTATGGGATTCCAAATATCACTTTGACAATTCCACAAGAACTGTCCTAGCGAAAGGCTTCTTGAGGGGAAAGCTGTAACTCTGTGAGATGATTTCTCAGAACGCAAAGAAGTTTCTCAGAAAGCTTCTTTCTCTTTGTTATCGGAGGATATTTCCTTTGGCCCTATAGTCTTCAATGGATCCGAAATATCTGTTCTCAGATTCCACAGAAATAAGGCTAGCAAAGAGATCCACGAAATACAGATGTAACTCTGTGACATGAATTAACAGAACACTAAGCAGTTTCTCAGAAAGCTTCTTTCCAGATTTCATCTGAGGATATTTCCTTTTTCACCATAGCCCTCTAGGGGCTTCCAAATATCACTCTGCGAATTACACAAGAACTGTCTTAGTGAAAGGCTTCTTGAGGGGAAAGCTGTAACTCTGTGAGATGATTTCACAGAACACAAAGAAGTTTCTCAGAAAGCTTCTTTCTCTTTGTTATCGGAGGTTATTTCCTTTGGCCCTATAGTCTTCAATGGGATCCGAAATATCTGTTCTCAGATTCCACAGAAATAAGGCTAGCAAAGAGATCCACGAAATACAGATGTAACTCTGTGAGATGAATTAACAGAACACTAAGCAGTTTCTCAGAAAGCTTCTTTCCAGATTTCATCTGAGGATATTTCCTTTTTCACCATAGTCCTCTAGGGGCTTCCAAATATCACTTTGCGAATTACACAAGAACTGTCTTAGTGAAAGGCTTCTTGAGGGGAAAGCTGTAACTCTGTGAGATGATTTCACAGAACACAAAGAAGTTTCTCAGAAAGCTTCTTTCTCTTTGTTATCGGAGGTTATTTCCTTTGGCCCTATAGTCTTCAAAGGGATCCGAAATATCTGTTCTCAGATTCCACAGAAATAAGGCTAGCAAAGAGATCCACGAAATACAGATGTAACTCTGTGAGATGAATTAACAGAACACTAAGGAGTTTCTCAGAAAGCTTCTTTCCAGATTTCATATGAGGATATTTCCTTTTTCACCATAGCCCTCTAGGGGCTTCCAAATATCACTTTGCCAATTCCACAAGAACTGTCTTAGCGAAAGGCTTCTTGAGGGGAAAGCTGTAACTCTGTGAGATGATTTCACAGAACACACAAAAGTTTCCAAGAAAGCTTCTTTCTCTTTGTTATGGGAGGATATTTCCTTTGGTCCTATAGTCTTCAAAGGGATCCGAAATAACTGTTCTCAGATTCCACAGAAATAAGGCTAGCAAAGAGATCCACGAAATACAGATGTAACTCTGAGAGATGAATGAACAGAACACTAAGCAGTTTCTCAGAAAGCTTCTTTCCAGATTTCATCTGAGGATATTTCCTTTTTCACCATAGCCCTCTATGGGCTTCCAAATATCACTTTGCCAGTTCCACAAGAACTGTCTTAGCGAAAGGCTTCTTGAGGGGAAAGCTGTAACTCTGTGAGATGATTTCACGGAACACAAAGAAGTTTCTCAGAAAGCTTCTTTCGCTTTGTTATCGGAGGATATTTCCTTTGGCCGTATAGTCTTCAATGGGAACCGAAATATCTTTTCTCAGATTCCACAGAAATAAGGTTAGCAAAGAGATCCACGAAATACAGATGTAACTCTGTGAGATGAATTAACCGAACACTAAGCAGTTTCTCAGAAAGCTTCTTTCCAGATTTCATCTGAGGATATTTCCTTTTTCACCATAGCCCTCTATGGGCTTCCAAATATCACTTTTCCAGTTCCACAAGAACTGTCTTAGCGAAAGGCTTGTTGAGGGGAAAGCTGTAACTCTGTGAGATGATTTCACGGAACACAAAGAAGTTTCTCAGAAAGCTTCTTTCTCTTTGTAATCGGAGGATATTTCCTTTGTCCCTATAGTCTTCAATGGGATCAGAAATACCTGTTCTCAGATTCCACAGAAATAAGGCTAGCAAAGAGATCCACGAAATACGGATGTAACTCTGTGAGATGAATTAACAGAACACTAAGCAGTTTCTCAGAAAGCTTCTTTCCAGATTTCATCTGAGGATATTTCCTTTTTCACCATAGCCCTCTATGGGCTTACAAATATCACTTTGCCAATTCCACAAGAAGTGTCTTAGCGAAAGGCTTCTTGAGGGGAAAGCTGTAACTCTGTGAGATGATTTCACAGAACACAAAGAAGTTTCTCAGAAACCTTCTTTCTCTTTGTTATTGGAAGACATTTCCTTTGGCCCTATAGTCTTCAAAGGGATCCGAAGTATCTGTTCTCAGATTCCACAGAAATAAGGCTAGCAAAGAGATCCACGAAATACAGATGTAACTCTGTGAGATGAATTAACAGAACACTAATCAGTTTCTCAGAAAGCTTCTTTCCAGATTTCATCTGAGGATATTTCCTTTTTCACCATAGCCCTCTATGAGCTTCCAAATATCACTTTGCCAATTCCACAAGAAGTGTCTTAGCGAAAGGCTTCTTGAGGGGAAAGCTGTAACTCTGTGAGATGATTTCACAGAACACAAAGAAGTTTCTCAGAAACCTTCTTTCTCTTTGTTATTGGAAGACATTTCCTTTGGCCCTATAGTCTTCAAAGGGATCCGAAATATCTGTTCTCAGATTCCACAGAAATAAGGCTAGCAAAGAGATCCACGAAATACAGATGTAACTCTGTGACATGAATTAACAGAACACTAAGCAGTTTCTCAGAAAACTTCTTTACAGATTTCATCTGATGATATTTCCTTTTTCACCTTTGCCCTCTATGGGCTTCCAAATATCACTTTGCCAATTCCACAAGAACTGTCTTAGCGAAAGGCTTCTTGAGGGGAAATCTGTAACTTTGTGAGATGATTTCACAGAACACAAAGAAGTTTCTAAGAAAGCTTCTTTCTCTTTGTAATCGGAGGATATTTCCTTTGTCCCTATAGTCTTCAAAGGGATCTGATATACCTGTTCTCAGATTCCACAGAAATAAGGCCAGCAAAGAGATCCACGAAATACAGATGTAACTCTGTGAGATGAATTAACAGAACACTAAGCAGTTTCTCAGAAAGCTTCTTTCCAGATTTCATCTGAGGATATTTCCTTTTTCACCATAGCCCTCTATGGGCTTCCAAATATCACTTTGCCAATTCCACAAGAAGTGTCTTAGCGAAAGGCTTCTTGAGGGGAAAGCTGTAACTCTGTGAGATGATTTCACAGAACACAAAGAAGTTTCTCAGAAAGCTTCTTTCTCTTTGTTAACGGAGGACATTTCCTTTGGCCCTATAGTCTTCAAAGGGATCCGAAATATCTGTTCTCAGATTCCACAGAAATAAGGCTAGCAAAGAGAGCCACGAAATACAGATGTAACTCTGTGACAAGAATTAACAGAACACTAAGCAGTTTCACAGAAAGCGTCTTTATAGATTTCATCTGATGATATTTCCTTTTTCACCATTGCCCTCTATGGGCTTCCAAATATCACTTTGCCAATTCCACAAGAAATGTCTTAGGAGAAAGGCTTCTTGAGGGGAAAGCTGTAACTCTGTGAGATGATTTCACAGAAGACAAAGAAGTTTCTAAAAAAGCTTCTTTCTCTTTGTAATCGGAGGATATTTCCTTTGTCCCTATAGTCTTCAAAGGGATCTGAAATACCTGTTCTCAGATTCCACAGAAATAAGGCTAGCAAAGAGATCCACGAAATACAGATGTAACTCTGTGAGATGAATTAACAGAACACTAAGCAGTTTCTCAGAAAGCTTCTTTCCAGATTTCATCTGAGGATATTTCCTTTTTCACCATAGCCCTCTATGGGCTTCCAAATATCACTTTGCCAATTCCACAAGAACTGTCTTAGTGAAAGGCTTCTTTAGTGGAAAGCTGTAACTCTGTGAGATGATTTCACAGAACACAAAGAAATTTCTCAGAAAGCTTCTTTCTCTTTGTTATCGGAGGTTATTTCCTTTGGCCCTATAGTCTTCAAAGGGATCCGAAATATCTGTTCTCAGATTCCACAGAAATAAGGCTAGCAAAGAGATCCACGAAATACAGATGTAACTCTGTGAGATGAATTAACAGAACACTAAGCAGTTTCTCAGAAAGCTTCTTTCCAGATTTCATCTGAGGATATTTCCTTTTTCACCATAGCCCTCTATGGGCTTCCAAATATCACTTTGCCAATTCCACAATAACTGTCTTTGCGAAAGGCTTCTTGAGGGGAAAGCTGTAACTCTGTGAGATGATTTCACAGAACACACAGAAGTTTCCAAGAAAGCTTCTTTCTCTTTGTTAACGGAGGATATTTCCTTTGGCCCTATAGTCTTCAATGGGATCCGAAATATCTGTTCGCAGATTCCACAGAAATAAGGCTAGCAAAGAGATCCACGAAATACAGATGTAACTCTGTGAGGTGAATGAACAGAACACTAAGGAGTTTCTCAGAAAGCTTCTTTCCAGATTTCATCTGAGGATATTTCCTTTTTCACCATAGCCATCTATGGGCTTCCAAATATCACTTTGCCAATTCCACAAGAACTGTCTTAGCGAAAGGCTTCTTGAGGGGAAAGCTGTAACTCTGTGAGGTGATTTCACAGAACACAAAGAAATTTCTCAGAAAGCTTCTTTCTCTTTGTTATCGGAGGTTATTTCCTTTGGCCCTATAGTCTTCAAAGGGATCCGAAATATCTGTTCTCAGATTCCACAGAAATAAGGCTAGCACAGAGATCCACGAAATACGGATGTAACTCTGTGAGATGAATTAACAGAACACTAAGCAATTTCTCAGAAAGTTTCTTTCCAGATTTCATCTGAGGATATTTCCTTTTTCACCATAGCCCTCTATGGGATTCCAAATATCACTTTGACAATTCCACAAGAACTGTCCTAGCGAAAGGCTTCTTGAGGGGAAAGCTGTAACTCTGTGAGATGATTTCTCAGAACGCAAAGAAGTTTCTCAGAAAGCTTCTTTCTCTTTGTTATCGGAGGATATTTCCTTTGGCCCTATAGTCTTCAATGGATCCGAAATATCTGTTCTCAGATTCCACAGAAATAAGGCTAGCAAAGAGATCCACGAAATACAGATGTAACTCTGTGACATGAATTAACAGAACACTAAGCAGTTTCTCAGAAAGCTTCTTTCCAGATTTCAACTGAGGATATTTCCTTTTTCACCATAGCCCTCTATGGGCTTCCAAATATCACTTTGCCAATTCCACAAGAACTGTCTTAGCGAAAGGCTTCTTGAGGGGAAAGCTGTAACTCTGTGAGATGATTTCACAGAACACAAAGAAGTTTCTCAGAAAGCTTCTTTCTCTTTGTAATCGGAGGATATTTCCTTTGTCCCTATAGTCTTCAATGGGATCTGAAATACCTGTTCTCAGATTCCACAGAAATAAGGCTAGCAAAGAGATCCACGAAATACGGATGTAACTCTGTGAGATGAATTAACAGAACACTAAGCAGTTTCTCAGAAATCTTCTTTCCAGATTTCATCTGAGGATATTTCCTTTTTCACCATAGCCCTCTATGGGCTTCCAAATATCACTTTGCCAATTCCACAAGAACTGTCCTAGCGAAAGGCTTCTTGAGGGGAAAGCTGTAACTCTGTGAGATGATTTCTCAGAACGCAAAGAAGTTTCTCAGAAAGCTTCTTTCTCTTTGTTATCGGAGGATATTTCCTTTGGCCCTATAGTCTTCATGGGATCCGAAATATCTGTTCTCAGATTCCACAGAAATAAGGCTAGCAAAGAGATCCACGAAATACAGATGTAGCTCCGTGAGATGAATTAACAGAACACTAAGCAGTTTCTCAGAAAGCTTCTTTCCAGATTTCATATGAGGATATTTCCTTTTTCACCGTAGCCCTCTATGGGCTTCCAAATATCACTTTGCCAATTCCACAAGAACTGTCTTAGCGAAAGGCTTCTTGAGGGGAAAGCTGTAACTCTGTGAGATGATTTCACAGAACACACAGAAGTTTCCAAGAAAGCTTCTTTCTCTTTGTTATGGGAGGATATTTCCTTTGGCCCTATAGTCTTCAATGGGATCCGAAATATCTGTTCTCAGATTCCACAGAAATAAGGCTAGCAAAGAGATCCACGAAATACAGATGTAACTCTGTGAGATGAATGAACAGAACACTAAGCAGATTCTCAGAAAGCTTCTTTCCAGATTTCAACTGAGGATATTTCCTTTTTCACCATAGCCCTCTATGGGCTTCCAAATATCACTTTGCCAATTCCACAAGAAGTGTCTTAGCGAAAGGCTTCTTGAGGGGAAAGCTGTAACTCTGTGAGATGATTTCACCGAACACAAAGAAGTTTCTCAGAAACCTTCTTTCTCTTTGTTATTGGAAGACATTTCCTTTGGCCCTATAGTCTTCAAAGGGATCCGAAATATCTGTTCTGAGATTCCACAGAAATAAGGCTAGCAAAGAGATCCACGAAATACAGATGTAACTCTGTGAGATGAATTAACAGAACACTAAGCAGTTTCTCAGAAAGCTTCTTCCCAGATTTCATCTGAGGATATTTCCTTTTTCACCATAGCCCTCTATGGGCTTCCAAATATCACATTGCCAATTCCACAAGAACTGTCTTAGCGAAAGGCTTCCTGAGGGGAAAGCTGTAACTCTGTGAGATGATTTCACAGAACACAAAGAAGTTTCTCAGACAGCTTCTTTCTCTTTGTTATGGGAGGATATTTCCTTTGGCCCTATAGTCTTCAATGGGATCCGAAATATCTGTTCTCAGATTTCACAGAAATAAGGCTAGCAAAGAGATCCACGAAATACAGATGTAACTCTGTGAGATGAATTAACAGAACACTAAGCAGTTTCTCAGAAAGCTTCTTTCCAGATTTCATCTGAGGATATTTCCTTTTTCACCATAGCCCTCTATGGGCTTCCAAATATCACTTTGCCAATTACACAAGAAGTGTCTTAGCGAAAGGCTTCTTGAGGGGAAAGCTGTAACTCTGTGAGATGATTTCACAGAACACAAAGAAGTTTCTCAGAAACCTTCTTTCTCTTTGTTATTGGAAGACATTTCCTTTGGCCCTATAGTCTTCAAAGGGATCCGAAATATCTGTTCTCAGATTCCACAGAAATAAGGCTAGCAAAGAGATCCACGAAATACAGATGTAACTCTGTGACATGAATTAACAGAACACTAAGCAGTTTCTCAGAAAGCTTCTTTACAGATTTCATCTGATGATATTTCCTTTTTCACCTTTGCCCTCTATGGGCTTCCAAATATCACTTTGCCAATTCCACAAGAACTGTCTTAGCGAAAGGCTTCTTGAGGGGAAAGCTGTAACTCTGTGAGATGATTTCACAGAACACAAAGAAGTTTCTAAGAAAGCTTCTTTCTCTTTGTAATCGGAGGATATTTCCTTTGTCCCTATAGTCTTCAAAGGGATCTGATATACCTGTTCTCAGATTCCACAGAAATAAGGCCAGCAAAGAGATCCACGAAATACAGATGTAACTCTGTGAGATGAATTAACAGAACACTAAGCAGTTTCTCAGAAAGCTTCTTTCCAGATTTCATCTGAGGATATTTCCTTTTTCACCATAGCCCTCTATGGGCTTCCAAATATCACTTTGCCAATTCCACAAGAACTGTCCTAGCGAAAGGCTTCTTGAGGGGAAAGCTGTAACTCTGTGAGATGATTTCTCAGAACGCAAAGAAGTTTCTCAGAAAGCTTCTTTCTCTTTGTTATCGGAGGATATTTCCTTTGGCCCTATAGTCTTCATGGGATCCGAAATATCTGTTCTCAGATTCCACAGAAATAAGGCTAGCAAAGAGATCCACGAAATACAGATGTAGCTCCGTGAGATGAATTAACAGAACACTAAGCAGTTTCTCAGAAAGCTTCTTTCCAGATTTCATATGAGGATATTTCCTTTTTCACCATAGCCCTCTATGGGCTTCCAAATATCACTTTGCCAATTCCACAAGAACTGTCTTAGCGAAAGGCTTCTTGAGGGGAAAGCTGTAACTCTGTGAGATGATTTCACAGAACACACAGAAGTTTCCAAGAAAGCTTCTTTCTCTTTGTTATGGGAGGATATTTCCTTTGGCCCTATAGTCTTCAAAGGGATCCGAAATATCTGTTCTCAGATTCCACAGAAATAAGGCTAGCAAAGAGATCCACGAAATACAGATGTAACTCTGTGAGATGAATGAACAGAACACTAAGCAGATTCTCAGAAAGCTTCTTTCCAGATTTCAACTGAGGATATTTCCTTTTTCACCATAGCCCTCTATGGGCTTCCAAATATCACTTTGCCAATTCCACAAGAAGTGTCTTAGCGAAAGGCTTCTTGAGGGGAAAGCTGTAACTCTGTGAGATGATTTCACAGAACACAAAGAAGTTTCTCAGAAACCTTCTTTCTCTTTGTTATTGGAAGACATTTCCTTTGGCCCTATAGTCTTCAAAGGGATCCGAAATATCTGTTGTGAGATTCCACAGAAATAAAGCTAGCAAAGAGATCCACGAAATACAGATGTAACTCTGTGAGATGAATTAACAGAACACTAAGCAGTTTCTCAGAAAGCTTCTTTCCAGATTTCATCTGAGGATATTTCCTTTTTCACCATAGCCCTCTATGGGCTTCCAAATATCACATTGCCAATTCCACAAGAACTGTCTTAGCGAAAGGCTTCCTGAGGGGAAAGCTGTAACTCCGTGAGATGATTTCACAGAACACAAAGAAGTTTCTCAGACAGCTTCTTTCTCTTTGTTATGGGAGGATATTTCCTTTGGCCCTATAGTCTTCAATGGGATCCGAAATATCTGTTCTCAGATTTCACAGAAATAAGGCTAGCAAAGAGATCCACGAAATACAGATGTAACTCTGTGAGATGAATTAACAGAACACTAAGCAGTTTCTCAGAAAGCTTCTTTCCAGATTTCATCTGAGGATATTTCCTTTTTCACCATAGCCCTCTATGGGCTTCCAAATATCACTTTGCCAATTACACAAGAAGTGTCTTAGCGAAAGGCTTCTTGAGGGGAAAGCTGTAACTCTGTGAGATGATTTCACAGAACACAAAGAAGTTTCTCAGAAACCTTCTTTCTCTTTGTTATTGGAAGACATTTCCTTTGGCCCTATAGTCTTCAAAGGGATCCGAAATATCTGTTCTCATATTCCACAGAAATAAGGCTAGCAAAGAGATCCACGAAATACAGATGTAACTCTGTGACATGAATTAACAGAACACTAAGAAGTTTCTCAGAAAGCTTCTTTACAGATTTCATCTGATGATATTTCCTTTTTCACCTTTGCCCTCTATGGGCTTCCAAATATCACTTTGCCAATTCCACAAGAACTGTCTTAGCGAAAGGCTTCTTGAGGGGAAAGCTGTAACTCTGTGAGATGATTTCACAGAACACAAAGAAGTTTCTAAGAAAGCTTCTTTCTCTTTGTAATCGGAGGATATTTCCTTTGTCCCTATAGTCTTCAAAGGGATCTGATATACCTGTTCTCAGATTCCACAGAAATAAGGCCAGCAAAGAGATCCACGAAATACAGATGTAACTCTGTGAGATGAATTAACAGAACACTAAGCAGTTTCTCAGAAAGCTTCTTTCCAGATTTCATCTGAGGATATTTCCTTTTTCACCATAGCCCTCTATGGGCTTCCAAATATCACTTTGCCAATTCCACAAGAAGTGTCTTAGCGAAAGACTTCTTGAGGGGAAAGCTGTAACTCTGTGAGATGATTTCACATAACACAAAGAAGTTTCTCAGAAAGCTTCTTTCTCTTTGTTAACGGAGGACATTTCCTTTGGCCCTATAGTCTTCAAAGGGATCCGAAATATCTGTTCTCAGATTCCACAGAAATAAGGCTAGCAAAGAGAGCCACGAAATACAGATGTAACTCTGTGACAAGAATTAACAGAACACTAAGCAGTTTCACAGAAAGCGTCTTTATAGATTTCATCTGATGATATTTCCTTTTTCACCATTGCCCTCTATGGGCTTCCAAATATCACTTTGCCAATTCCACAAGAAATGTCTTAGGAGAAAGGCTTCTTGAGGGGAAAGCTGTAACTCTGTGAGATGATTTCACAGAAGACAAAGAAGTTTCTAAAAAAGCTTCTTTCTCTTTGTAATCGGAGGATATTTCCTTTGTCCCTATAGTCTTCAAAGGGATCCGAAATACCTGTTCTCAGATTCCACAGAAATAAGGCTAGCAAAGAGATCCACGAAATACAGATGTAACTCTGTGAGATGAATTAACAGAACACTAAGCAGTTTCTCAGAAAGCTTCTTTCCAGATTTCATCTGAGGATATTTCCTTTTTCACCATAGCCCTCTATGGGCTTCCAAATATCACTTTGCCAATTCCACAAGAACTGTCTTAGTGAAAGGCTTCTTTAGTGGAAAGCTGTAACTCTGTGAGATGATTTCACAGAACACAAAGAAATTTCTCAGAAAGCTTCTTTCTCTTTGTTATCGGAGGTTATTTCCTTTGGCCCTATAGTCTTCAAAGGGATCCGAAATATCTGTTCTCAGATTCCACAGAAATAAGGCTAGCAAAGAGATCCACGAAATACAGATGTAACTCTGTGAGATGAATTAACAGAACACTAAGCAGTTTCTCAGAAAGCTTCTTTCCAGATTTCATCTGAGGATATTTCCTTTTTCACCATAGCCCTCTAGGGGCTTCCAAATATCACTTTGCCAATTCCACAAGAAGTGTCTTAGCGAAAGGCTTCTTGAGGGGAAAGCTGTAACTCTGTGAGATGATTTCACAGAACACAAAGAAGTTTCTCAGAAAGCTTCTTTCTCTTTGTTAACGGAGGACATTTCCTTTGGCCCTATAGTCTTCAATGGGATCCGAAATATCTGTTCTCAGATTCCACAGAAACAAGGCTAGCAAAGAGAGCCACGAAATACAGATGTAACTCTGTGACGAGAATTAACAGAAGTCTAAGCAGTTTCACAGAAAGCTTCTTTACAGATTTCATCTGATGATATTTCCTTTTTCACCATTGCCCTCTATGGGCTTCCAAATATCACTTTGCCAATTCCACAAGAACTGTCTTAGGGAAAGGCTTCTTGAGGGGAAAGCTGTAACCCTGTGAGATGATTTCACAGAACACAAAGAAATTTCTCAGAAAGCTTCTTTCTCTTTGTTATCGGAGGTTATTTCCTTTGGCCCTATAGTCTTCAAAGGGATCCGAAATATCTGTTCTCAGATTCCACAGAAATAAGGCTACCAAAGATATCCACGAAATACAGATGTAACTCTGTGAGATGAATGAACAGAACACTAAGCAGTTTCTCAGAAAGCTTCTTTCCAGATTTCATCTGATGATATTTCCTTTTTCACCATAGCCCTCTATGGGCTTCCAAATATCACTTTGCCAATTCCACAAGAACTGTCTTAGCGAAAGGCTTCTTGAGGGGAAAGCTGTAACTCTGTGAGATGATTTCACAGAACACACAGAAGTTTCCAAGAAAGCTTCTTTCTCGTTGTTATGGGAGGATATTTCCTTTGGCCCTATAGTCTCCAAAGGGATCTGAAACATCTGTTCTCAGATTCCACAGAAATAAGGCTAGCAAAGAGATCCACGAAATACAGATGTAACTCTGTGAGATGAATTAACAGAACACTAAGCAGTTTCTCAGAAAGCTTCTTTCCAGATTTCATCTGAGGATATTTTCTTTTTCACCATAGACCTCTATGGGATTCCAAATATCACTTTGCCAATTCCACAAGAACTGTCCTAGCGAAAGGCTTCTTGAGGGGAAAGCTGTAACTCTGTGAGATGATTTCTCAGAACGCAAAGAAGTTTCTCAGAAAGCTTCTTTCTCTTTGTTAGCGGAGGATATTTCCTTTGGCCCTATAGTCTTCAATGGGATCCGAAATATCTGTTCTCAGATTCCACAGAAATAAGGCTAGCAAAGAGATCCACGAAATACAGATGTAACTCTGTGAGATGAATTAACAGAACACTAAGCAGTTTCTCAGAAAGCTTCTTTCCAGATTTCATCTGAGGATATTTCCTTTTTCACCATAGCCCTCTATGGGCTTCCAAATATCACTTTGCCAATTCCACAAGAACTGTCTTAGCGAAAGGCTTCTTGAGGGGAAAGCTGTAACTCTGTGAGATGATTTCACAGAACACACAGAAGTTTCCAAGAAAGCTTCTTTCTCTTTGTTATGGGAGGATATTTCCTTTGGCCCTATAGTCTTCAATGGGATCCGAAATATCTGTTCTCAGATTCCACAGAAATAAGGCTAGCAAAGAGATCCACGAAATACAGATGTAACTCTGTGAGATGAATGAACAGAACACGAAGCAGTTTCTCAGAAAGCTTCTTTCCAGATTTCATCTGAGGATATTTCCTTTTTCACCATAGCCCTCTATGGGCTTCCAAATATCACTTTGCCAATTCCACAAGAAGTGTCTTAGCGAAAGGCTTCTTGAGGGGAAAGCTGTAACTCTGTGAGATGATTTCACAGAACACAAAGAAGTTTCTCAGAAACCTTCTTTCTCTTTGTTATTGGAAGACATTTCCTTTGGCCCTATAGTCTTCAAAGGGATCCGAAATATCTGTTCTGAGATTCCACAGAAATAAGGCTAGCAAAGAGATCCACGAAATACAGATGTAACTCTGTGAGATGAATTAACAGAACACTAAGCAGTTTCTCAGAAAGCTTCTTTCCAGATTTCATCTGAGGATATTTCCTTTTTCACCATAGCCCTCTAGGGGCTTCCAAATATCACTTTGCGAATTACACAAGAACTGTCTTAGTGAAAGGCTTCTTGAGGGGAAAGCTGTAACTCTGTGAGATGATTTCACAGAACACAAAGAAGTTTCTCAGAAAGCTTCTTTCTCTTTGTTATCGGAGGTTATTTCCTTTGGCCCTATAGTCTTCAATGGGATCCGAAATATCTGTTCTCAGATTCCACAGAAATAAGGCTAGCAAAGAGATCCACGAAATACAGATGTAACTCTGTGAGATGAATTAACAGAACACTAAGCAGTTTCTCAGAAAGCTTCTTTCCAGATTTCATCTGAGGATATTTCCTTTTTCACCATAGCCCTCTAGGGGCTTCCAAATATCACTTTGCGAATTACACAAGAACTGTCTTAGTGAAAGGCTTCTTGAGGGGAAAGCTGTAACTCTGTGAGATGATTTCACAGAACACAAAGAAGTTTCTCAGAAAGCTTCTTTCTCTTTGTTATCGGAGGTTATTTCCTTTGGCCCTATAGTCTTCAAAGGGATCCGAAATATCTGTTCTCAGATTCCACAGAAATAAGGCTAGCAAAGAGATCCACGAAATACAGATGTAACTCTGTGAGATGAATTAACAGAACACTAAGGAGTTTCTCAGAAAGCTTCTTTCCAGATTTCATATGAGGATATTTCCTTTTTCACCATAGCCCTCTATGGGCTTCCAAATATCACTTTTCCAATTCCACAAGAACTGTCTTAGCGAAAGGCTTCTTGAGGGGAAAGCTGTAACTCTGTGAGATGATTTCACAGAACACACAAAAGTTTCCAAGAAAGCTTCTTTCTCTTTGTTATGGGAGGATATTTCCTTTGGTCCTATAGTCTTCAAAGGGATCCGAAATAACTGTTCTCAGATTCCACAGAAATAAGGCTAGCAATGAGATCCACGAAATACAGATGTAACTCTGAGAGATGAATGAACAGAACACTAAGCAGTTTCTCAGAAAGCTTCTTTCCAGATTTCATCTGAGGATATTTCCTTTTTCACCATAGCCCTCTATGGGCTTCCAAATATCACTTTGCCAGTTCCACAAGAACTGTCTTAGCGAAAGGCTTCTTGAGGGGAAAGCTGTAACTCTGTGAGATGATTTCACGGAACACAAAGAAGTTTCTCAGAAAGCTTCTTTCTCTTTGTAATCGGAGGATATTTCCTTTGTCCCTATAGTCTTCAATGGGATCTGAAATACCTGTTCTCAGATTCCACAGAAATAAGGCTAGCAAAGAGATCCACGAAATACGGATGTAACTCTGTGAGATGAATTAACAGAACACTAAGCAGTTTCTCAGAAAGCTTCTTTCCAGATTTCATCTGAGGATATTTCCTTTTTCACCATAGCCCTCTATGGGCTTCCAAATATCACTTTGCCAATTCCACAAGAAGTGTCTTAGCGAAAGGCTTCTTGAGGGGAAAGCTGTAACTCTGTGAGATGATTTCACAGAACACAAAGAAGTTTCTCAGAAACCTTCTTTCTCTTTGTTATTGGAAGACATTTCCTTTGGCCCTATAGTCTTCAAAGGGATCCGAAGTATCTGTTCTCAGATTCCACAGAAATAAGGCTAGCAAAGAGATCCACGAAATACAGATGTAACTCTCTGACATGAATTAACAGAACACTAAGCAGTTTCTCAGAAAGCTTCTTTACAGATTTCATCTGATGATATTTCCTTTTTCACCTTTGCCCTCTATGGGCTTCCAAATATCACTTTGCCAATTCCACAAGAAGTGTCTTAGCGAAAGGCTTCTTGAGGGGAAAGCTGTAACTCTGTGAGATGATTTCACAGAACACAAAGAAGTTTCTAAGAAAGCTTCTTTCTCTTTGTAATCGGAGGATATTTCCTTTGTCCCTATAGTCTTCAAAGGGATCTGATATACATGTTCTCAGATTCCACAGAAATAAGGCCAGCAAAGAGATCCACGAAATACAGATGTAACTCTGTGAGATGAATTAACAGAACACTAAGCAGTTTCTCAGAAAGCTTCTTTCCAGATTTCATCTGAGGATATTTCCTTTTTCACCATAGCCCTCTATGGGCTTCCAAATATCACTTTGCCAATTCCACAAGAAGTGTCTTAGCGAAAGGCTTCTTGAGGGGAAAGCTGTAACTCTGTGAGATGATTTCACAGAACACAAAGAAGTTTCTCAGAAAGCTTCTTTCTCTTTGTTAACGGAGGACATTTCCTTTGGCCCTATAGTCTTCAAAGGGATCCGAAATATCTGTTCTCAGATTCCACAGAAATAAGGCTAGCAAAGAGAGCCACGAAATACAGATGTAACTCTGTGACAAGAATTAACAGAACACTAAGCAGTTTCACAGAAAGCGTCTTTATAGATTTCATCTGATGATATTTCCTTTTTCACCATTGCCCTCTATGGGCTTCCAAATATCACTTTGCCAATTCCACAAGAAATGTCTTAGGAGAAAGGCTTCTTGAGGGGAAAGCTGTAACTCTGTGAGATGATTTCACAGAAGACAAAGAAGTTTCTAAAAAAGCTTCTTTCTCTTTGTAATCGGAGGATATTTCCTTTGTCCCTATAGTCTTCAAAGGGATCCGAAATACCTGTTCTCAGATTCCACAGAAATAAGGCTAGCAAAGAGATCCACGAAATACAGATGTAACTCTGTGAGATGAATTAACAGAACACTAAGCAGTTTCTCAGAAAGCTTCTTTCCAGATTTCATCTGAGGATATTTCCTTTTTCACCATAGCCCTCTATGGGCTTCCAAATATCACTTTGCCAATTCCACAAGAACTGTCTTAGTGAAAGGCTTCTTTAGTGGAAAGCTGTAACTCTGTGAGATGATTTCACAGAACACAAAGAAATTTCTCAGAAAGCTTCTTTCTCTTTGTTAACGGAGGATATTTCCTTTGGCCCTATAGTCTTCAATGGGATCCGAAATATCTGTTCGCAGATTCCACAGAAATAAGGCTAGCAAAGAGATCCACGAAATACAGATGTAACTCTGTGAGGTGAATGAACAAAACACTAAGGAGTTTCTCAGAAAGCTTCTTTCCAGATTTCATCTGAGGATATTTCCTTTTTCACCATAGCCCTCTATGGGCTTCCAAATATCACTTTGCCAATTCCACAAGAAGTGTCTTAGCGAAAGGCTTCTTGAGGGGAAAGCTGTAACTCTGTGAGATGATTTCACAGAACACAAAGAAGTTTCTCAGAAACCTTCTTTCTCTTTGTTATTGGAAGACATTTCCTTTGGCCCTATAGTCTTCCAAGGGATCCGAAATATCTGTTCTCAGATTCCACAGAAATAAGGCTAGCAAAGAGATCCACGAAATACAGATGTAACTCTGTGAGATGAATTAACAGAACACAAAGCAGTTCCTCAGAAAGCTTCTTTCCAGATTTCATCTGAGGATATTTCCTTTTTCACCGTTGCCCTCTAAGGGCTTCCAAATATCACTTTGCCAATTCCACAAGAAGTGTCTTAGCGAAAGGCTTCTTGAGGGGAAAGCTGTAACTCTGTGAGATGATTTCACAGAACACAAAGAAGTTTCTCAGAAAGCTTCTTTCTCTTTGTTAACAGAAGACATTTCCTTTGGTCATATAGTCTTCAATGAGATCCGAAATATC
This sequence comes from Macaca nemestrina, assembly GCF_043159975.1. Classification (NCBI taxonomy): domain Eukaryota; kingdom Metazoa; phylum Chordata; class Mammalia; order Primates; family Cercopithecidae; genus Macaca; species Macaca nemestrina. The sequence continues at coordinate 77,012,997 of NC_092139.1, read as the reverse complement.
TGTTCTCAGATTCCACAGAAATAAGGCTAGCAAAGAGATCCACGAAATACAGATGTAACTCTGTGACATGAATGAACAGAACACTAAGCAGTTTCACAGAAAGCTTCTTTACAGATTTCATCTGATGATATTTCCTTTTTCACCATTGCCCTCTACGGGCTTCCAAATATCACTTTGCCAATTCCACAAGAACTGTCTTAGGGAAAGGCTTCTTGAGGGGAAAGCTGTAACTCAGTGTGATGATTTCACAGAACACAAAGAAGTTTCTAAAAAAGCTTCTTTCTCTTTGTAATCGGAGGATATTTCCTTTGTCCCTATAGTCTTCAAAGGGATCTGAAATACCTGTTCTCAGATTCCACAGAAATAAGGCTAGCAAAGAGATCCACGAAATACAGATATAACTATGTGAGATGAATGAACAGAACACTAAGCAGTTTCTCAGAAAGCTTCTTTCCAGATTTCATCTGAGGATATTTCCTTTTTCACCATAGCCCTCTATGGGATTCCAAATATCACTTTGCCAATTCCACAAGAACTGTCCTAGCGAAAGGCTTCTTGAGGGGAAAGCTGTAACTCTGTGAGATAATGTCTCAGAACGCAAAGAAGTTTCTCAGAAAGCTTCTTTCTCTTTGTTATCGGAGGATATTTCCTTTGGCCCCATAGTCTTCATTGGGATCCGAAATATCTGTTCTCAGATTCCACAGAAATAAGGCTAGCAAAGAGATCCACGAAATACAGATGTAACTCTGTGAAATGAATGAACAGAACACGAAGCAGTTTCTCAGAAAGCTTCTTTCCAGATTTCATCTGAGGATATTTCCTTTTTCACCATAGCCCTCTATGGGCTTCCAAATATCACTTTGCCAATTCCACAAGAAGTGTCTTATGGAAAGGCTTCTTGAGGGGAAAGCTGTAACTCTGTGAGATGATTTCACAGAACACAAAGAAGTTTCTCAGAAACCTTCTTTCTCTTTGATATTGGAAGACATTTCCTTTGGCCCTATAGTCTTCAATGGGATCCGAAATATCTGTTCTCAGATTCCACAGAAATAAGGCTAGCAAAGAGATCCACGAAATACAGATGTAACTCTGTGAGATGAATTAACAGAACACTAAGCAGTTTCTCAGAAAGCTTCTTTCCAGATTTCATCTGAGGATATTTCCTTTTTCACCATAGCCCTCTATGGGCTTCCAAATATCACTTTGCCAATTCCACAAGAAGTGTCTTAGCGAAAGGCTTCTTGAGGGGAAAGCTGTAACTCTGTGAGATGATTTCACAGAACACAAAGAAGTTTCTAAGAAAGCTTCTTTCTCTTTGTAATCGGAGGATATTTCCTTTGTCCCTATAGTCTTCAAAGGGATCTGATATACCTGTTCTCAGATTCCACAGAAATAAGGCTAGCAAAGAGATCCACGAAATACAGATGTAACTCTGTGAGATGAATTAACAGAACACTAAGCAGTTTCTCAGAAAGCTTCTATCCAGATTTCATCTGAGGATATTTCCTTTTTCACCATAGCCCTCTAGGGGCTTCCAAATATCACTTTGCCAATTCCACAAGAAGTGTCTTAGCGAAAGGCTTCTTGAGGGGAAAGCTGTAACTCTGTGAGATGATTTCACAGAACACAAAGAAGTTTCTCAGAAACCTTCTTTCTCTTTGTTATTGGAAGACATTTCCTTTGGCCCTATAGTCTTCAAAGGGATCCGAAATATCTGTTCTGAGATTCCACAGAAATAAGGCTAGCAAAGGGATCCACGAAATACAGATGTAACTCTGTGAGATGAATTAACAGAACACTAAGCAGTTTCTCAGAAATCTTCTTTCCAGATTTCATCTGAGGATATTTCCTTTTTCACCATAGCCCTCTATGGGCTTCCAAATATCACATTGCCAATTCCACAAGAACTGTCTTAGCGAAAGGCTTCCTGAGGGGAAAGCTGTAACTCTGTGAGATGATTTCACAGAACACAAAGAAGTTTCTCAGACAGCTTCTTTCTCTTTGTTATGGGAGGATATTTCCTTTGGCCCTATAGTCTTCAATGGGATCCGAAATATCTGTTCTCAGATTTCACAGAAATAAGGCTAGCAAAGAGATCCACGAAATACAGATGTAACTCTGTGAGATGAATTAACAGAACACTAAGCAGTTTCTCAGAAAGCTTCTTTCCAGATTTCATCTGAGGATATTTCCTTTTTCACCATAGCCCTCTATGGGCTTCCAAATATCACTTTGCCAATTACACAAGAAGTGTCTTAGCGAAAGGCTTCTTGAGGGGAAAGCTGTAACTCTGTGAGATGATTTCACAGAACACAAAGAAGTTTCTCAGAAACCTTCTTTCTCTTTGTTATTGGAAGACATTTCCTTTGGCCCTATAGTCTTCAAAGGGATCCGAAATATCTGTTCTCATATTCCACAGAAATAAGGCTAGCAAAGAGATCCACGAAATACAGATGTAACTCTGTGACATGAATTAACAGAACACTAAGCAGTTTCTCAGAAAGCTTCTTTACAGATTTCATCTGATGATATTTCCTTTTTCAACTTTGCCCTCTATGGGCTTCCAAATATCACTTTGCCAATTCCACAAGAACTGTCTTAGCGAAAGGCTTCTTGAGGGGAAAGCTGTAACTCTGTGAGATGATTTCACAGAACACAAAGAAGTTTCTAAGAAAGCTTCTTTCTCTTTGTAATCGGAGGATATTTCCTTTGTCCCTATAGTCTTCAAAGGGATCTGATATACCTGTTCTCAGATTCCACAGAAATAAGGCCAGCAAAGAGATCCACGAAATACAGATGTAACTCTGTGAGATGAATTAACAGAACACTAAGCAGTTTCTCAGAAAGCTTCTTTCCAGATTTCATCTGAGGATATTTCCTTTTTCACCATAGCCCTCTATGGGCTTCCAAATATCACTTTGCCAATTCCACAAGAAGTGTCTTAGCGAAAGGCTTCTTGAGGGGAAAGCTGTAACTCTGTGAGATGATTTCACAGAACACAAAGAAGTTTCTCAGAAAGCTTCTTTCTCTTTGTTAACGGAGGACATTTCCTTTGGCCCTATAGTCTTCAAAGGGATCCGAAATATCTGTTCTCAGATTCCACAGAAATAAGGCTAGCAAAGAGAGCCACGAAATACAGATGTAACTCTGTGACAAGAATTAACAGAACACTAAGCAGTTTCACAGAAAGCGTCTTTATAGATTTCATCTGATGATATTTCCTTTTTCACCATAGCCCTCTATGGGCTTCCAAATATCACTTTGCCAATTCCACAAGAAATGTCTTAGGAGAAAGGCTTCTTGAGGGGAAAGCTGTAACTCTGTGAGATGATTTCACAGAAGACAAAGAAGTTTCTAAAAAAGCTTCTTTCTCTTTGTAATCGGAGGATATTTCCTTTGTCCCTATAGTCTTCAAAGGGATCTGAAATACCTGTTCTCAGATTCCACAGAAATAAGGCTAGCAAAGAGATCCACGAAATACAGATGTAACTCTGTGAGATGAATTAACAGAACACTAAGCAGTTTCTCAGAAAGCTTCTTTCCAGATTTCATCTGAGGATATTTCCTTTTTCACCATAGCCCTCTATGGGCTTCCAAATATCACTTTGCCAATTCCACAAGAACTGTCTTAGTGAAAGGCTTCTTTAGTGGAAAGCTGTAACTCTGTGATATGATTTCACAGAACACAAAGAAATTTCTCAGAAAGCTTCTTTCTCTTTGTTATCGGAGGTTATTTCCTTTGGCCCTATAGTCTTCAAAGGGATCCGAAATATCTGTTCTCAGATTCCACAGAAATAAGGCTAGCAAAGAGATCCACGAAATACAGATGTAACTCTGTGAGATGAATTAACAGAACACTAAGCAGTTTCTCAGAAAGCTTCTTTCCAGATTTCATCTGAGGATATTTCCTTTTTCACCATAGCCCTCTATGGGCTTCCAAATATCACTTTGCCAATTCCACAAGAAGTGTCTTAGCGAAAGGCTTCTTGAGGGGAAAGCTGTAACTCTGTGAGATGATTTCACAGAACACACAGAAGTTTCCAAGAAAGCTTCTTTCTCTTTGTTAACGGAGGATATTTCCTTTGGCCCTATAGTCTTCAATGGGATCCGAAATATCTGTTCGCAGATTCCACAGAAATAAGGCTAGCAAAGAGATCCACGAAATACAGATGTAACTCTGTGAGGTGAATGAACAGAACACTAAGGAGTTTCTCAGAAAGCTTCTTTCAAGATTTCATCTGAGGATATTTCCTTTTTCACCATAGCCCTCTATGGGCTTCCAAATATCACTTTGCCAATTCCACAAGAACTGTCTTAGCGAAAGGCTTCTTGAGGGGAAAGCTGTAACTCTGTGAGATGATTTCACAGAACACAAAGAAGTTTCTCAGACAGCTTCTTTCTCTTTGTTATCGGAGGATATTTCCTTTGGCCCTATAGTCTTCAAAGGGATCCGAAATATCTGTTCTCAGATTTCACAGAAATAAGGCTAGCAAAGAGATCCACGAAATACAGATGTAACTCTGTGAGATGAATTAACAGAACACTAAGCAGTTTCTCAGAAAGCTTCTTTCCAGATTTCATCTGAGGATATTTCCTTTTTCACCATAGCCCTCTATGGGCTTCCAAATATCACTTTGCCAATTCCACAAGAAGTGTCTTAGCGAAAGGCTTCTTGAGGGGAAAGCTGTAACTCTGTGAGATGATTTCACAGAACACAAAGAAATTTCTCAGAAAGCTTCTTTCTCTTTGTTATCGGAGGTTATTTCCTTTGGCCCTATAGTCTTCAAAGGGATCCGAAATATCTGTTCTCAGATTCCACAGAAATAAGGCTAGCAAAGAGATCCACGAAATACAGATATAACTCTGTGAGATGAATTAACAGAACACTAAGCAATTTCTCAGAAAGTTTCTTTCCAGATTTCATCTGAGGATATTTCCTTTTTCACCATGGCCCTCTATGGGATTCCAAATATCACTTTGCCAATTCCACAAGAACTGTCCTAGCTAAAGGCTTCTTGAGGGGAAAGCTGTAACTCTGTGAGATGATTTCTCAGAACGCAAAGAAGTTTCTCAGAAAGCTTCTTTCTCTTTGTTATCGGAGGATATTTCCTTTGGCCCTATAGTCTTCAATGGATCCGAAATATCTGTTCTCAGATTCCACAGAAATAAGGCTAGCAAAGAGATCCACGAAATACAGATGTAACTCTCTGACATGAATTAACAGAACACTAAGCAGTTTCTCAGAAATCTTCTTTACAGATTTCATCTGAGGATATTTCCTTTTTCACCATAGCCCTCTATGGGCTTCCAAATATCACTTTGCCAATTCCACAAGAACTGTCTTAGCGAAAGGCTTCTTGAGGGGAAAGCTGTAACTCTGTGAGATGATTTCACAGAACACAAAGAAGTTTCTAAAAAAGCTTCTTTCTCTTTGTAATCGGAGGATATTTCCTTTGTCCCTATAGTCTTCAATGGGATCTGAAATACCTGTTCTCAGATTCCACAGAAATAAGGCTAGCAAAGAGATCCACGAAATACGGATGTAACTCTGTGAGATGAATTAACAGAACACTAAGCAGTTTCTCAGAAATCTTCTTTCCAGATTTCATCTGAGGATATTTCCTTTTTCACCATAGCCCTCTATGGGCTTCCAAATATCACTTTGCCAATTCCACAAGAACTGTCCTAGCGAAAGGCTTCTTGAGGGGAAAGCTGTAACTCTGTGAGATGATTTCTCAGAATGCAAAGAAGTTTCTCAGAAAGCTTCTTTCTCTTTGTTATCGGAGGATATTTCCTTTGGCCCTATAGTCTTCAATGGGATCCGAAATATCTGTTCTCAGATTCCACAGAAATAAGGCTAGCAAAGAGATCCACGAAATACAGATGTAACTCCGTGAGATGAATTAACAGAACACTAAGCAGTTTCTCAGAAAGCTTCTTTCCAGATTTCATATGAGGATATTTCCTTTTTCACCATAGCCCTCTATGGGCTTCCAAATATCACTTTGCCAATTCCACAAGAACTGTCTTAGCGAAAGGCTTCTTGAGGGGAAAGCTGTAACTCTGTGAGATGATTTCACAGAACACACAGAAGTTTCCAAGAAAGCTTCTTTCTCTTTGTTATGGGAGGATATTTCCTTTGGCCCTATAGTCTTCAATGGGATCCGAAATATCTGTTCTCAGATTCCACAGAAATAAGGCTAGCAAAGAGATCCACGAAATACAGATGTAACACTGTGAGATGAATGAACAGAACACTAAGCAGATTCTCAGAAAGCTTCTTTCCAGATTTCATCTGAGGATATTTCCTTTTTCACCATAGCCCTCTATGGGCTTCCAAATATCACTTTGCCAATTCCACAAGAAGTGTCTTAGCGAAAGGCTTCTTGAGGGGAAAGCTGTAACTCTGTGAGATGATTTCACAGAACACAAAGAAGTTTCTCAGAAACCTTCTTACTCTTTGTTATTGGAAGACATTTCCTTTGGCCCTATAGTCTTCAAAGGGATCCGAAATATCTGTTCTGAGATTCCACAGAAATAAGGCTAGCAAAGAGATCCACGAAATACAGATGTAACTCTGTGAGATGAATTAACAGAACACTAAGCAGTTTCTCAGAAAGCTTCTTTCCAGATTTCATCTGAGGATATTTCCTTTTTCACCATAGCCCTCTAGGGGCTTCCAAATATCACTTTGCGAATTACACAAGAACTGTCTTAGTGAAAGGCTTCTTGAGGGGAAAGCTGTAACTCTGTGAGATGATTTCACAGAACACAAAGAAGTTTCTCAGAAAGCTTCATTCTCTTTGTTATCGGAGGTTATTTCTTTTGGCCCTATAGTCTTCAATGGGATCCGAAATATCTGTTCTCAGATTCCACAGAAATAAGGCTAGCAAAGAGATCCACGAAATACAGATGTAACTCTGTGAGATGAATTAACAGAACACTAAGCAGTTTCTCAGAAAGCTTCTTTCCAGATTTCATCTGAGGATATTTCCTTTTTCACCATAGCCCTCTAGGGGCTTCCAAATATCACTTTGCGAATTACACAAGAACTGTCTTAGTGAAAGGCTTCTTGAGGGGAAAGCTGTAACTCTGTGAGATGATTTCACAGAACACAAAGAAGTTTCTCAGAAAGCTTCTTTCTCTTTGTTATCGGAGGTTATTTCCTTTGGCCCTATAGTCTTCAAAGGGATCCGAAATATCTGTTCTCAGATTCCACAGAAATAAGGCTAGCAAAGAGATCCACGAAATACAGATGTAACTCTGTGAGATGAATTAACAGAACACTAAGGAGTTTCTCAGAAAGCTTCTTTCCAGATTTCATCTGAGGATATTTCCTTTCTCACCATAGCCCTCTATGGGCTTCCAAATATCACTTTGCCAATTCCACAAGAAGTGTCTTAGCGAAAGGCTTCTTGAGGGGAAAGCTGTAACTCTGTGAGATGATTTCACAGAACACAAAGAAGTTTCTCAGAAAGCTTCTTTCTCTTTGTTAACGGAGGACATTTCCTTTGGCCCTATAGTCTTCAAAGGTATCCGAAATATCTGTTCTCAGATTCCACAGAAATAAGGCTAGCAAAGAGAGCCACGAAATACAGATGTAACTCTGTGACAAGAATTAACAGAACATTAAGCAGTTTCACAGAAAGCGTCTTTATAGATTTCATCTGATGATATTTCCTTTTTCACCATTGCCCTCTATGGGCTTCCAAATATCACTTTGCCAATTCCACAAGAAATGTCTTAGGAGAAAGGCTTCTTGAGGGGAAAGCTGTAACTCTGTGAGATGATTTCACAGAAGACAAAGAAGTTTCTAAAAAAGCTTCTTTCTCTTTGTAATCGGAGGATATTTCCTTTGTCCCTATAGTCTTCAAAGGGATCTGAAATACCTGTTCTCAGATTCCACAGAAATAAGGCTAGCAAAGAGATCCACGAAATACAGATGTAACTCTGTGAGATGAATTAACAGAACACTAAGCAGTTTCTCAGAAAGCTTCTTTCCAGATTTCATCTGAGGATATTTCCTTTTTCACCATAGCCCTCTATGGGCTTCCAAATATCACTTTGCCAATTCCACAAGAACTGTCTTAGTGAAAGGCTTCCTTAGTGGAAAGCTGTAACTCTGTGAGATGATTTCACAGAACACAAAGAAATTTCTCAGAAAGCTTCTTTCTCTTTGTTATCGGAGGTTATTTCCTTTGGCCCTATAGTCTTCAAAGGGATCCGAAATATCTGTTCTCAGATTCCACAGAAATAAGGCTAGCAAAGAGATCCACGAAATACAGATGTAACTCTGTGAGATGAATTAACAGAACACTAAGCAGTTTCTCAGAAAGCTTCTTTCCAGATTTCATCTGAGGATATTTCCTTTTTCACCATAGCCCTCTATGGGCTTCCAAATATCACTTTGCCAATTCCACAAGAACTGTCTTAGCGAAAGGCTTCTTGAGGGGAAAGCTGTAACTCTGTGAGATGATTTCACAGAACACAAAGAAGTTTCTAAAAAAGCTTCTTTCTCTTTGTAATCGGAGGATATTTCCTTTGTCCCTATAGTCTTCAATGGGATCTGAAATACCTGTTCTCAGATTCCACAGAAATAAGGCTAGCAAAGAGATCCACGAAATACGGATGTAACTCTGTGAGATGAATTAACAGAACACTAAGCAGTTTCTCAGAAATCTTCTTTCCAGATTTCATCTGAGGATATTTCCTTTTTCACCATAGCCCTCTATGGGCTTCCAAATATCACTTTGCCAATTCCACAAGAACTGTCCTAGCGAAAGGCTTCTTGAGGGGAAAGCTGTAACTCTGTGAGATGATTTCTCAGAATGCAAAGAAGTTTCTCAGAAAGCTTCTTTCTCTTTGTTATCGGAGGATATTTCCTTTGGCCCTATAGTCTTCAATGGGATCCGAAATATCTGTTCTCAGATTCCACAGAAATAAGGCTAGCAAAGAGATCCACGAAATACAGATGTAACTCCGTGAGATGAATTAACAGAACACTAAGCAGTTTCTCAGAAAGCTTCTTTCCAGATTTCATATGAGGATATTTCCTTTTTCACCATAGCCCTCTATGGGCTTCCAAATATCACTTTGCCAATTCCACAAGAACTGTCTTAGCGAAAGGCTTCTTGAGGGGAAAGCTGTAACTCTGTGAGATGATTTCACAGAACACACAGAAGTTTCCAAGAAAGCTTCTTTCTCTTTGTTATGGGAGGATATTTCCTTTGGCCCTATAGTCTTCAATGGGATCCGAAATATCTGTTCTCAGATTCCACAGAAATAAGGCTAGCAAAGAGATCCACGAAATACAGATGTAACACTGTGAGATGAATGAACAGAACACTAAGCAGATTCTCAGAAAGCTTCTTTCCAGATTTCATCTGAGGATATTTCCTTTTTCACCATAGCCCTCTATGGGCTTCCAAATATCACTTTGCCAATTCCACAAGAAGTGTCTTAGCGAAAGGCTTCTTGAGGGGAAAGCTGTAACTCTGTGAGATGATTTCACAGAACACAAAGAAGTTTCTCAGAAACCTTCTTACTCTTTGTTATTGGAAGACATTTCCTTTGGCCCTATAGTCTTCAAAGGGATCCGAAATATCTGTTCTGAGATTCCACAGAAATAAGGCTAGCAAAGAGATCCACGAAATACAGATGTAACTCTGTGAGATGAATTAACAGAACACTAAGCAGTTTCTCAGAAAGCTTCTTTCCAGATTTCATCTGAGGATATTTCCTTTTTCACCATAGCCCTCTAGGGGCTTCCAAATATCACTTTGCGAATTACACAAGAACTGTCTTAGTGAAAGGCTTCTTGAGGGGAAAGCTGTAACTCTGTGAGATGATTTCACAGAACACAAAGAAGTTTCTCAGAAAGCTTCATTCTCTTTGTTATCGGAGGTTATTTCTTTTGGCCCTATAGTCTTCAATGGGATCCGAAATATCTGTTCTCAGATTCCACAGAAATAAGGCTAGCAAAGAGATCCACGAAATACAGATGTAACTCTGTGAGATGAATTAACAGAACACTAAGCAGTTTCTCAGAAAGCTTCTTTCCAGATTTCATCTGAGGATATTTCCTTTTTCACCATAGCCCTCTAGGGGCTTCCAAATATCACTTTGCGAATTACACAAGAACTGTCTTAGTGAAAGGCTTCTTGAGGGGAAAGCTGTAACTCTGTGAGATGATTTCACAGAACACAAAGAAGTTTCTCAGAAAGCTTCTTTCTCTTTGTTATCGGAGGTTATTTCCTTTGGCCCTATAGTCTTCAAAGGGATCCGAAATATCTGTTCTCAGATTCCACAGAAATAAGGCTAGCAAAGAGATCCACGAAATACAGATGTAACTCTGTGAGATGAATTAACAGAACACTAAGGAGTTTCTCAGAAAGCTTCTTTCCAGATTTCATCTGAGGATATTTCCTTTCTCACCATAGCCCTCTATGGGCTTCCAAATATCACTTTGCCAATTCCACAAGAAGTGTCTTAGCGAAAGGCTTCTTGAGGGGAAAGCTGTAACTCTGTGAGATGATTTCACAGAACACAAAGAAGTTTCTCAGAAAGCTTCTTTCTCTTTGTTAACGGAGGACATTTCCTTTGGCCCTATAGTCTTCAAAGGTATCCGAAATATCTGTTCTCAGATTCCACAGAAATAAGGCTAGCAAAGAGAGCCACGAAATACAGATGTAACTCTGTGACAAGAATTAACAGAACATTAAGCAGTTTCACAGAAAGCGTCTTTATAGATTTCATCTGATGATATTTCCTTTTTCACCATTGCCCTCTATGGGCTTCCAAATATCACTTTGCCAATTCCACAAGAAATGTCTTAGGAGAAAGGCTTCTTGAGGGGAAAGCTGTAACTCTGTGAGATGATTTCACAGAAGACAAAGAAGTTTCTAAAAAAGCTTCTTTCTCTTTGTAATCGGAGGATATTTCCTTTGTCCCTATAGTCTTCAAAGGGATCTGAAATACCTGTTCTCAGATTCCACAGAAATAAGGCTAGCAAAGAGATCCACGAAATACAGATGTAACTCTGTGAGATGAATTAACAGAACACTAAGCAGTTTCTCAGAAAGCTTCTTTCCAGATTTCATCTGAGGATATTTCCTTTTTCACCATAGCCCTCTATGGGCTTCCAAATATCACTTTGCCAATTCCACAAGAACTGTCTTAGTGAAAGGCTTCTTTAGTGGAAAGCTGTAACTCTGTGAGATGATTTCACAGAACACAAAGAAATTTCTCAGAAAGCTTCTTTCTCTTTGTTATCGGAGGTTATTTCCTTTGGCCCTATAGTCTTCAAAGGGATCCGAAATATCTGTTCTCAGATTCCACAGAAATAAGGCTAGCAAAGAGATCCACGAAATACAGATGTAACTCTGTGAGATGAATTAACAGAACACTAAGCAGTTTCTCAGAAAGCTTCTTTCCAGATTTCATCTGAGGATATTTCCTTTTTCACCATAGCCCTCTATGGGCTTCCAAATATCACTTTGCCAATTCCACAAGAACTGTCTTTGCGAAAGGCTTCTTGAGGGGAAAGCTGTAACTCTGTGAGATGATTTCACAGAACACACAGAAGTTTCCAAGAAAGCTTCTTTCTCTTTGTTAACGGAGGATATTTCCTTTGGCCCTATAGTCTTCAATGGGATCCGAAATATCTGTTCGCAGATTCCACAGAAATAAGGCTAGCAAAGAGATCCACGAAATACAGATGTAACTCTGTGAGATGAATGAACAGAACACTAAGGAGTTTCTCAGAAAGCTTCTTTCCAGATTTCATCTGAGGATATTTCCTTTTTCACCATACCCCTCTATGGGCTTCCAAATATCACTTTGCCAATTCCACAAGAAGTGTCTTAGCGAAAGGCTTCTTGAGGGGAAAGCTGTAACTCTGTGAGATGATTTCACAGAACACACAGAAGTTTCCAAGAAAGCTTCTTTCTCTTTGTTATGGGAGGATATTTCCTTTGGCCCTATAGTCTTCAATGGGATCCGAAATATCTGTTCTCAGATTCCACAGAAATAAGGCTAGCAAAGAGATCCACGAAATACAGATGTAACTCTGTGAGATGAATGAACAGAACACTAAGCAGATTCTCAGAAAGCTTCTTTCCAGATTTCATCTGAGGATATTTCCTTTTTCACCATAGCCCTCTATGGGCTTCCAAATATCACTTTGCCAATTCCACAACAAGTGTCTTAGCGAAAGGCTTCTTGAGGGGAAAGCTGTAACTCTGTGAGATGATTTCACAGAACACAAAGAAGTTTCTCAGAAACCTTCTTTCTCTTTGTTATTGGAAGACATTTCCTTTGGCCCTATAGTCTTGAAAGGGATCCGAAATATCTGTTCTCAGATTCCACAGAAATAAGGCTAGCAAAGAGATCCACGAAATACAGATGTAACTCTGTGAGATGAATTAACAGAACACTAAGGAGTTTCTCAGAAAGCTTCTTTCCAGATTTCATCTGAGGATATTTCCTTTTTCACCATAGCCCTCTATGGGCTTCCAAATATCACTTTGCCAATTCCACAAGAAGTGTCTTAGCGAAAGGCTTCTTGAGGGGAAAGCTGTAACTCTGTGAGATGATTTCACAGAACACAAAGAAGTTTCTCAGAAAGCTTCTTTCTCTTTGTTAACGGAGGACATTTCCTTTGGCCCTATAGTCTTCAAAGGGATCCGAAATATCTGTTCTCAGATTCCACAGAAATAAGGCTAGCAAAGAGAGCCACGAAATACAGATGTAACTCTGTGACAAGAATTAACAGAACACTAAGCAGTTTCACAGAAAGCGTCTTTATAGATTTCATCTGATGATATTTCCTTTTTCACCATTGCCCTCTATGGGCTTCCAAATATCACTTTGCCAATTCCACAAGAAATGTCTTAGGAGAAAGGCTTCTTGAGGGGAAAGCTGTAACTCTGTGAGATGATTTCACAGAAGACAAAGAAGTTTCTAAAAAAGCTTCTTTCTCTTTGTAATCGGAGGATATTTCCTTTGTCCCTATAGTCTTCAAAGGGATCTGAAATACCTGTTCTCAGATTCCACAGAAATAAGGCTAGCAAAGAGATCCACGAAATACAGATGTAACTCTGTGAGATGAATTAACAGAACACTAAGCAGTTTCTCAGAAAGCTTCTTTCCAGATTTCATCTGAGGATATTTCCTTTTTCACCATAGCCCTCTATGGGCTTCCAAATATCACTTTGCCAATTCCACAAGAACTGTCTTAGTGAAAGGCTTCTTTAGTGGAAAGCTGTAACTCTGTGAGATGATTTCACAGAACACAAAGAAATTTCTCAGAAAGCTTCTTTCTCTTTGTTATCGGAGGTTATTTCCTTTGGCCCTATAGTCTTCAAAGGGATCCGAAATATCTGTTCTCAGATTCCACAGAAATAAGGCTAGCAAAGAGATCCACGAAATACAGATGTAACTCTGTGAGATGAATTAACAGAACACTAAGCAGTTTCTCAGAAAGCTTCTTTCCAGATTTCATCTGAGGATATTTCCTTTTTCACCATAGCCCTCTATGGGCTTCCAAATATCACTTTGCCAATTCCACAAGAACTGTCTTTGCGAAAGGCTTCTTGAGGGGAAAGCTGTAACTCTGTGAGATTATTTCACAGAACACACAGAAGTTTCCAAGAAAGCTTCTTTCTCTTTGTTAACGGAGGATATTTCCTTTGGCCCTATAGTCTTCAATGGGATCCGAAATATCTGTTCGCAGATTCCACAGAAATAAGGCTAGCAAAGAGATCCACGAAATACAGATGTAACTCTGTGAGGTGAATGAACAGAACACTAAGCAGTTTCTCAGAAAGCTTCTTTCCAGATTTCATCTGAGGATATTTCCTTTTTCACCATAGCCCTCTATGGGCTTCCAAATATCACTTTGCCAATTCCACAAGAAGTGTCTTAGCGAAAGGCTTCTTGAGGGGAAAGCTGTAACTCTGTGAGATGATTTCACAGAACACAAAGAAGTTTCTCAGAAACCTTCTTTCTCTTTGTTATTGGAAGACATTTCCTTTGGCCCTATAGTCTTCCAAGGGATCCGAAATATCTGTTCTCAGATTCCACAGAAATAAGGCTAGCAAAGAGATCCACGAAATACAGATGTAACTCTGTGAGATGAATTAACAGAACACAAAGCAGTACCTCAGAAAGCTTCTTTCCAGATTTCATCTGATGATATTTCCTTTTTCACCGTTGCCCTCTAAGGGCTTCCAAATATCACTTTGCCAATTCCACAAGAAGTGTCTTAGCGAAAGGCTTCTTGAGGGGAAAGCTGTAACTCTGTGAGATGATTTCACAGAACACAAAGAAGTTTCTCAGAAAGCTTCTTTCTCTTTGTTAACGGAAGACATTTCCTTTGGCCATATAGTCTTCAATGAGATCCGAAATATCTGTTCTCAGATTCCACAGAAATAAGGCTAGCAAAGAGATCCACGAAATAGAGATGTAACTCTGTGACATGAATGAACAGAACACTAAGCAGTTTCTCAGAAAGCTTCTTTACAGATTTCATCTGATGATATTTCCATTTTCACCATTGCCCTCTATGGGCTTCCAAATATCACTTTGCCAATTCCACAAGAACTGTCTTAGGGAAAGGCTTCTTGAGGGGAAAGCTGTAACTCAGTGAGATGATTTCACAGAACACAAAGAAGTTTCTAAAAAAGCTTCTTTCTCTTTGTAATCGGAGGATATTTCCTTTGTCCCTATATTCTTCAAAGGGATCTGAAATACCTGTTCTCAGATTCCACAGAAATAAGGCTAGCAAAGAGATCCACGAAATACAGATATAACTATGTGAGATGAATGAACAGAACACTAAGCAGTTTCTCAGAAAGCTTCTTTCCAGATTTCATCTGAGGATATTTCCTTTTTCACCATAGCCCTCTATGGGATTCCAAATATCACTTTGCCAATTCCACAAGAACTGTCCTAGCGAAAGGCTTCTTGAGGGGAAAGCTGTAACTCTGTGAGATAATGTCTCAGAACGCAAAGAAGTTTCTCAGAAAGCTTCTTTCTCTTTGTTATCGGAGGATATTTCCTTTGGCCCCATAGTCTTCAATGGGATCCGAAATATCTGTTCGCAGATTCCACAGAAATAAGGCTAGCAAAGAGATCCACGAAATACAGATGTAACTCTGTGAGATGAATGAACAGAACACGAAGCAGTTTCTCAGAAAGCTTCTTTCCAGATTTCATCTGAGGATATTTCCTTTTTCACCATAGCCCTCTAGGGGCTTCCAAATATCACTTTGCCAATTCCACAAGAAGTGTCTTATGGAAAGGCTTCTTGAGGGGAAAGCTGTAACTCTGTGAGATGATTTCACAGAACACAAAGAAGTTTCTCAGAAACCTTCTTTCTCTTTGTTATTGGAAGACATTTCCTTTGGCCCTATAGTCTTCAATGGGATCCGAAATATCTGTTCTCAGATTCCACAGAAATAAGGCTAGCAAAGAGATCCACGAAATACAGATGTAACTCTGTGAGATGAATTAACAGAACACTAAGCAGTTTCTCAGAAAGCTTCTTTACAGATTTCATCTGATGATATTTCCTTTTTCACCATTGCCCTCTATGGGCTTCCAAATATCACTTTGCCAATTCCACAAGAAGTGTCTTAGCGAAAGGCTTCTTGAGGGGAAAGCTGTAACTCTGTGAGATGATTTCACAGAACACAAAGAAGTTTCTAAGAAAGCTTCTTTCTCTTTGTAATCGGAGGATATTTCCTTTGTCCCTATAGTCTTCAAAGGGATCTGATATACCTGTTCTCAGATTCCACAGAAATAAGGCTAGCAAAGAGATCCACGAAATACAGATGTAACTCTGTGAGATGAATTAACAGAACACTAAGCAGTTTCTCAGAAAGCTTCTTTCCAGATTTCATCTGAGGATATTTCCTTTTTCACCATAGCCCTCTAGGGGCTTCCAAATATCACTTTGCCAATTCCACAAGAAGTGTCTTAGCGAAAGGCTTCTTGAGGGGAAAGCTGTAACTCTGTGAGATGATTTCACAGAACACAAAGAAGTTTCTCAGAAAGCTTCTTTCTCTTTGTTAACGGAGGACATTTCCTTTGGCCCTATAGTCTTCAATGGGATCCGAAATATCTGTTCTCAGATTCCACAGAAATAAGGCTAGCAAAGAGAGCCACGAAATACAGATGTAACTCTGTGACAAGAATTAACAGAAGTCTAAGCAGTTTCACAGAAAGCTTCTTTACAGATTTCATCTGATGATATTTCCTTTTTCACCATTGCCCTCTATGGGCTTCCAAATATCACTTTGCCAATTCCACAAGAACTGTCTTAGGGAAAGGCTTCTTGAGGGGAAAGCTGTAACTCTGTGAGATGATTTCACAGAAGACAAAGAAGTTTCTAAAAAGCTTCTTTCTCTTTGTAATCGGAGGATATTTCCTTTGTCCCTATAGTCTTCAAAGGGATCTGAAATACCTGTTCTCAGATTCCACAGAAATAAGGCTAGCAAAGAGATCCACGAAATACAGATGTAACTCTGTGAGATGAATTAACAGAACACTAAGCAGTTTCTCAGAAAGCTTCTTTCCAGATTTCATCTGAGGATATTTCCTTTTTCACCATAACCCTCTATGGGTTTCCAAATATCTCTTTGCCAATTCCACAAGAACTGTCTTAGTGAAAGGCTTCTTGAGGGGAAAGCTGTAACCCTGTGAGATGATTTCACAGAACACAAAGAAATTTCTCAGAAAGCTTCTTTCTCTTTGTTATCGGAGGTTATTTCCTTTGGCCCTATAGTCTTCAAAGGGATCCGAAATATCTGTTCTCAGATTCCACAGAAATAAGGCTAGCAAAGATATCCACGAAATACAGATGTAACTCTGTGAGATGAATGAACAGAACACTAAGCAGTTTCTCAGAAAGCTTCTTTCCAGATTTCATCTGAGGATATTTCCTTTTTCACCATAGCCCTCTATGGGCTTCCAAATATCACTTTGCCAATTCCACAAGAACTGTCTTAGCGAAAGGCTTCTTGAGGGGAAAGCTGTAACTCTGTGAGATGATTTCACAGAACACACAGAAGTTTCCACGAAAGCTTCTTTCTCGTTGTTATGGGAGGATATTTCCTTTGGCCCTATAGTCTTCAATGGGATCCGAAACATCTGTTCTCAGATTCCACAGAAATAAGGCTAGCAAAGATATCCACGAAATACAGATGTAACTCTGTGAGATGAATTAACAGAACACTAAGCAGTTTCTCAGAAAGCTTCTTTCCAGATATCATCTGAGGATATTTTCTTTTTCACCATAGACCTCTATGGGATTCCAAATATCACTTTGCCAATTCCACAAGAACTGTCCTAGCGAAAGGCTTCTTGAGGGGAAAGCTGTAACTCTGTGAGATGATTTCTCAGAATGCAAAGAAGTTTCTCAGAAAGCTTCTTTCTCTTTGTTAGCGGAGGATATTTCCTTTAGCCCTATAGTCTTCAATGGGATCCGAAATATCTGTTCTCAGATTCCACAGAAATAAGGCTAGCAAAGAGATCCACGAAATACAGATGTAACTCTGTGAGATGAATTAACAGAACACTAAGCAGTTTCTCAGAAAGCTTCTTTCCAGATTTCATCTGAGGATATTTCCTTTTTCACCATAGCCCTCTATGGGCTTCCAAATATCACTTTGCCAATTCCACAAGAACTGTCTTAGCGAAAGGCTTCTTGAGGGGAAAGCTGTAACTCTGTGAGATGATTTCACAGAACACACAGAAGTTTCTAAGAAAGCTTCTTTCTCTTTGTAATCGGAGGATATTTCCTTTGTCCCTATAGTCTTCAAAGGGATCTGATATACCTGTTCTCAGATTCCACAGAAATAAGGCTAGCAAAGAGATCCACGAAATACAGATGTAACTCTGTGAGATGAATTAACAGAACACTAAGCAGTTTCTCAGAAAGCTTCTTTCCAGATTTCATCTGAGGATATTTCCTTTTTCACCATAGCCCTCTAGGGGCTTCCAAATATCACTTTGCCAATTCCACAAGAAGTGTCTTAGCGAAAGGCTTCTTGAGGGGAAAGCTGTAACTCTGTGAGATGATTTCACAGAACACAAAGAAGTTTCTCAGAAAGCTTCTTTCTCTTTGTTAACGGAGGACATTTCCTTTGGCCCTATAGTCTTCAATGGGATCCGAAATATCTGTTCTCAGATTCCACAGAAATAAGGCTAGCAAAGAGAGCCACGAAATACAGATGTAACTCTGTGACAAGAATTAACAGAAGTCTAAGCAGTTTCACAGAAAGCTTCTTTACAGATTTCATCTGATGATATTTCCTTTTTCACCATTGCCCTCTATGGTCTTCCAAATATCACTTTGCCAATTCCACAAGAACTGTCTTAGGGAAAGGCTTCTTGAGGGGAAAGCTGTAACTCTGTGAGATGATTTCACAGAAGACAAAGAAGTTTCTAAAAAGCTTCTTTCTCTTTGTAATCGGAGGATATTTCCTTTGTCCCTATAGTCTTCAAAGGGATCTGAAATACCTGTTCTCAGATTCCACAGAAATAAGGCTAGCAAAGAGATCCACGAAATACAGATGTAACTCTGTGAGATGAATTAACAGAACACTAAGCAGTTTCTCAGAAAGCTTCTTTCCAGATTTCATCTGAGGATATTTCCTTTTTCACCATAACCCTCTATGGGCTTCCAAATATCACTTTGCCAATTCCACAAGAACTGTCTTAGTGAAAGGCTTCTTGAGGGGAAAGCTGTAACCCTGTGAGATGATTTCACAGAACACAAAGAAATTTCTCAGAAAGCTTCTTTCTCTTTGTTATCGGAGGTTATTTCCTTTGGCCCTATAGTCTTCAAAGGGATCCGAAATATCTGTTCTCAGATTCCACAGAAATAAGGCTAGCAAAGATATCCACGAAATACAGATGTAACTCTGTGAGATGAATGAACAGAACACTAAGCAGTTTCTCAGAAAGCTTCTTTCCAGATTTCATCTGAGGATATTTCCTTCTTCACCATAGCCCTCTATGGGCTTCCAAATATCACTTTGCCAATTCCACAAGAACTGTCTTAGCGAAAGGCTTCTTGAGGGGAAAGCTGTAACTCTGTGAGATGATTTCACAGAACACACAGAAGTTTCCAAGAAAGCTTCTTTCCCGTTGTTATGGGAGGATATTTCCTTTGGCCCTATAGTCTTCAATGGGATCCGAAACATCTGTTCTCAGATTCCACAGAAATAAGGCTAGCAAAGATATCCACGAAATACAGATGTAACTCTGTGAGATGAATTAACAGAACACTAAGCAGTTTCTCAGAAAGCTTCTTTCCAGATTTCATCTGAGGATATTTTCTTTTTCACCATAGACCTCTATGGGATTCCAAATATCACTTTGCCAATTCCACAAGAACTGTCCTAGCGAAAGGCTTCTTGAGGGGAAAGCTGTAACTCTGTGAGATGATTTCTCAGAACGCAAAGAAGTTTCTCAGAAAGCTTCTTTCTCTTTGTTAGCGGAGGATATTTCCTTTGGCCCTATAGTCTTCAATGGGATCCGAAATATCTGTTCTCAGATTCCACAGAAATAAGGCTAGCAAAGAGATCCACGAAATACAGATGTAACTCTGTGAGATGAATTAACAGAACACTAAGCAGTTTCTCAGAAAGCTTCTTTCCAGATTTCATCTGAGGATATTTCCTTTTTCACCATAGCCCTCTATGGGCTTCCAAATATCACTTTGCCAATTCCACAAGAACTGTCCTAGCGAAAGGCTTCTTGAGGGGAAAGCTGTAACTCTGTGAGATGATTTCTCAGAACGCAAAGAAGTTTCTCAGAAAGCTTCTTTCTCTTTGTTAGCGGAGGATATTTCCTTTGGCCCTATAGTCTTCAATGGGATCCGAAATATCTGTTCTCAGATTCCACAGAAATAAGGCTAGCAAAGAGATCCACGAAATACAGATGTAACTCTGTGAGATGAATTAACAGAACACTAAGCAGTTTCTCAGAAAGCTTCTTTCCAGATTTCATCTGAGGATATTTCCTTTTTCACCATAGCCCTCTATGGGCTTCCAAATATCACTTTGCCAATTCCACAAGAACTGTCTTAGCGAAAGGCTTCTTGAGGGGAAAGCTGTAACTCTGTGAGATGATTTCACAGAACACACAGAAGTTTCCAAGAAAGCTTCTTTCTCTTTGTTATGGGAGGATATTTCCTTTGGCCCTATAGTCTTCAATGGGATCCAAAATATATGTTCTCAGATTCCACAGAAATAAGGCTAGCAAAGAGATCCACGAAATACAGATGTAACTCTGTGAGATGAATGAACAGAACACGAAGCAGTTTCTCAGAAAGCTTCTTTCCAGATTTCATCTGAGGATATTTCCTTTTTCACCATAGCCCTCTATGGGCTTCCAAATATCACTTTGCCAATTCCACAAGAAGTGTCTTAGCGAAAGGCTTCTTGAGGGGAAAGCTGTAACTCTGTGAGATGATTTCACAGAACACAAAGAAGTTTCTCAGAAACCTTCTTTCTCTTTGTTATTGGAAGACATTTCCTTTGGCCCTATAGTCTTCAAAGGGATCCGAAATATCTGTTCTGAGATTCCACAGAAATAAGGCTAGCAAAGAGATCCAGGAAATACAGATGTAACTCTGTGAGATGAATTAACAGAACACTAAGCAGTTTCTCAGAAAGCTTCTTTCCAGATTTCATCTGAGGATATTTCCTTTTTCACCATAGCCCTCTAGGGGCTTCCAAATATCACTTTGCGAATTACACAAGAACTGTCTTAGTGAAAGGCTTCTTGAGGGGAAAGCTGTAACTCTGTGAGATGATTTCACAGAACACAAAGAAGTTTCTCAGAAAGCTTCTTTCTCTTTGTTATCGGAGGTTATTTCCTTTGGCCCTATAGTCTTCAATGGGATCCGAAATATCTGTTCTCAGATTCCACAGAAATAAGGCTAGCAAAGAGATCCACGAAATACAGATGTAACTCTGTGAGATGAATTAACAGAACACTAAGCAGTTTCTCAGAAAGCTTCTTTCCAGATTTCATCTGAGGATATTTCCTTTTTCACCATAGCCCTCTAGGGGCTTCCAAATATCACTTTGCGAATTACACAAGAACTGTCTTAGTGAAAGGCTTCTTGAGGGGAAAGCTGTAACTCTGTGAGATGATTTCACAGAACACAAAGAAGTTTCTCAGAAAGCTTCTTTCTCTTTGTTATCGGAGGTTATTTCCTTTGGCCCTATAGTCTTCAAAGGGATCCGAAATATCTGTTCTCAGATTCCACAGAAATAAGGCTAGCAAAGAGATCCACGAAATACAGATGTAACTCTGTGAGATGAATTAACAGAACACTAAGGAGTTTCTAAGAAAGCTTCTTTCCAGATTTCATATGAGGATATTTCCTTTTTCACCATAGCCCTCTATGGGCTTCCAAATATCACTTTTCCAATTCCACAAGAACTGTCTTAGCGAAAGGCTTCTTGAGGGGAAAGCTGTAACTCTGTGAGATGATTTCACAGAACACACAAAAGTTTCCAAGAAAGCTTCTTTCTCTTTGTTATGGGAGGATATTTCCTTTGGTCCTATAGTCTTCAAAGGGATCAGAAATAACTGTTCTCAGATTCCACAGAAATAAGGCTAGCAATGAGAACCACGAAATACAGATGTAACTCTGAGAGATGAATGAACAGAACACTAAGCAGTTTCTCAGAAAGCTTCTTTCCAGATTTCATCTGAGGATATTTCCTTTTTCACCATAGCCCTCTATGGGCTTCCAAATATCACTTTGCCAGTTCCACAAGAACTGTCTTAGCGAAAGGCTTCTTGAGGGGAAAGCTGTAACTCTGTGAGATGATTTCACGGAACACAAAGAAGTTTCTCAGAAAGCTTCTTTCGCTTTGTTATCGGAGGATATTTCCTTTGGCCGTATAGTCTTCAATGGGAACCGAAATATCTTTTCTCAGATTCCACAGAAACAAGGTTAGCAAAGAGATCCACGAAATACAGATGTAACTCTGTGAGATGAATTAACCGAACACTAAGCAGTTTCTCAGAAAGCTTCTTTCCAGATTTCATCTGAGGATATTTCCTTTTTCACCATAGCCCTCTATGGGCTTCCAAATATCACTTTTCCAGTTCCACAAGAACTGTCTTAGCGAAAGGCTTGTTGAGGGGAAAGCTGTAACTCTGTGAGATGATTTCACGGAACACAAAGAAGTTTCTCAGAAAGCTTCTTTCTCTTTGTAATCGGAGGATATTTCCTTTGTCCCTATAATCTTCAATGGGATCTGAAATACCTGTTCTCAGATTCCACAGAAATAAGGCTAGCAAAGAGATCCACGAAATACGGATGTAACTCTGTGAGATGAATTAACAGAACACTAAGCAGTTTCTCAGAAAGCTTCTTTCCAGATTTCATCTGAGGATATTTCCTTTTTCACCATAGCCCTCTATGGGCTTCCAAATATCACTTTGCCAATTCCACAAGAAGTGTCTTAGCGAAAGGCTTCTTGAGGGGAAAGCTGTAACTCTGTGAGATGATTTCACAGAACACAAAGAAGTTTCTCAGAAACCTTCTTTCTCTTTGTTATTGGAAGACATTTCCTTTGGCCCTATAGTCTTCAAAGGGATCCGAAGTATCTGTTCTCAGATTCCACAGAAATAAGGCTAGCAAAGAGATCCACGAAATACAGATGTAACTCTGTGACATGAATTAACAGAACACTAAGCAGTTTCTCAGAAAGCTTCTTTACAGATTTCATCTGATGATATTTCCTTTTTCACCTTTGCCCTCTATGGGCTTCCAAATATCACTTTGCCAATTCCACAAGAACTGTCTTAGCGAAAGGCTTCTTGAGGGGAAAGCTGTAACTCTGTGAGATGATTTCACAGAACACAAAGAAGTTTCTAAGAAAGCTTCTTTCTCTTTGTAATCGGAGGATATTTCCTTTGTCCCTATAGTCTTCAAAGGGATCTGATATACCTGTTCTCAGATTCCACAGAAATAAGGCCAGCAAAGAGATCCACGAAATACAGATGTAACTCTGTGAGATGAATTAACAGAACACGAAGCAGTTTCTCAGAAAGCTTCTTTCCAGATTTCATCTGAGGATATTTCCTTTTTCACCATAGCCCTCTATGGGCTTCCAAATATCACTTTGCCAATTCCACAAGAAGTGTCTTAGCGAAAGGCTTCTTGAGGGGAAAGCTGTAACTCTGTGAGATGATTTCACAGAACACAAAGAAGTTTCTCAGAAAGCTTCTTTCTCTTTGTTAACGGAGGACATTTCCTTTGGCCCTATAGTCTTAAAAGGGATCCGAAATATCTGTTCTCAGATTCCACAGAAATAAGGCTAGCAAAGAGAGCCAGGAAATACAGATGTAACTCTGTGACAAGAATTAACAGAACACTAAGCAGTTTCACAGAAAGCGTCTTTATAGATTTCATCTGATGATATTTCCTTTTTCACCATTGCCCTCTATGGGCTTCCAAATATCACTTTGCCAATTCCACAAGAAATGTCTTAGGAGAAAGGCTTCTTGAGGGGAAAGCTGTAACTCTGTGAGATGATTTCACAGAAGACAAAGAAGTTTCTAAAAAAGCTTCTTTCTCTTTGTAATCGGAGGATATTTCCTTTGTCCCTATAGTCTTCAAAGGGATCTGAAATACCTGTTCTCAGATTCCACAGAAATAAGGCTAGCAAAGAGATCCACGAAATACAGATGTAACTCTGTGAGATGAATTAACAGAACACTAAGCAGTTTCTCAGAAAGCTTCTTTCCAGATTTCATCTGAGGATATTTCCTTTTTCACCATAGCCCTCTATGGGCTTCCAAATATCACTTTGCCAATTCCACAAGAACTGTCTTAGTGAAAGGCTTCTTTAGTGGAAAGCTGTAACTCTGTGAGATGATTTCACAGAACACAAAGAAATTTCTCAGAAAGCTTCTTTCTCTTTGTTATCGGAGGTTATTTCCTTTGGCCCTATAGTCTTCAAAGGGATCCGAAATATCTGTTCTCAGATTCCATAGAAATAAGGCTAGCAAAGAGATCCACGAAATACAGATGTAACTCTGTGAGATGAATTAACAGAACACTAAGCAGTTTCTCAGAAAGCTTCTTTCCAGATTTCATCTGAGGATATTTCCTTTTTCACCATAGCCCTCTATGGGCTTCCAAATATCTCTTTGCCAATTCCAGAAGAACTGTCTTAGCGAAAGGCTTCTTGAGGGGAAAGCTGTAACTCTGTGAGATGATTTCACAGAACACACAGAAGTTTCCAAGAAAGCTTCTTTCTCTTTGTTAACGGAGGATATTTCCTTTGGCCCTATAGTCTTCAATGGGATCCGAAATATCTGTTCGCAGATTCCACAGAAATAAGGCTAGCAAAGAGATCCACGAAACACAGATGTAACTCTGTGAGGTGAATGAACAGAACACTAAGGAGTTTCTCAGAAAGCTTCTTTCCAGATTTCATCTGAGGATATTTCCTTTTTCACCATAGCCCTCTATGGGCTTCCAAATATCACTTTGCCAATTCCACAAGAAGTGTCTTAGCGAAAGGCTTCTTGAGGGGAAAGCTGTAACTCTGTGAGATGATTTCACAGAACACAAAGAAGTTTCTCAGAAACCTTCTTTCTCTTTGTTATTGGAAGACATTTCCTTTGGCCCTATAGTCTTCCAAGGGATCCGAAATATCTGTTCTCAGATTCCACAGAAATAAGGCTAGCAAAGAGATCCACGAAATACAGATGTAACTCTGTGAGATGAATTAACAGAACACAAAGCAGTTCCTCAGAAAGCTTCTTTCCAGATTTCATCTGATGATATTTCCTTTTCACCGTTGCCCTCTAAGGGCTTCCAAATATCACTTTGCCAATTCCACAAGAAGTGTCTTAGCGAAAGGCTTCTTGAGGGGAAAGCTGTAACTCTGTGAGATGATTTCACAGAACACAAAGAAGTTTCTCAGAAAGCTTCTTTCTCTTTGTTAACGGAAGACATTTCCTTTGGCCATATAGTCTTCAATGAGATCCGAAATATCTGTTCTCAGATTCCACAGAAATAAGGCTAGCAAAGAGATCCACGAAATAGAGATGTAACTCTGTGACATGAATGAACAGAACACTAAGCAGTTTCTCAGAAAGCTTCTCTACAGATTTCATCTGATGATATTTCCTTTTTCACCATTGCCCTCTATGGGCTTCCAAATATCACTTTGCCAATTCCACAAGAACTGTCTTAGGGAAAGGCTTCTTGAGGGGAAAGCTGTAACTCTGTGAGATGATTTCACAGAAGACAAAGAAGTTTCTAAAAAGCTTCTTTCTCTTTGTAATCGGAGGATATTTCCTTTGTCCCTATAGTCTTCAAAGGGATCTGAAATACCTGTTCTCAGATTCCACAGAAATAAGGCTAGCAAAGAGATCCACGAAATACAGATGTAACTCTGTGAGATGAATTAACAGAACACTAAGCAGTTTCTCAGAAAGCTTCTTTCCAGATTTCATCTGAGGATATTTCCTTTTTCACCATAACCCTCTATGGGCTTCCAAATATCACTTTGCCAATTCCACAAGAACTGTCTTAGTGAAAGGCTTCTTGAGGGGAAAGCTGTAACCCTGTGAGATGATTTCACAGAACACAAAGAAATTTCTCAGAAAGCTTCTTTCTCTTTGTTATCGGAGGTTATTTCCTTTGGCCCTATAGTCTTCAAAGGGATCCGAAATATCTGTTCTCAGATTCCACAGAAATAAGGCTAGCAAAGATATCCACGAAATACAGATGTAACTCTGTGAGATGAATGAACAGAACACTAAGCAGTTTCTCAGAAAGCTTCTTTCCAGATTTCATCTGAGGATATTTCCTTTTTCACCATAGCCCTCTATGGGCTTCCAAATATCACTTTGCCAATTCCACAAGAACTGTCTTTGCGAAAGGCTTCTTGAGGGGAAAGCTGTAACTTTGTGAGATGATTTCACAGAACACACAGAAGTTTCCAAGAAAGCTTCTTTCTCTTTGTTATGGGAGGATATTTCCTTTGGCCCTCTAGTCTTCAATGGGATCCGAAACATCTGTTCTCAGATTCCACAGAAATAAGGCTAGCAAAGAGATCCACGAAATACAGATGTAACTCTGTGAGATGAATTAACAGAACACTAAGCAGTTTCTCAGAAAGCTTCTTTCCAGATTTCATCTGAGGATATTTTCTTTTTCACCATAGACCTCTATGGGATTCCAAATATCACTTTGCCAATTCCACAAGAACTGTCCTAGCGAAAGGCTTCTTGAGGGGAAAGCTGTAACTCTGTGAGATGATTTCTCAGAATGCAAAGAAGTTTCTCAGAAAGCTTCTTTCTCTTTGTTAGCGGAGGATATTTCCTTTGGCCCTATAGTCTTCAATGGGATCCGAAATATCTGTTCTCAGATTCCACAGAAATAAGGCTAGCAAAGAGATCCACGAAATACAGATGTAACTCTGTGAGATGAATTAACAGAACACTAAGCAGTTTCTCAGAAAGCTTCTTTCCAGATTTCATCTGAGGATATTTCCTTTTTCACCATAGCCCTCTATGGGCTTCCAAATATCACTTTGCCAATTCCACAAGAACTGTCTTAGCGAAAGGCTTCTTGAGGGGAAAGCTGTAACTCTGTGAGATGATTTCACAGAACACACAGAAGTTTCCAAGAAAGCTTCTTTCTCTTTGTAATGGGAGGATATTTCCTTTGGCCCTATAGTCTTCAATGGGATCCGAAATATCTGTTCTCAGATTCCACAGAAATAAGGCTAGCAAAGAGATCCACGAAATACAGATGTAACTCTGTGAGATGAATGAACAGAACACTAAGCATTTTCTCAGAAAACTTCTTTCCAGATTTCATCTGAGGATATTTCTTTTTTCACCATTGCCCTCTATGGGCTTCCAAATACCACTTTGCCAATTCCACAAGAAGTGTCTTAGCGAAAGGCTTCTTGAGGGGAAAGCTGTAACTCTGTGAGATGATTTCACAGAACACAAAGAAGTTTCTCAGAAACCTTCTTTCTCTTTGTTATTGGAAGACATTTCCTTTGGCCCTATAGTCTTCAATGGGATCCGAAATATCTGTTCTCAGATTCCACAGAAATAAGGCTAGCAAAGAGATACACGAAATACAGATGTAACTCTGTGAGATGAATTAACAGAACACTAAGCAGTTTCTCAGAAAGCTTCTTTACAGATTTCATCTGATCATATTTCCTTTTTCACCTTTGCCCTCTAAGGGCTTCCAAATATCACTTTGCCAATTCCACAAGAACTGTCTTAGCGAAAGGCTTCTTGAGGGGAAAGCTGTAACTCTGTGAGATGATTTCACAGAACACAAAGAAGTTTCTAAAAAAGCTTCTTTCTCTTTGTAATCGGAGGATATTTCCTTTGTCCCTATAGTCTTCAAAGGGATCTGAAATACCTTTTCTCAGATTCCACAGAAATAAGGCTAGCAAAGAGAACCACGAAATACCGATGTAACACTGTGAGATGATTTAACAGAACACTAAGCAGTTTCTCAGAAAGCTTCTTTCCAGATTTCATCTGAGGATATTTCCTTTTTCACCATAGCCCTCTATGGGCTTCCAAATATCACTTTGCCAATTCCACAAGAAGTGTCTTAGCGAAAGGCTTCTTGAGGGGAAAGCTGTAACTCTGTGAGGTGATTTCACAGAACACACAGAAGTTTCCAAGAAAGCTTCTTTCTCTTTGTTATGGGAGGATATTTCGTTTGGCCCTATAGTCTTCAAAGGGATCCGAAATATGTGTTCTCAGATTCCACAGAAATAAGGCTAGCAAAGAGATCCACGAAATACAGATGTAACTCTGTGAGATGAATTAACAGAACACTAAGCAGTTTCTCAGAAAGCTTCTTTCCAGATTTCATCTGAGGATATTCCCTTTTTCACCATAGCCCTCTAGGGGCTTCCAAATATCACTTTGCCAATTCCACAAGAAGTGTCTTAGCGAAAGGCTTCTTGAGGGGAAAGCTGTAACTCTGTGAGATGATTTCACAGAACACAAAGAAGTTTCTCAGAAAGCTTCTTTCTCTTTGTTAACGGAGGACATTTCCTTTGGCCCTATAGTCTTCAATGGGATCCGAAATATCTGTTCTCAGATTCCACAGAAATAAGGCTAGCAAAGAGAGCCACGAAATACAGATGTAACTCTGTGACAAGAATTAACAGAAGTCTAAGCAGTTTCATAGAAAGCTTCTTTACAGATTTCATCTGATGATATTTCCTTTTTCACCATTGCCCTCTATGGGCTTCCAAATATCACTTTGCCAATTCCACAAGAACTGTCTTAGGGAAAGGCTTCTTGAGGGGAAAGCTGTAACTCTGTGAGATGATTTCACAGAAGACAAAGAAGTTTCTAAAAAGCTTCTTTCTCTTTGTAATCGGAGGATATTTCCTTTGTCCCTATAGTCTTCAAAGGGATCTGAAATACCTGTTCTCAGATTCCACAGAAATAAGGCTAGCAAAGAGATCCACGAAATACAGATGTAACTCTGTGAGATGAATTAACAGAACACTAAGCAGTTTCTCAGAAAGCTTCTTTCCAGATTTCATCTGAGGATATTTCCTTTTTCACCATAGCCCTCTATGGGCTTCCAAATATCACTTTGCCAGTTCCACAAGAACTGTCTTAGCGAAAGGCTTGTTGAGGGGAAAGCTGTAACTCTGTGAGATGATTTCACGGAACACACAGAAGTTTCTCAGAAAGCTTCTTTCTCTTTGTTATCGGAGGATATTTCCTTTGGCCGTATAGTCTTCAAAGGGAACCGACTTATCTTTTCTCAGATTCCACAGAAATAAGGTTAGCAAAGAGATCCACGAAATACAGAAGTAACTCTGTGAGATGAATTAACCGAACACTAAGCAGTTTCTCAGAAAGCTTCTTTCCAGATTTCATCTGAGGATATTTCCTTTTTCACCATAGCCCTCTATGGGCTTCCAAATATCACATTTCCAGTTCCACAAGAACTGTCTTAGCGAAAGGCTTGTTGAGGGGAAAGCTGTAACTCTGTGAGATGATTTCACAGAACACAAAGAAGTTTCTCAGAAAGCTTCTTTCTCTTTGTAATCGGAGGATATTTCCTTTGTCCCTATAGTCTTCAATGGGATCTGAAATACCTGTTCTCAGATTCCACAGAAATAAGGCTAGCAAAGAGATCCACGAAATACGGATGTAACTCTGTGAGATGAATTAACAGAACACTAAGCAGTTTCTCAGAAATCTTCTTTCCAGATTTCATCTGAGGATATTTCCTTTTTCACCATAGCCCTCTAGGGGTTACAAATATCACATTGCCAATTCCACAAGAACTGTCTTAGCGAAAGGCTTCCTGAGGGGAAAGCTGTAACTCTGTGCGATGATTTCACAGAACACAAAGAAGTTTCATAGACAGCTTCTTTCTCTTTGTTATGGGAGGATATTTCCTTTGGCCCTATAGTCTTCAAAGGGATCCGAAATATCTGTTCTCAGATTTCACAGAAATAAGGCTAGCAAAGAGATCCACGAAATACAGATGTAACTCTGTGAGATGAATTAACAGAACACTAAGCAGTTTCTCAGAAAGCTTCTTTCCAGATTTCATCTGAGGATATTTCCTTTTTCACCATAGCCCTCTAAGGGCTTCCAAATATCACTTTGCCAATTCCACAAGAAGTGTCTTAGCGAAAGGCTTCTTGAGGGGAAAGCTGTAACTCTGTGAGATGATTTCACAGAACACAAAGAAATTTCTCAGAAAGCTTCTTTC
The DNA here is from genome assembly GCF_043159975.1 of Macaca nemestrina. Taxonomy (NCBI): domain Eukaryota; kingdom Metazoa; phylum Chordata; class Mammalia; order Primates; family Cercopithecidae; genus Macaca; species Macaca nemestrina. The sequence continues at coordinate 76,983,218 of NC_092139.1, read as the reverse complement.
TCTTTGTTATCGGAGGTTATTTCCTTTGGCCCTATAGTCTTCAATGGGATCCGAAATATCTGTTCTCAGATTCCACAGAAATAAGGCTAGAAAAGAGATCCACGAAATACAGATGTGACTCTGTGAGATGAATTAACAGAACACTAAGCAATTTCTCAGAAAGCTTCTTTCCAGATTTCATCTGAGGATATTTCCTTTTTTACCATAGCCCTCTATGGGCTTCCAAATATCACTTTGCCAATTCCACAAGAACTGTCCTAGCGAAAGGCTTCTTGAGGGGAAAGCTGTAACTCTGTGAGATGATTTCTCAGAACGCAAAGAAGTTTCTCAGAAAGCTTCTTTCTCTTTGTTATGGGAGGATATTTCCTTTGTCCCTATAGTCTTCAATGGGATCCGAAATATCTGTTCTCAGATTCCACAGAAATAAGGCTAGCAAAGAGATCCACGAAATACAGATGTAACTCCGTGAGATGAATTAACAGAACACTAAGCAGTTTCTCAGAAAGCTTCTTTCCAGATTTCATATGAGGATATTTCCTTATTCACCATAGCCCTCTATGGGCTTCCAAATATCACTTTGCCAATTCCACAAGAACTGTCTTAGCGAAAGGCTTCTTGAGGGGAAAGCTGTAACTCTGTGAGATGATTTCACAGAACACACAGAAGTTTCCAAGAAAGCTTCTTTCTCTTTTTTATGGGAGGATATTTCCTTTGGCCATATAGTCTTCAAAGGGATCCGAAATATCTGTTCTCAGATTCCACAGAAATAAGGCTAGCAAAGAGATCCACGAAATACAGATGTAACTCTGTGAGATGAATGAACAGAACACTAAGCAGTTTCTCAGAAAGCTTCTTTCCAGATTTCATCTGAGGATATTTCCTTTTTCACCATAGCCCTCTATGGGCTTCCAAATATCACTTTGCCAATTCCACAAGAACTGTCTTAGCGAAAGGCTTCTTGAGGGGAAAGCTGTAACTCTGTGAGATGATTTCACAGAACACAAAGACGTTTCTCAGAAACCTTCTTTCTCTTTGTTATTGGAAGACATTTCCTTTGGCCCTATAGTCTTCAATGGGATCCGAAATATCTGTTCTCAGATTCCACAGAAATAAGGCTAGCAAAGAGATCCACGAAATACAGATGTAACTCTGTGAGATGAATTAACAGAACACTAAGCAGTTTCTCAGAAAGCTTCTTTACAGATTTCATCTGAAGATATTTCCTTTTTCACCATTGCCTTCTAGGGGTTCCAAATATCACTTTGCCAATTCCACAAGAACTGTCTTAGCTAAAGGCTTCTTGAGGGGAAAGCTGTAACTCTGTGAGATGATTTCACAGAACACAAAGAAGTTTCTAAAAAAGCTTCTTTCTCTTTGTAATCGGAGGATATTTCCTTTGTCCCTATAGTCTTCAAAGGGATCTGAAATACCTGTTCTCAGATTCCACAGAAATAAGGCTAGCAAAGAGATCCACGAAATACACATGTAACTCTGTGAGATGAATGAACAGAACACTAAGCAGTTTCTCAGAAAGCTTCTTTCCAGATTTCATCTGAGGATATTTCCTTTTTCACCATAGCCCTCTAGGGGCTTCCAAATATCACTTTGCGAATTCCACAAGAACTGTCTTAGTGAAAGGCTTCTTGAGGGGAAAGCTGTAACTCTGTGAGATGATTTCACAGAACACAAAGAAATTTCTCAGAAAGCTTCTTTCTCTTTGTTATCGGAGGTTATTTCCTTTGGCCCTATAGTCTTCAAAGGGATCCGAAATATCTGTTCTCAGATTCCACAGAAATAAGGCTAGCAAAGAGATCCACGAAATACACATGTAACTCTGTGAGATGAATTAACAGAACACTACGCAGTTTCTCAGAAAGCTTCTTTCCAGATTTCATCTGAGGGTATTTCCTTTTTCACCCTAGCCCTCTATGGGATTCCAAATATCACTTTGCCAATTCCACAATAACTGCCTTAGCGAAAGGCTTCTTGAGAGGAAAGCTGTAACTCTGTGAGATGATTTCTCAGAACGCAAAGAAGTTTCTCAGAAAGCATCTTTCTCTTTGTTATCGGAGGATATTTCCTTTGGCCCTATAGTCTTCAATGGGATCCGAAATATCTGTTCTCAGATTCCACAGAAATAAGGCTAGCAAAGAGAACCACGAAATACCGTTGTAACACTGTGAGATGATTTAACAGAACACTAAGCAGTTTCTCAGAAAGCTTCTTTCCAGATTTCATCTGAGGATATTTCCTTTTTCACCATAGCCCTCTATGGGCTTCCAAATATCACTTTGCCAATTCCACAAGAACTGTCTTAGCGAAAGGCTTCTTGAGGGGAAAGCTGTAACTCTGTGAGATGATTTCACAGAACACACAGAAGTTTCCAAGAAAGCTTCTTTCTCTTTGTTATGGGAGGATATTTCGTTTGGCCCTATAGTCTTCAAAGGGATCCGAAATATGTGTTCTCAGATTCCACAGAAATAAGGCTAGCAAAGAGATCCACGAAATACAGATGTAACTCTGTGAGATGAATTAACAGAACACTAAGCAGTTTCTCAGAAAGCTTCTTTCCAGATTTCATCTGAGGATATTCCCTTTTTCACCATAGCCCTCTAGGGGCTTCCAAATATCACTTTGCCAATTCCACAAGAAGTGTCTTAGCGAAAGGCTTCTTGAGGGGAAAGCTGTAACTCTGTGAGATGATTTCACAGAACACAAAGAAGTTTCTCAGAAAGCTTCTTTCTCTTTGTTAACGGAGAACATTTCCTTTGGCCCTATAGTCTTCAATGGGATCCGAAATATCTGTTCTCAGATTCCACAGAAATAAGGCTAGCAAAGAGAGCCACGAAATACAGATGTAACTCTGTGACAAGAATTAACAGAAGTCTAAGCAGTTTCACAGAAAGCTTCTTTACAGATTTCATCTGATGATATTTCCTTTTTCACCATTGCCCTCTATGGGCTTCCAAATATCACTTTGCCAATTCCACAAGAACTGTCTTAGGGAAAGGCTTTTTGAGGGGAAAGCTGTAACTCTGTGAGATGATTTCACAGAAGACAAAGAAGTTTCTAAAAAGCTTCTTTCTCTTTGTAATCGGAGGATATTTCCTTTGTCCCTATAGTCTTCAAAGGGATCTGAAATACCTGTTCTCAGATTCCACAGAAATAAGGCTAGCAAAGAGATCCACGAAATACAGATGTAACTCTGTGAGATGAATTAACAGAACACTAAGCAGTTTCTCAGAAAGCTTCTTTCCAGATTTCATCTGAGGATATTTCCTTTTTCACCATAACCCTCTATGGGCTTCCAAATATCACTTTGCTAATTCCACAAGAACTGTCTTAGTGAAAGGCTTCTTGAGGGGAAAGCTGTAACCCTGTGAGATGATTTCACAGAACACAAAGAAATTTCTCAGGAAGCTTCTTTCTCTTTGTTATCGGAGGTTATTTCCTTTGGCCCTATAGTCTTCAAAGGGATCCGAAATATCTGTTCTCAGATTCCACAGAAATAAGGCTAGCAAAGATATCCACGAAATACAGATGTAACTCTGTGAGATGAATGAACAGAACACTAAGCAGTTTCTCAGAAAGCTTCTTTCCAGATTTCATCTGAGGATATTTCCTTTTTCACCATAGCCCTCTATGGGCTTCCAAATATCACTTTGCCAATTCCACAAGAACTGTCCTAGCGAAAGGCTTCTTGAGGGGAAAGCTGTAACTCTGTGAGATGATTTCTCAGAACGCAAAGAAGTTTCTCAGAAAGCTTCTTTCTCTTTGTTATGGGAGGATATTTCCTTTGGCCCTATAGTCTTCAATGGGATCCGAAATATCTGTTCTCAGATTCCACAGAAATAAGGCTAGCAAAGAGATCCACGAAATACAGATGTAACTCTGTGAGATGAATTAAGAGAACACTAAGCAGTTTCTCAGAAAGCTTCTTTACAGATTTCATCTGATCATATTTCCTTTTTCACCATTGCCCTCTAAGGGCTTCCAAATATCACTTTGCCAATTCCACAAGAAGTGTCTTAGCGAAAGGCTTCTTGAGGGGAAAGCTGTAACTCTGTGAGATGATTTCACAGAACACAAAGAAGTTTATAAAAAAGCTTCTTTCTCTTTGTAATCGGAGGATATTTCCATGGTCCCTAAAGTCTTCAAAGGGATCTGAAATACCTGTTCTCAGATTCCACAGAAATAAGGCTAGCAAAGAGATCCACGAAATACAGATGTAACTCTGTGAGATGAATTAACAGAACACTAAGCAGTTTCTCAGAAAGCTTCTTTCCAGATTTCATCTGAGGATATTTCCTTTTTCACCATAGCCCTCTATGGGCTTCCAAATATCACTTTGCCAGTTCCACAAGAACTGTCTTAGCGAAAGGCTTGTTGAGGGGAAAGCTGTAGCTCTGTGAGATGATTTCACGGAACACAAAGCAGTTTCTCAGAAAGCTTCTTTCTCTTTGTTATCGGAGGATATTTCCTTTGGCCGTATAGTCTTCAAAGGGAACCGACTTATCTTTTCTCAGATTCCACAGAAATAAGGTTAGCAAAGAGATCCACGAAATACAGAAGTAACTCTGTGAGATGAATTAACCGAACACTAAGCAGTTTCTCAGAAAGCTTCTTTCCAGATTTCATCTGAGGATATTTCCTTTTTCACCATAGCCCTCTATGGGCTTCCAAATATCACTTTGCCAGTTCCACAAGAACTGTCTTAGTGAAAGGCTTGTTGAGGGGAAAGCTGTAACTCTGTGAGATGATTTCACAGAACACAAAGAAGTTTCTCAGAAAGCTTCTTTCTCTTTGTAATCGGAGGATATTTCCTTTGTCCCTATAGTCTTCAATGGGATCTGAAATACCTGTTCTCAGATTCCACAGAAATAAGGCTAGCAAAGAGATCCACGAAATACGGATGTAACTCTGGGAGATGAATTAACAGAACACTAAGCAGTTTCTCAGAAAGCTTCTTTCCAGATTTCATCTGAGGATATTTCCTTTTTCACCATAGCCCTCTATGGGCTTCCAAATATCACTTTGCCAATTCCACAAGAACTGTCTTAGCGAAAGGCTTCTTGAGGGGAAAGCTGTAACTCTGTGAGATGATTTCACAGAACACAAAGAAATTTCTCAGAAAGCTTCTTTCTCTTTGTTATCGGAGGTTATTTCCTTTGGCCCTATAGTCTTCAAAGGGATCCGAAATATCTGTTCTCAGATTCCACAGAAATAAGGCTAGCAAAGAGAACCACGAAATACAGATGTAACTCTGTGAGATGAATTAACAGAACACTAAGCAATTTCTCAGAAAGCTTCTTTCCAGATTTCATCTGAGGATATTTCCTTTTTTACCATAGCCCTCTATGGGCTTCCAAATATCACTTTGCCAATTCCACAAGAACTGTCCTAGCGAAAGGCTTCTTGAGGGGAAAGCTGTAACTCTGTGAGATGATTTCTCAGAACGCAAAGAAGTTTCTCAGAAAGCTTCTTTCTCTTTGTTATGGGAGGATATTTCCTTTGGCCCTATAGTCTTCAATGGGATCCGAAATATCTGTTCTCAGATTCCACAGAAATAAGGCTAGCAAAGAGATCCACGAAATACAGATGTAACTCAGTGAGATGAATTAACAGAACACTAAGCAGTTTCTCAGAAAGCTTCTTTCCAGATTTCATATGAGGATATTTCCTTATTCACCATAGCCCTCTATGGGCTTCTAAATATCACTTTGCCAATTCCACAAGAACTGTCTTAGCGAAAGGCTTCTTGAGGGGAAAGCTGTAACTCTGTGAGATGATTTCACAGAACACACAGAAGTTTCCAAGAAAGCTTCTTTCTCTTTTTTATGGGAGGATATTTCCTTTGGCCATATAGTCTTCAAAGGGATCCGAAATATCTGTTCTCAGATTCCACAGAAATAAGGCTAGCAAAGAGATCCACGAAATACAGATGTAACTCTGTGAGATGAATGAACAGAACACTAAGCAGTTTCTCAGAAAGCTTCTTTCCAGATTTCATCTGAGGATATTTCCTTTTTCACCATAGCCCTCTATGGGCTTCCAAATATCACTTTGCCAATTCCACAAGAACTGTCTTAGCGAAAGGCTTCTTGAGGGGAAAGCTGTAACTCTGTGAGATGATTTCACAGAACACAAAGAAGTTTCTAAAAAAGCTTCTTTCTCTTTGTAATCGGAGGATATTTCCTTTGTTCCTATAGTCTTCAAAGGGATCTGAAATACCTGTTCTCAGATTCCACAGAAATAAGGCTAGCAAAGAGATCCACGAAATACAGATGTAACTCTGTGAGATGAATTAACAGAACACTAAGCAGTTTCTCAGAAAGCTTCTTTACAGATTTCATCTGAAGATATTTCCTTTTTCACCATTGCCCTCTAGGGGTTCCAAATATCACTTTGCCAATTCCACAAGAACTGTCTTAGCTAAAGGCTTCTTGAGGGGAAAGCTGTAACTCTGTGAGATGATTTCACAGAACACAAAGAAGTTTCTAAAAAAGCTTCTTTCTCTTTGTAATCGGAGGATATTTCCTTTGTCCCTATAGTCTTCAAAGGGATCTGAAATACCTGTTCTCAGATTCCACAGAAATAAGGCTAGCAAAGAGATCCACGAAATACAGATGTAACTCTGTGAGATGAATGAACAGAACACTAAGCAGTTTCTCAGAAAGCTTCTTTCCAGATTTCATCTGAGGATATTTCCTTTTTCACCATAGCCCTCTAGGGGATTCCAAATATCACTTTGCGAATTCCACAAGAACTGTCTTAGTGAAAGGCTTCTTGAGGGGAAAGCTGTAACTCTGTGAGATGATTTCACAGAACACAAATAAATTTCTCAGAAAGCTTCTTTCTCTTTGTTATCGGAGGTTATTTCCTTTGGCCCTATAGTCTTCAAAGGGATCCGAAATATCTGTTCTCAGATTCCACAGAAATAAGGCTAGCAAAGAGATCCACGAAATACACATGTAACTCTGTGAGATGAATTAACAGAACACTACGCAGTTTCTCAGAAAGCTTCTTTCCAGATTTCATCTGAGGATATTTCCTTTTTCACCCTAGCCCTCTATGGGATTCCAAATATCACTTTGCCAATTCCACAATAACTGTCTTAGCGAAAGGCTTCTTGAGAGGAAAGCTGTAACTCTGTGAGATGATTTCTCAGAACGCAAAGAAGTTTCTCAGAAAGCATCTTTCTCTTTGTTATCGGAGGATATTTCCTTTGGCACTATAGTCTTCAATGGGATCCGAAATATCTGTTCTCAGATTCCACAGAAATAAGGCTAGCAAAGAGATCCACGAAATACAGATGTAACTCTGTGAGATGAATGAAGAGAACACTAAGCAGTTTCTCAGAAAGCTTCTTTCCAGATTTCATCTGAGGATATTTCCTTTTTCACCATAGCCCTCTATGGGCTTCCAAATATCACTTTGCCAGTTCCACAAGAACTGTCTTAGCGAAAGGCTTCTTGAGGGGAAAGCTGTAACTCTGTGAGATGATTTCACGGAACACAAAGAAGTTTCTCAGAAAGCTTCTTTCTCTTTGTTATCGGAGGATATTTCCTTTGGCCGTATAGTCTTCAAAGGGAACCGACTTATCTTTTCTCAGATTCCACAGAAATAAGGTTAGCAAAGAGATCCACGAAATACAGATGTAACTCTGTGAGATGAATTAACCGTACACTAAGCAGTTTCTCAGAAAGCTTCTTTCCAGATTTCATCGGAGGATATTTCCTTTTTCACCATAGCCCTCTATGGGCTTCCAAATATCACTTTGCCAGTTCCACAAGAACAGTCTTAGCGAAAGGCTTATTGAGGGGAAAGCTGTAACTCTGTGAGATGATTTCACAGAACACAAAGAAATTTCTCAGAAAGCTTCTTTCTCTTTGTTATCGGAGGTTATTTCATTTGGCCCTATAGTCTTCAAAGGGATCCGAAATATCTGTTCTCAGATTCCACAGAAATAAGGCTAGCAAAGAGATCCACGAAATACAGATGTAACTCTGTGAGATGAATTAACAGAACACTAAGCAATTTCTCAGAAAGCTTCTTTCCAGATTTCATCTGAGGATATTTCCTTTTTCACCATAGCCCTCTATGGGATTCCAAATATCACTTTGCCAATTCCATAAGAACTGTCCTAGCGAAAGGCTTCTTGAGGGGAAAGCTGTAACTCTGTGAGATGATTTCTCAGAACGCAAAGAAGTTTCTCAGAAAGCTTCTTTCTCTTTGTTATGGGTGGATATTTCCTTTGGCCCTATAGTCTTCAATGGGATCCGAAATATCTGTTCCCAGATTCCACAGAAATAAGGCTCGCAAAGAGATCCACGAAATACAGATGTAACTCCGTGAGATGAATTAACAGAACACTAAGCAGTTTCTCAGAAAGCTTCTTTCCAGATTTCATCTGAGGATATTTCCTTTTTCACCATAGCCCTCTATGGCTTCCAAATATCACTTTGCCAATTCCACAAGAACTGTCTTTGCGAAAGGCTTCTTGAGGGGAAAGCTGTAACTCTGTGAGATGATTTCACAGAACACACAGAAGTTTCCAAGAAAGCTTCTTTCTCTTTGTTATGGGAAGACATTTCCTTTGGCCCTATAGTCTTCAATGGGATCCGAAATATCTGTTCTCAGATTCCACAGAAATAAGGCTAGCAAAGAGATCCACGAAATACAGATGTAACTCTGTGAGATGAATTAACAGAACACTAAGCAGTTTCTCAGAAAGCTTCTTTACAGATTTCATCTGATGATATTTCCTTTTTCACCATTGCCCTCAATGGGCTTCCAAATATCACTTTGCCAATTCCACAAGAACTGTCTTAGCGAAAGGCTTCTTGAGGGGAAAGCTGTAACTCTGTGAGATGATTTCACAGAACACAAAGAAGTTTCTAAAAAAGCTTCTTTCTCTTTGTAATCGGAGGATATTTCCTTTGTCTTCAAAGGGAACTGAAATACCTCTTCTCACTTTGCCAGTTCCACAAGAACTGTCTTAGCGAAACGCTTGTTGAGGGGAAAGCTGTAACTCTGTGAGATGATTTCACGGAACACAAAGAAGTTTCTCAGAAAGCTTCTTTCTCTTTGTAATCGGAGGATATTTCCTTTGTCCCTATAGTCTTCAATGGGATCTGAAATACCTGTTCTCAGATTCCACAGAAATAAGGCTAGCAAAGAGATCCACGAAATACGGATGTAACTCTGGGAGATGAATTAACAGAACACTAAGCTGTTTCTCAGAAATCTTCTTTCCAGATTTCATCTGAGGATATTTCCTTTTTCACCATAGCCCTCTATGGGCTTACAAATATCACATTGCCAATTCCACAAGAACTGTCTTAGCGAAAGGCTTCCTGAGGGGAAAGCTGTAACTCTGTGAGATGATTTCACAGAACACAAAGAAGTTTCTCAGACAGCTTCTTTCTCTTTGTTATCGGAGGATATTTCCTTTGGCCCTATAGTCTTCAAAGGGATCCGAAATATCTGTTCTCAGATTTCACAGAAATAAGGCTAGCAAAGAGATCCACGAAATACAGATGTAACTCTGTGAGATGAATTAACAGAACACTAAGCAGTTTCTCAGAAAGCTTCTTTCCAGATTTCATCTGAGGATATTTCCTTTTTCACCATAGCCCTCTATGGGCTTCCAAATATCACTTTGCCAATTCCACAAGAAGTGTCTTAGCGAAAGGCTTCTTGAGGGGAAAGCTGTAACTCTGTGAGATGATTTCACAGAACACAAAGAAATTTCTCAGAAAGCTTTTTCTCTTTGTTATCGGAGGTTATTTCCTTTGGCCCTATAGTCTTCAAAGGGATCCGAAATATCTGTTCTCAGATTCCACAGAAATAAGGCTAGCAAAGAGATCCACGAAATACAGATGTAACTCTGTGAGATGAATTAACAGAACACTAAGCAATTTCTCAGAAAGCTTCTTTGCAGATTTCATCTGAGGATATTTCCTTTTTCACCATAGCCCTCTATGGGATTCCAAATATCACTTTGCCAATTCCACAAGAACTGTCCTAGCGAAAGGCTTCTTGAGGGGAAAGCTGTAACTCTGTAAGATGATTTCTCAGAACGCAAAGAAGTTTCTCAGAAAGCTTCTTTCTCTTTGTTATGGGAGGATATTTCCTTTGGCCCTATAGTCTTCAATGGGATCCGAAATATCTGTTCTCAGATTCCACAGAAATAAGGCTAGCAAAGAGATCCCCGAAATACAGATGTAACTCCGTGAGATGAATTAACAGAACACTAAGCAGTTTCTCAGAAAGCTTCTTTCCAGATTTCATATGAGGATATTTCCTTTTTCACCATAGCCCTCTATGGGCTTCCAAATATCACTTTGCCAATTCCACAAGAACTGTCTTAGCGAAAGGCTTCTTGAGGGGAAAGCTGTAACTATGTGAGATGATTCACAGAACACACAGAAGTTTCCAAGAAAGCTTCTTTCTCTTTGTTATGGTAGGATATTTCCTTCGGCCCTATAGTCTTCAAAGGGATCCGAAATATCTGTTCTCAGATTCCACAGAAATAAGGCTAGCAAAGAGATCCACGAAATACAGATGTAACTCTGTGAGATGAATGAACAGAACACTAAGCAGTTTCTCAGAAAGCTTCTTTCCAGATTTCATCTGAGGATATTTCCTTTTTCACCATAGCCCTCTATGGGATTCCAAATATCACTTTGCGAATTCCACAAGAACTGTCTTAGTGAAAGGCTTCTTGAGGGGAAAGCTGTAACTCTGTGAGATGATTTCACAGAACACAAAGAAGTTTCTCAGAAAGCTTCTTTCTCTTTGTTATCGGAGGTTATTTCCTTTGGCCCTATAGTCTTCAAAGGGATCCGAAATATCTGTTCTCAGATTCCACAGAAATGAGGCTAGCAAAGATATCCACGAAATACAGATGTAACTCCGTGAGTTTAATTAACAGAACACTAAGCAGTTTCTCAGAAAGCTTCTTTCCAGATTTCATCGGAGGATATTTCCTTTTTCACCATAGCCCTCTATGGGATTCCAAATATCACTTTGCCAATTCCACAAGAACTGTCTTAGCGAAAGGCTTCTTGAGAGGAAAGCTGTAACTCTGTGAGATGATTTCTCAGAACGGAAAGAAGTTTCTCAGAAAGCATCTTTCTCTTTGTTATCGGAGGATATTTCCTTTGGCCCTATAGTCTTCAATGGGATCCGAAATATCTCTTCTCAGATTCCACAGAAATAAGGCTAGCAAAGAGATCCACGAAATACAGATGTAACTCTGTGAGATGAATTAACAGAACACTAAGCAGTTTCTCAGAAAGCTTCTTTCCAGATTTCATCTGAGGATATTTCCTTTTTCACCATAGCCCTCTATGGGCTTCCAAATATCACTTTGCCAATTCCACAAGAAGTGTCTTAGCGAAAGGCTTCTTGAGGGGAAAGCTGTAACTCTGTGAGATGATTTCACAGAACACACAGAAGTTTCCAAGAAAGCTTCTTTCTCTTTTTTATGGGAGGATATTTCCTTTGGCCCTATAGTCTTCAAAGGGATCCGAAATATCTGTTCTCAGATTCCACAGAAATAAGGCAAGCAAAGAGATCCACGAAATACAGATGTAACTCTGTGAGATGAATGAACAGAACACTAAGCAGTTTCTCAGAAAGCTTCTTTCCAGGTTTCATCTGAGGATATTTCCTTTTTCACCATAGCCCTCTAGGGGTTCCAAATATCACTTTGCCAGTTCCACAAGAACTGTCTTAGCGAAAGGCTTCTTGAGGGGAAAGCTGTAACTCTGTGAGATGATTTCACAGAACACAAAGAAGTTTCTCAGAAAGCTTCTTTCTCTTTGTTATCGGAGGATATTTCCTTTGTCCCTATAGTCTTCAATGGGATCTGAAATACCTGTTCTCAGATTCCACAGAAATAAGGCTAGCAAAGAGATCCACGAAATACGGATGTAACTCTGTGAGATGAATTAACAGAACACTAAGCAGTTTCTCAGAAATCTTCTTTCCAGATTTCATCTGAGGATATTTCCTTTTTCACCATAGCCCTCTATGGGCTTACAAATATCACATTGCCAATTCCACAAGAACTGTCTTAGCGAAAGGCTTCCTGAGGGGAAAGCTGTAACTCTGTGAGATGATTTCACAGAACACAAAGAAGTTTCTCAGACAGCTTCTTTCTCTTTGTTATCGGAGGATATTTCCTTTGGCCCTATAGTCTTCAAAGGGATCCGAAATGTCTGTTCTCAGATTTCACAGAAATAAGGCTAGCAAAGAGATCCACGAAATACAGATGTAACTCTGTGAGATGAATTAACAGAACACTAAGCAGTTTCTCAGAAAGCTTCTTTCCAGATTTCATCTGAGGATATTTCCTTTTTCACCATAGCCCTCTATGGGCTTCCGAATATCACTTTGCCAATTCCACAAGAAGTGTGTTAGCGAAAGGCTTCTTGAGGGGAAAGCTGTAACTCTGTGAGATGATTTCACAGAACACAAAGAAATTTCTCAGAAAGCTTCTTTCTCTGTGTTATCGGAGATTATTTCCTTTGGCCCTATAGTCTTCAAAGGGATCCGAAGTATCTGTTCTCAGATTCCACAGAAATAAGGCTCGCAAAGAGATCCACGAAATACAGATGTAACTCTGTGAGATGAATTAACAGAACACTAAGCAATTTCTCAGAAAGCTTCTTTCCAGATTTCATCTGAGGATATTTCCTTTTTCACCATAGCCCTCTATGGGATTCCAAATATCACTTTGCCAATTCCACAAGAACTGTCCTAGCGAAAGGCTTCTTGAGGGGAAAGCTGTAACTCTGTGAGATGATTTCTCAGAACGCAAAGAAGTTTCTCAGAGAGCTTCTTTCTCTTTGTTATCGGAGGATATTTCCTTTGGCCCTATAGTCTTCAATGGATCCGAAATATCTGTTCTCAGATTCCACAGAAATAAGGCTAGCAAAGAGATCCACGAAATACAGATGTAACTCCGTGAGATGAATTAACAGAACACTAAGCAGTTTCTCAGAAAGCTTCTTTCCAGATTTCATATGAGGATATTTCCTTTTTCACCATAGCCCTCTATGGGCTTACAAATATCACTTTGCCAATTCCACAAGAACTGTCTTAGCGAAAGGCTTCTTGAGGGGAAAGCTGTAACTCTGTGAGATGATTCACAGAACACACAGAAGTTTCCAAGAAAGCTTCTTTCTCTTTGTTATGGTAGGATATTTCCTTCGGCCCTATAGTCTTCAAAGGGATCCGAAATATCTGTTCTCAGATTCCACAGAAATAAGGCTAGCAAAGAGATCCACGAAATACAGATGTAACTCTGTGAGATGAATGAACAGAACACTAAGCAGTTTCTCAGAAAGCTTCTTTCCAGATTTCATCTGAGGATATTTCCTTTTTCACCATAGCCCTCTAGGGGCTTCCAAATATCACTTTGCGAATTCCACAAGAACTGTCTTAGTGAAAGGCTTCTTGAGGGGAAAGCTGTAACTCTGTGAGATGATTTCACAGAACACAAAGAAGTTTCTCAGAAAGCTTCTTTCTCTTTGTTATCGGAGGTTATTTCCTTTGGCCCTATAGTCTTCAAAGGGATCCGAAATATCTGTTCTCAGATTCCACAGAAATAAGGCTAGCAAAGATATCCACGAAATACAGATGTAACTCCGTGAGTTTAATTAACAGAACACTAAGCAGTTTCTCAGAAAGCTTCTTTCCAGATTTCATCTGAGGATATTTCCTTTTTCACCTTAGCCCTCTATGGGATTCCAAATATCACTTTGCCAATTCCACAAGAACTGTCTTAGCGAAAGGCTTCTTGAGAGGAAAGCTGTAACTCTGTGAGATGATTTCTCAGAACGCAAAGAAGTTTCTCAGAAAGCATCTTTCTCTTTGTTATCGGAGGATATTTCCTTTGGCCCTATAGTCTTCAATGGGATCCGAAATATCTCTTCTCAGATTCCACAGAAATAAGGCTAGCAAAGAGATCCACGAAATACAGATGTAACTCTGTGAGATGAATTAACAGAACACTAAGCAGTTTCTCAGAAAGCTTCTTTCCAGATTTCATCTGAGGATATTTTCTTTTTCACCATAGCCCTCTATGGGCTTCCAAATATCACTTTGCCAATTCCACAAGAAGTGTCTTAGCGAAAGGCTTCTTGAGGGGAAAGCTGTAACTCTGTGAGATGATTTCACAGAACACACAGAAGTTTCCAAGAAAGCTTCTTTCTCTTTGTTATGGGAGGATATTTCCTTTGGCCCTATAGTCTTCAAAGGGATCCGAAATATCTGTTCTCAGATTCCACAGAAATAAGGCTAGCAAAGAGATCCACGAAATACAGATGTAACTCTGTGAGATGAATGAACAGAACACTAAGCAGTTTCTCAGAAAGCTTCTTTCCAGATTTCATCTGAGGATATTTCCTTTTTCACCATAGCCCTCTAGGGTTTCCAAATATCACTTTGCCAGTTCCACAAGAACTGTCTTAGCGAAAGGCTTCTTGAGGGGAAAGCTGTAACTCTGTGAGATGATTTCACAGAACACAAAGAAGTTTCTCAGAAAGCTTCTTTCTCTTTGTTATCGGAGGATATTTCCTTTGGCCGTATAGTCTTCAAAGGGAACCGAAATATCTTTTCTCAGATTCCACAGAAATAAGGTTAGCAAAGAGATCCACGAAATACAGATGTAACTCTGTGAGATGAATTAACCGAACACTAAGCAGTTTCTCAGAAAGCTTCTTTCCAGATTTCATCTGAGGATATTTCCTTTTTCACCATAGCCCTCTATGGTCTTCCAAATATCACTTTGCCAGTTCCACAAGAACTGTCTTAGCGAAAGGCTTGTTGAGGGGAAAGCTGTAACTCTGTGAGATGATTTCACAGAACACAAAGAAGTTTCTCAGAAAGCTTCTTTCTCTGTGTTATCGGAGATTATTTCCTTTGGCCCTATAGTCTTCAAAGGGATCCGAAGTATCTGTTCTCAGATTCCACAGAAATAAGGCTCGCAAAGAGATCCACGAAATACAGATGTAACTCTGTGAGATGAATTAACAGAACACTAAGCAATTTCTCAGAAAGCTTCTTTCCAGATTTCATCTGAGGATATTTCCTTTTTCACCATAGCCCTCTATGGGATTCCAAATATCACTTTGCCAATTCCACAAGAACTGTCCTAGCGAAAGGCTTCTTGAGGGGAAAGCTGTAACTCTGTGAGATGATTTCTCAGAACGCAAAGAAGTTTCTCAGAGAGCTTCTTTCTCTTTGTTATCGGAGGATATTTCCTTTGGCCCTATAGTCTTCAATGGATCCGAAATATCTGTTCTCAGATTCCACAGAAATAAGGCTAGCAAAGAGATCCACGAAATACAGATGTAACTCCGTGAGATGAATTAACAGAACACTAAGCAGTTTCTCAGAAAGCTTCTTTCCAGATTTCATATGAGGATATTTCCTTTTTCACCATAGCCCTCTATGGGCTTACAAATATCACTTTGCCAATTCCACAAGAACTGTCTTAGCGAAAGGCTTCTTGAGGGGAAAGCTGTAACTCTGTGAGATGATTCACAGAACACACAGAAGTTTCCAAGAAAGCTTCTTTCTCTTTGTTATGGTAGGATATTTCCTTCGGCCCTATAGTCTTCAAAGGGATCCGAAATATCTGTTCTCAGATTCCACAGAAATAAGGCTAGCAAAGAGATCCACGAAATACAGATGTAACTCTGTGAGATGAATGAACAGAACACTAAGCAGTTTCTCAGAAAGCTTCTTTCCAGATTTCATCTGAGGATATTTCCTTTTTCACCATAGCCCTCTAGGGGCTTCCAAATATCACTTTGCGAATTCCACAAGAACTGTCTTAGTGAAAGGCTTCTTGAGGGGAAAGCTGTAACTCTGTGAGATGATTTCACAGAACACAAAGAAGTTTCTCAGAAAGCTTCTTTCTCTTTGTTATCGGAGGTTATTTCCTTTGGCCCTATAGTCTTCAAAGGGATCCGAAATATCTGTTCTCAGATTCCACAGAAATAAGGCTAGCAAAGATATCCACGAAATACAGATGTAACTCCGTGAGTTTAATTAACAGAACACTAAGCAGTTTCTCAGAAAGCTTCTTTCCAGATTTCATCTGAGGATATTTCCTTTTTCACCTTAGCCCTCTATGGGATTCCAAATATCACTTTGCCAATTCCACAAGAACTGTCTTAGCGAAAGGCTTCTTGAGAGGAAAGCTGTAACTCTGTGAGATGATTTCTCAGAACGCAAAGAAGTTTCTCAGAAAGCATCTTTCTCTTTGTTATCGGAGGATATTTCCTTTGGCCCTATAGTCTTCAATGGGATCCGAAATATCTCTTCTCAGATTCCACAGAAATAAGGCTAGCAAAGAGATCCACGAAATACAGATGTAACTCTGTGAGATGAATTAACAGAACACTAAGCAGTTTCTCAGAAAGCTTCTTTCCAGATTTCATCTGAGGATATTTTCTTTTTCACCATAGCCCTCTATGGGCTTCCAAATATCACTTTGCCAATTCCACAAGAAGTGTCTTAGCGAAAGGCTTCTTGAGGGGAAAGCTGTAACTCTGTGAGATGATTTCACAGAACACACAGAAGTTTCCAAGAAAGCTTCTTTCTCTTTGTTATGGGAGGATATTTCCTTTGGCCCTATAGTCTTCAAAGGGATCCGAAATATCTGTTCTCAGATTCCACAGAAATAAGGCTAGCAAAGAGATCCACGAAATACAGATGTAACTCTGTGAGATGAATGAACAGAACACTAAGCAGTTTCTCAGAAAGCTTCTTTCCAGATTTCATCTGAGGATATTTCCTTTTTCACCATAGCCCTCTAGGGTTTCCAAATATCACTTTGCCAGTTCCACAAGAACTGTCTTAGCGAAAGGCTTCTTGAGGGGAAAGCTGTAACTCTGTGAGATGATTTCACAGAACACAAAGAAGTTTCTCAGAAAGCTTCTTTCTCTTTGTTATCGGAGGATATTTCCTTTGGCCGTATAGTCTTCAAAGGGAACCGAAATATCTTTTCTCAGATTCCACAGAAATAAGGTTAGCAAAGAGATCCACGAAATACAGATGTAACTCTGTGAGATGAATTAACCGAACACTAAGCAGTTTCTCAGAAAGCTTCTTTCCAGATTTCATCTGAGGATATTTCCTTTTTCACCATAGCCCTCTATGGTCTTCCAAATATCACTTTGCCAGTTCCACAAGAACTGTCTTAGCGAAAGGCTTGTTGAGGGGAAAGCTGTAACTCTGTGAGATGATTTCACAGAACACAAAGAAGTTTCTCAGAAAGCTTCTTTCTCTTTGTAATCGGAGGATATTTCCTTTGTCCCTATAGTCTTCAATGGGATCTGAAATACCTGTTCTCAGATTCCACAGAAATAAGGCTAGCAAAGAGATCCACGAAATACGGATGTAACTCTGTGAGATGAATTAACAGAACACTAAGCAGTTTCTCAGAAATCTTCTTTCCAGATTTCATCTGAGGATATTTCCTTTTTCACCATAGCCCTCTATGGGCTTACAAATATCACATTGCCAATTCCACAAGAACTGTCTTAGCGAAAGGCTTCCTGAGGGGAAAGCTGTAACTCTGTGAGATGATTTCACAGAACACAAAGAAGTTTCTCAGACAGCTTCTTTCTCTTTGTTATCGGAGGATATTTCCTTTGGCCCTATAGTCTTCAAAGGGATCCGAAATATCTGTTCTCAGATTTCACAGAAATAAGGCTAGCAAAGAGATCCACGAAATACAGATGTAACTCTGTGAGATGAATTAACAGAACACTAAGCAGTTTCTCAGAAAGCTTCTTTCCAGATTTCATCTGAGGATATTTCCTTTTTCACCATAGCCCTCTATGGGCTTCCAAATATCACTTTGCCAATTCCACAAGAAGTGTCTTAGCGAAAGGCTTCTTGAGGGGAAAGCTGTAACTCTGTGAGATGATTCCACAGAACACAAAGAAATTTCTCAGAAAGCTTCTTTCTCTTTGTTATCGGAGATTATTTCCTTTGGCCCTATAGTCTTCAAAGGGATCCGAAGTATCTGTTCTCAGATTCCACAGAAATAAGGCTAGCAAAGAAATCCACGAAATACAGATGTAACTCTGTGAGATGAATTAAAAGAACACTAAGCAATTTCTCAGAAAGGTTCTTTCCAGATTTCATCTGAGGATATTTCCTTTTTCACCATAGCCCTCTATGGGATTCCAAATATCACTTTGCCAATTCCACAAGAACTGTCCTAGCGAAAGGCTTCTTGAGGGGAAAGCTGTAACTCTGTGAGATGATTTCTCAGAACGCAAAGAAGTTTCTCAGAGAGCTTCTTTCTCTTTGTTATCGGAGGATATTTCCTTTGGCCCTATAGTCTTCAATGGGATCCGAAATATCTGTTCTCAGATTCCACAGAAATAAGGCTAGCAAAGAGATCCACGAAATACAGATGTAACTCCGTGAGATGAATTAACAGAACACTAAGCAGTTTCTCAGAAAGCTTCTTTCCAGATTTCATCTGAGGATATTTCCTTTTTCACCATAGCCCTCTATGGGCTTACAAATATCACTTTGCCAATTCCACAAGAACTGTCTTAGCGAAAGGCTTCTTGAGGGGAAAGCTGTAACTCTGTGAGATGATTTCACAGAACACACAGAAGTTTCCAAGAAAGCTTCTTTCTCTTTGTTATGGGAGGATATTTCCTTTGGCCCTATAGTCTTCAATGGGATCCGAAATATCTGTTCTCAGATTCCACAGAAATAAGGCTAGCAAAGAGATCCACGAAATACAGATGTAACTCTGTGAGATGAATGAACAGAACACTAAGCAGATTCTCAGAAAGCTTCTTTCCAGATTTCATCTGAGGATATTTCCTTTTTCACCATAGCCCTCTATGGGCTTCCAAATATCACTTTGCCAATTCCACAAGAAGTGTCTTAGCGAAAGGCTTCTTGAGGGGAAAGCTGTAACTCTGTGAGATGATTTCACAGAACACAAAGAAGTTTCTCAGAAACCTTCTTTCTCTTTGTTATTGGAAGACATTTCCTTTGGCCCTATAGTCTTCAAAGGGATCCGAAATATCTGTTCTCAGATTCCACAGAAATAAGGCTAGCAAAGAGATCCACGAAATACAGATGTAACTCTGTGAGATGAATTAACAGAACACTAAGCAGTTTCTCAGAAAGCTTCTTTACAGATTTCATCTGATGATATTTCCTTTTTCACCATTGCCCTCTACGGGCTTCCAAATATCACTTTGCCAATTCCACAAGAACTGTCTTAGCGAAAGGCTTCTTGAGGGGAAAGCTGTAACTCTGTGAGATGATTTCACAGAACACAAAGAAGTTTCTAAAAAAGCTTCTTTCTCTTTGTAATCGGAGGATATTTCCTTTGTCCCTATAGTCTTCAAAGGGATCTGAAATACCTGTTCTCAGATTCCACAGAAATAAGGCTAGCAAAGAGATCCACGAAATACAGATGTAACTCTGTGAGATGAATTAACAGAACACTAAGCAGTTTCTCAGAAAGCTTCTTTCCAGATTTCATCTGAGGATATTTCCTTTTTCACCATAGCCCTCTAGGGGCTTCCAAATATCACTTTGCCAATTCCACAAGAAGTGTCTTAGCGAAAGGCTTCTTGAGGGGAAAGCTGTAACTCTGTGAGATGATTTCACAGAACACACAGAAGTTTCCAAGAAAGCTTCTTTCTCTTTGTTATGGGAGGATATTTCGTTTGGCCCTATAGTCTTCAAAGGGATCCGAAATATGTGTTCTCAGATTCCACAGAAATAAGGCTTGCAAAGAGATCCACGAAATACAGATGTAACTCTGTGAGATGAATGAAGAGAACACTAAGCAGTTTCTCAGAAAGCTTCTTTCCAGATTTCATCTGAGGATATTTCCTTTTTCACCATAGCCCTCTATGGGCTTCCAAATATCACTTTGCCAGTTCCACAAGAACTGTCTTAGCGAAAGGCTTCTTGAGGGGAAAGCTGTAACTCTGTGAGATGATTTCACGGAACACAAAGAAGTTTCTCGGAAAGCTTCTTTCTCTTTGTTATCGGAGGATATTTCCTTTGGCCGTATAGTCTTCAAAGGGAACCGACTTATCTTTTCTCAGATTCCACAGAAATAAGGTTAGCAAAGAGATCCACGAAATACAGATGTAACTCTGTGAGATGAATTAACCGTACACTAAGCAGTTTCTCAGAAAGCTTCTTTCCAGATTTCATCGGAGGATATTTCCTTTTTCACCATAGCCCTCTATGGGCTTCCAAATATCACTTTGCCAGTTCCACAAGAACAGTCTTAGCGAAAGGCTTATTGAGGGGAAAGCTGTAACTCTGTGAGATGATTTCACAGAACACAAAGAAGTTTCTCAGAAAGCTTCTTTCTCTTTGTAATCGGAGGATATTTCCTTTGTCCCTATAGTCTTCAATGGGATCTGAAATACCTGTTCTCAGATTCCACAGAAATAAGGCTAGCAAAGAGATCCACGAAATACGGATGTAACTCTGTGAGATGAATTAACAGAACACTAAGCAATTTCTCAGAAATCTTCTTTCCAGATTTCATCTGAGGATATTTCCTTTTTCACCATAGCCCTCTATGGGATTCCAAATATCACTTTGCCAATTCCATAAGAACTGTCCTAGCGAAAGGCTTCTTGAGGGGAAAGCTGTAACTCGGTGAGATGATTCCTCAGAACGCAAAGAAGTTTCTCAGAAAGCTTCTTTCTCTTTGTTATGGGTGGATATTTCCTTTGACCCTATAGTCTTCAATGGGATCCGAAATATCTGTTCCCAGATTCCACAGAAATAAGGCTCGCAAAGAGATCCACGAAATACAGATGTAACTCCGTGAGATGAATTAACAGAACACTAAGCAGTTTCTCAGAAAGCTTCTTTCCAGATTTCATCTGAGGATATTTCCTTTTTCACCATAGCCCTCTATGGGCTTCCAAATATCACTTTGCCAATTCCACAAGAACTGTCTTTGAGAAAGGCTTCTTGAGGGGAAAGCTGTAACTCTGTGAGATGATTTCACAGAACACACAGAAGTTTCCAAGAAAGCTTCTTTCTCTTTGTTATGGGAGGATATTTCCTTTGGCCCTATAGTCTTCAATGGGATCCGAAATATCTGTTCTCAGATTCCACAGAAATAAGGCTAGCAAAGAGATCCACGAAATACAGATGTAACTCTGTGAGATGAATGAACAGAACACTAAGCAGTTTCTCAGAAAGCTTCTTTCCAGATTTCATCTGAGGATATTTCCTTTTTCACCATAGCCCTCTATGGGCTTCCAAATATCACTTTGCCAATTCCACAAGAAGTGTCTTAGCGAAAGGCTTCTTGAGGGGAAAGCTGTAACTCTGTGAGATGATTTCACAGAACACAAAGAAGTTTCTCAGACAGCTTCTTTCTCTTTGTTATTGGAAGACATTTCCTTTGGCCCTATAGTCTTCAATGGGATCCGAAATATCTGTTCTCAGATTCCACAGAAATAAGGCTAGCAAAGAGATCCACGAAATACAGATGTAACTCTGTGAGATGAATTAACAGAACACTAAGCAGTTTCTCAGAAAGCTTCTTTACAGATTTCATCTGATGATATTTCCTTTTTCACCATTGCCCTCAATGGGCTTCCAAATATCACTTTGCCAATTCCACAAGAACTGTCTTAGCGAAAGGCTTCTTGAGGGGAAAGCTGTAACTCTGTGAGATGATTTCACAGAACACAAAGAAGTTTCTAAAAAAGCTTCTTTCTCTTTGTAATCGGAGGATATTTCCTTTGTCTTCAAAGGGAACTGAAATACCTCTTCTCACTTTGCCAGTTCCACAAGAACTGTCTTAGCGAAACGCTTGTTGAGGGGAAAGCTGTAACTCTGTGAGATGATTTCACGGAACACAAAGAAGTTTCTCAGAAAGCTTCTTTCTCTTTGTAATCGGAGGATATTTCCTTTGTCCCTATAGTCTTCAATGGGATCTGAAATACCTGTTCTCAGATTCCACAGAAATAAGGCTAGCAAAGAGATCCACGAAATACGGATGTAACTCTGGGAGATGAATTAACAGAACACTAAGCTGTTTCTCAGAAATCTTCTTTCCAGATTTCATCTGAGGATATTTCCTTTTTCACCATAGCCCTCTATGGGCTTACAAATATCACATTGCCAATTCCACAAGAACTGTCTTAGCGAAAGGCTTCCTGAGGGGAAAGCTGTAACTCTGTGAGATGATTTCACAGAACACAAAGAAGTTTCTCAGACAGCTTCTTTCTCTTTGTTATCGGAGGATATTTCCTTTGGCCCTTTAGTCTTCAAAGGGATCCGAAATATCTGTTCTCAGATTTCACAGAAATAAGGCTAGCAAAGAGATCCACGAAATACAGATGTAACTCTGTGAGATGAATTAACAGAACACTAAGCAGTTTCTCAGAAAGCTTCTTTCCAGATTTCATCTGAGGATATTTCCTTTTTCACCATAGCCCTCTATGGGATTCCAAATATCACTTTGCCAATTCCACAAGAACTGTCCTAGCGAAAGGCTTCTTGAGGGGAAAGCTGTAACTCTGTAAGATGATTTCTCAGAACGCAAAGAAGTTTCTCAGAAAGCTTCTTTCTCTTTGTTATGGGAGGATATTTCCTTTGGCCCTATAGTCTTCAATGGGATCCGAAATATCTGTTCTCAGATTCCACAGAAATAAGGCTAGCAAAGAGATCCACGAAATACAGATGTAACTCCGTGAGATGAATTAACAGAACACTAAGCAGTTTCTCAGAAAGCTTCTTTCCAGATTTCATATGAGGATATTTCCTTTTTCACCATAGCCCTCTATGGGCTTCCAAATATCACTTTGCCAATTCCACAAGAACTGTCTTAGCGAAAGGCTTCTTGAGGGGAAAGCTGTAACTATGTGAGATGATTCACAGAACACACAGAAGTTTCCAAGAAAGCTTCTTTCTCTTTGTTATGGTAGGATATTTCCTTCGGCCCTATAGTCTTCAAAGGGATCCGAAATATCTGTTCTCAGATTCCACAGAAATAAGGCTAGCAAAGAGATCCACGAAATACAGATGTAACTCTGTGAGATGAATGAACAGAACACTAAGCAGTTTCTCAGAAAGCTTCTTTCCAGATTTCATCTGAGGATATTTCCTTTTTCACCATAGCCCTCTAGGGGCTTCCAAATATCACTTTGCGAATTCCACAAGAACTGTCTTAGTGAAAGGCTTCTTGAGGGGAAAGCTGTAACTCTGTGAGATGATTTCACAGAACACAAAGAAGTTTCTCAGAAAGCTTCTTTCTCTTTGTTACCGGAGGTTATTTCCTTTGGCCCTATAGTCTTCAAAGGGATCCGAAATATCTGTTCTCAGATTCCACAGAAATAAGGCTAGCAAAGATATCCACGAAATACAGATGTAACTCCGTGAGTTTAATTAACAGAACACTAAGCAGTTTCTCAGAAAGCTTCTTTCCAGATTTCATCGGAGGATATTTCCTTTTTCACCATAGCCCTCTATGGGATTCCAAATATCACTTTGCCAATTCCACAAGAACTGTCTTAGCGAAAGGCTTCTTGAGAGGAAAGCTGTAACTCTGTGAGATGATTTCTCAGAACGCAAAGAAGTTTCTCATAAAGCATCTTTCTCTTTGTTATCGGAGGATATTTCCTTTGGCCCTATAGTCTTCAATGGGATCCGAAATATCTCTTCTCAGATTCCACAGAAATAAGGCTAGCAAAGAGATCCACGAAATACAGATGTAACTCTGTGAGATGAATTAACAGAACACTAAGCAGTTTCTCAGAAAGCTTCTTTCCAGATTTCATCTGAGGATATTTCCTTTTTCACCATAGCCCTCTATGGGCTTCCAAATATCACTTTGCCAATTCCACAAGAAGTGTCTTAGCGAAAGGCTTCTTGAGGGGAAAGCTGTAACTCTGTGAGATGATTTCACAGAACACACAGAAGTTTCCAAGAAAGCTTCTTTCTCTTTGTTATGGGAGGATATTTCCTTTGGCCCTATAGTCTTCAAAGGGATCCGAAATATCTGTTCTCAGATTCCACAGAAATAAGGCTAGCAAAGAGATCCACGAAATACAGATGTAACTCTGTGAGATGAATGAACAGAACACTAAGCAGTTTCTCAGAAAGCTTCTTTCCAGATTTCATCTGAGGATATTTCCTTTTTCACCATAGCCCTCTAGGGGTTCCAAATATCACTTTGCCAGTTCCACAAGAACTGTCTTAGCGAAAGGCTTCTTGAGGGGAAAGCTGTAACTCTGTGAGATGATTTCACAGAACACAAAGAAGTTTCTCAGAAAGCTTCTTTCTCTTTGTAATCGGAGGATATTTCCTTTGTCCCTAGAGTCTTCAAAGGGATCTGAAATACCTGTTCTCAGATTCCACAGAAATAAGGCTAGCAAAGAGATCCACGAAATACGGATGTAACTCTGTGAGATGAATTAACAGAACACTAAGCAGTTTCTCAGAAAGCTTCTTTCCAGATTTCAACTGAGGATATTTCCTTTTTCACCATAGCCCTCTATGGGCTTCCAAATATCACTTTGCCAATTCCACAAGAAGTGTCTTAGCGAAAGGCTTCTTGAGGGGAAAGCTGTAACTCTGTGAGATGATTCCACAGAACACAAAGAAATTTCTCAGAAAGCTTCTTTCTCTTTGTTATCGGAGATTATTTCCTTTGGCCTTATAGTCTTCAAAGGGATCCGAAATATCTGTTCTCAGATTCCACAGAAATAAGGCTAGCAAAGAGATCCACGAAATACAGATGTAACTCTGTGAGATGAATTAACAGAACACTAAGCAATTTCTCAGAAAGCTTCTTTCCAGATTTCATCTGAGGATATTTCCTTTTACACCATAGCCCTCTATGGGATTCCAAATATCACTTTGCCAATTCCACAAGAACTGTCCTAGTGAAAGGCTTCTTGAGGGGAAAGCTGTAACTCTGTGAGATGATTTCTCAGAACGCAAAGAAGTTTCTCAGAGAGCTTCTTTCTCTTTGTTATCGGAGGATATTTCCTTTGGCCCTATAATCTTCAATGGGATCCGAAATATCTGTTCTCAGATTCCACAGAAATAAGGCTAGCAAAGAGATCCACGAAATACAGATGTAACTCCGTGAGATGAATTAACAGAACACTAAGCAGTTTCTCAGAAAGCTTCTTTCCAGATTTCATATGAGGATATTTCCTTTTTCACCATAGCCCTCTATGGGCTTACAAATATCACTTTGCCAATTCCACAAGAACTGTCTTAGCGAAAGGCTTCTTGAGGGGAAAGCTGTAACTCAGTGAGATGATTTCACAGAACACACAGAAGTTTCCAAGAAAGCTTCTTTCTCTTTGTTATGGGAGGATATTTCCTTTGGCCCTATAGTCTTCAATGGGATCCGAAATATCTGTTCTCAGATTCCACAGAAATAAGGCTAGCAAAGAGATCCACGAAATACAGATGTAACTCTGTGAGATGAATGAACAGAACACTAAGCAGATTCTCAGAAAGCTTCTTTCCAGATTTCATCTGAGGATATTTCCTTTTTCACCATAGCCCTCTATGGGCTTCCAAATATCACTTTGCCAATTCCACAAGAAGTGTCTTAGCGAAAGGCTTCTTGAAGGGAAAGCTGTAACTCTGTGAGATGATTTCACAGAACACAAAGAAGTTTCTCAGAAGCCTTCTTTCTCTTTGTTATTGGAAGACATTTCCTTTGGCCCTATAGTCTTCAAAGGGATCCGAAATATCTGTTCTCAGATTCCACAGAAATAAGGCTAGCAAAGAGATCCACGAAATACAGATGTAACTCTGTGAGATGAATTAACAGAACACTAAGCAGTTTCTCAGAAAGCTTCTTTACAGATTTCATCTGATGATATTTCCTTTTTCACCATTGCCCTCTATGGGCTTCCAAATATCACTTTGCCAATTCCACAAGAACTGTCTTAGCGAAAGGCTTCTTGAGGGGAAAGCTGTAACTCTGTGAGATGATTTCACAGAACACAAAGAAGTTTCTAAAAAAGCTTCTTTCTCTTTGTAATCGGAGGATATTTCCTTTGTCCCTATAGTCTTCAAAGGGATCTGAAATACCTGTTCTCAGATTCCACAGAAATAAGGCTAGCAAGGAGATCCACGAAATACAGATGTAACTCTGTGAGATGAATTAACAGAACACTAAGCAGTTTCTCAGAAAGCTTCTTTCCAGATTTCATCTGAGGATATTTCCTTTTTCACCATAGCCCTCTAGGGGCTTCCAAATATCACTTTGCGAATTCCACAAGAACTGTCTTAGCGAAAGGCTTCTTGAGGGGAAAGCTGTAACTCTGTGAGATGATTTCACAGAACACACAGAAGTTTCCAAGAAAGCTTCTTTCTCTTTGTTATGGGAGGATATTTCCTTTGGCCCTATAGTCTTCAATGGGATCCGAAATATCTGTTCTCAGATTCCACAGAAATAAGGCTAGCAAAGAGATCCACGAAATACAGATGTAACTCTGTGAGATGAATGAACAGAACACTAAGCAGTTTCTCAGAAAGCTTCTTTCCAGATTTCATCTGAGGATATTTCCTTTTTCACCATAGCCCTCTATGGGCTTCCAAATATTACTTTGCCAATTCCACAAGAGGTGTCTAAGCGAAAGGCTTCTTGAGGGGAAAGCTGTAACTCTGTGAGATGATTTCACAGAACACAAAGAAGTTTCTCAGAAACCTTCTTTCTCTTTGTTATCGGAGGATATTTCCTTTGGCCCTATAGTCTTCAATGGGATCCGAAATATCTGTTCTCAGATTCCACAGAAATAAGGCTAGCAAACAGATCCACGAAATACAGATGTAACTCCGTGAGTTTAATTAACAGAACACTAAGCAGTTTCTCAGAAAGCTTCTTTCCAGATTTCATCTGAGGATATTTCCTTTTTCACCATAGCCCTCTATGGGATTCCAAATATCACTTTGCCAATTCCACAAGAACTGTCTTAGCGAAAGGCTTCTTGAGGGGAAAGCTGTAACTCTGTGAGATGATTTCACAGAACACATAGAAGTTTGAAGAAAGCTTCTTTCTCTTTGTTATGGGAGGATATTTCCTTTGGCCCTATAGTCTTCAATGGGATCCGAAATATCTGTTCTCAGATTCCAGAGAAATAAGGCTAGCAAAGAGATCCACGAAATACAGATGTAACTCTGTGAGATGAATGAACAGAACACTAAGCAGTTTCTCAGAAAGCTTCTTTCCAGATTTCATCTGAGGATATTTCCTTTTTCACCATAGCCCTCTATGGGCTTCCAAATATCACTTTGCCAATTCCACAAGAAGTGTCTTAGCGAAAGGCTTCTTGAGGGGAAAGCTGTAACTCTGTGAGATGATTTCACAGAACACAAAGAAGTTTCTCAGAAACCTTCTTTCTCTTTGTTATTGGAAGACATTTCCTTTGGCCCTATAGTCTTCAATGGGATCCGAAATATCTGTTCTCAGATTCCACAGAAATAAGGCTAGCAAAGAGATCCACGAAATACAGATGTAACTCTGTGAGATGAATTAACAGAACACTAAGCAGTTTCTCAGAAAGCTTCTTTACAGATTTCATCTGATGATATTTCCTTTTTCACCATAGCCCTCTATGGGCTTCCAAATATCACTTTGCCAATTCCACAAGAACTGTCTTAGCGAAAGGCTTCTTGAGGGGAAAGCTGTAACTCTGTGAGATGATTTCACAGAACACAAAGAAGTTTCTAAAAAACCTTCATTCTCTTTGTAATCGGAGGATATTTCCTTTGTCCCTATAGTCTTCAAAGGGATCTGAAATACCTGTTCTCAGATTCCACAGAAATAAGGCTAGCAAAGAGATCCACGAAATACAGATGTAACTCTGTGAGATGAATTAACAGAACACTAAGCAGTTTCTCAGAAAGCTTCTTTCCAGATTTCATCTGAGGATATTTCCTTTTTCACCATAGCCCTCTAGGGGCTTCCAAATATCACTTTGCGAATTCCACAAGAACTGTCTTAGTGAAAGGCTTCTTGAGGGGAAAGCTGTAACTCTGTGAGATGATTTCACAGAACACAAAGAAGTTTCTCAGAAAGCTTCTTTCTCTTTGTTATCGGAGGTTATTTCCTTCGGCCCTATAGTCTTCAAAGGGATCCGAAATATCTGTTCTCAGATTCCACAGAAATAAGGCTAGCAAAGATATCCACGAAATACACATGTAACTCTGTGAGATGAATTAACAGAACACTAAGCAGTATCTCAGAAAGCTTCTTTCCAGATTTCATCTGAGATTATTTCCTTTTTCACCATAGCCCTCTATGGGATTCCAAATATCACTTTGCCAATTCCACAAGAACTGTCTTAGCGAAAGGCTTCTTGAGAGGAAAGCTGTAACTCTGTGAGATGATTTCACGGAACCCAAAGAAGTTTCTCAGAAAGCTTCTTTCTCTTTGTTATCAGAGGATATTTCCTTTGGCCGTATAGTCTTCAAAGGGAACCGAAATATCTTTTCTCAGATTCCACAGAAATAAGGTTAGCAAAGAGATCCTCGAAATACAGATGTAACTCTGTGAGATGAATTAACCGAACACTAAGCAGTTTCTCAGAAAGCTTCTTTCCAGATTTCATCTGAGGATATTTCCTTTTTAACCATAGCCCTCTATGGGCTTCCAAATATCACTTTGCCAGTTCCACAAGAACTGTCTTAGCGAAAGGCTTGTTGAGGGGAAAGCTGTAACTCTGTGAGATGATTTCACAGAACACAAAGAAGTTTCTCAGAAAGCTTCTTTCTCTTTGTAATCGGAGGATATTTCCTTTGTCCCTATAGTCTTCAATGGGATCTGAAATACCTGTTCTCAGATTTCACAGAAATAAGGCTAGCAAAGAGATCCACGAAATACGGATGTAACTCTGTGAGATGAATGAACAGAACACTAAGCAGTTTCTCAGAAATCTTCTTTCCAGATTTCATCTGAGGATATTTCCTTTTTCACCATAGCCCTCTATGGGATTCCAAATATCACTTTGCCAATTCCACAAGAACTGTCCTAGCGAAAGGCTTCTTGAGGGGAAAGCTGTAACTCTGTGAGATGATTTCACAGAACACATAGAAGTTTCCTAGAAAGCTTCTTTCTCTTTGTTATGGGAGGATATTTCCTTTGGACCAATAGTCTTCAATGGGATCCGAAATATCTGTTCTCAGATTCCACAGAAATAAGGCTAGCAAAGAGATCCACGAAATACAGATGTAACTCTGTGAGATAAATGAACAGAACACTAAGCAGATTCTCAGAAAGCTTCTTTCCAGATTTCATCTGAGGATATTTCCTTTTTCACCATAGCCCTCTATGGGATTCCAAATATCACTTTGCCAATTCCACAAGAACTGTCTTAGCGAAAGGCTTCTTGAGGGGAAAGATGTAACTCTTTGAGATGATTTCACAGAACACAAAAAAGTTTCTCAGAAACCTTCTTTCTCTTTGTTATTGGAAGACATTTCCTTTGGCCCTATAGTCTTCAATGGGATCCGAAATATCTGTTCTCAGATTCCACAGAAATAAGGCTAGCAAAGAGATCCACGAAATACAGATGTAACTCTGTGAGATGAATTAACAGAACACTAAGCAGTTTCTCAGAAAGCTTCTTTCCAGATTTCATCTGAGGATATTTCCTTCTCCACCATTGCCCTCTATGGGCTTCCAAATATCACTTTGCCAATTCCACAAGAACTGTCTTAGCGAAAGGCTTGTTGAGGGGAAAGCTGTAACTCTGTGAGATGATTTCACAGAACACAAAGAAGTTTCTAAAAAAGCTTCTTTCTCTTTGTAATCGGAGGATATTTCCTTTGTCCCTATAGTCTTCAAAGGGATCTGAAATACCTGGTCTCAGATTCCACAGAAGTAAGGCTAGCAAAGAGATCCACGAAATACAGATGTAACTCTGTGAGATGAATTAACAGAACACTAAGCAGTTTCTCAGAAAGCTTCTTTCCAGATTTCATCTGAGGATATTTCCATTTTCACCATAGCCCTCTAGGGGCTTCCAAATATCACTTTGCGAATTCCACAAGAACTGTCTTAGTGAAAGGCTTCTTGAGGGGAAAGCTGTAACTCTGTGATATGATTTCACAGAACACAAAGAAGTTTCTCAGAAAGCTTCTTTCTCTTTGTTATCGGAGGTTATTTCCTTTGGCCCTATAGTCTTCAAAGGGATCCGAAATATCTGTTCTCAGATTCCACAGAAATAAGGCTAGCAAAGAGATCCACGAAATACAGATGTAACTCTGTCAGATGAATTAACAGAATACTAAGCAGTTTCTCAGAAAGCTTCTTTCCAGATATCATCTGAGGATATTTCCTTTTTCACCATAGCCCTCTATGGGCTTCCAAATATCCCTTTGCCAATTCCACAAGAACTGTCTTAGCGAAAGGCTTCTTGAGGGGAAAGCTGTAACTCTGTGAGATGATTTCACAGAACACACAGAAGTTTCCAAGAAAGCTTCTTTCTCTTGGTTATGGGAGGATATTTCCTTTGGCCCTATAGTCTTCAAAGGTATCCGAAATATCTGTTCTCAGATTCCACAGAAATAAGGCTAGCAAAGAGATCCACGAAATACAGATGTAACTCTGTGAGATGAATTAACAGAACACTAAGCAGTTTCTCAGAAAGCTTCTTTCCAGATTTCATCTGAGGATATTTCCTTTTTCACCATAGCCCTCTATGGGCTTCCAAATATCACTTTCCCAGTTCCACAAGAACTGTCTTAGCGAAAGGTTTCTTGAGGGGAAAGCTGTAACTCTGTGAGATGATTTCACGGAACACAAAGAAGTTTCTCAGAAAGCTTCTTTCTCTTTGTTATCGGAGGATATTTCCTTTGGCCGTATAGTCTTCAAAGGGAACCGAAATATCTTTTCTCGGATTCCACAGAAATAAGGTTAGCAAAGAGATCCACGAAATACAGATGTAACTCTGTGAGATGAATTAACCGAACACTAAGCAGTTTCTCAGAAAGCTTCTTTCCAGATTTCATCTGAGGATATTTCCTTTTTCACCATAGCCCTCTATGGGATTCCAAATATCACTTTGCCAATTCCACAAGAACTGTCCTAGCGAAAGGCTTGTTGAGGGGAAAGCTGTAACTCTGTGAGATGATTTCTCAGAACGCAAAGAAGTTTCTCAGAAAGCTTCTTTCTCTTTGTTATCGGAGGATATTTCCTTTGTCCCTATAGTCTTCAATGGGATCCGAAATATCTGTTCTCAGATTCCACAGAAATAAGGCTAGCAAAGAGATCCATGAAATACAGATGTAACTCGGTGAGATGAATTAACCGAACACTAAGCAGTTTCTCAGAAAGCTTCTTTCCAGATTTCATATGAGGATATTTCCTTTTTCACCATAGCCCTCTATGGGCTTCCAAATATCACTTTGCCAATTCCACAAGAACTGTCTTAGCGAAAGGCTTCTTGGGGGAAAGCTGTAACTCTGTGAGATGATTTCACAGAACACACAGAAGTTTCCAAGATAGCTTCTTTCTCTTTGTTATGGGAGGATATTTTCTTTGGCCCTATAGTCTTCAATGGGATCCGAAATATCTGTTCTCAGATTCCACAGAAATAAGGCTAGCAAAGAGATCCACGAAATACAGATGTAACTCTGTGAGATGAATGAACAGAACACTAAGCAGTTTCTCAGAAAGCTTCTTTCCAGATTTCATCTGAGGATATTTCCTTTTTCAACATAGCCCTCTATGGGCTTCCAAATATCACTTTGCCAATTCCACAAGAAGTGTCTTAGCGAAAGGCTTCTTGAGGGGAAAGCTGTAACTCTGTGAGATGATTTCACAGAACACAAAGAAGTTTCTCAGAAACCTTCTTTCTCTTTGTTATTGGAAGACATTTCCTTTGGCCCTATAGTCTTCAATGGGATCCGAAATATCTGTTCTCAGATTCCACAGAAATAAGGCTAGCAAAGAGATCCACGAAATACAGATGTAACTCTGTGACATGAATTAACAGAACACTAAGCAGTTTCTCAGAAAGCTTCTTTACAGATTTCATCTGATGATAATTCCTTTTTCACCATTGCCCTCTATGGGCTTCCAAATATCACTTTGCCAATTCCACAAGAACCGTCTTAGCGAAAGGCTTCTTGAGCGGAAAGCTGTAACTCTGTGAGATGATTTCACAGAACACAAAGAATTTTCTAAAAAAGCTTCTTTCTCTTTGTAATCGGAGGATATTTCCTTTGTCCCTATAGTCTTCAAAGGGATCTGAAATACCTGTTCTCAGATTCCACAGAAATAAGGCTAGCAAAGAGATCCACGAAATACAGATGTAACTCTGTGAGATGAATTAACAGAACACTAAGCAGTTTCTCAGAAAGCTTCTTTCCAGATTTCATCTGAGGATATTTCCTTTTTCACCATAGCCCTCTAGGGGCTTCCAAATATCACTTTGCGAATTCCACAAGAACTGTCTTAGTGAAAGGCTTCTTGAGGGGAAAGCTGTAACTCTGTGAGATGATTTCACAGAACACAAAGAAGTTTCTCAGAAAGCTTCTTTCTCTTTGTTATCGGAGGTTATTTCCTTTGGCCCTATAGTCTTCAAAGGTATCCGAAATATCAGTTTTCAGATTCCACAGAAATAAGGCTAGCAAAGATATCCACGAAATACACATGTAACTCTGTGAGATGAATTAACAGAACACTAAGCAGTTTCTCAGAAAGCTTCTTTCCAGATTTCATTTGAGGATATTTCCTTTTTCACCATAGCCCTCTATGGGATTCCAAATATCAGTTTGCCAATTCCACAAGAACTGTCTTAGAGAAAGACTTCTTGAGAGGAAAGCTGTAACTCTGTGAGATGATTTCTCAGAACGCAAAGAAGTTTCTCAGAAAGCATCTTTCTCTTTGTTATCGGAGGATATTTCCTTTGGCCCTATAGTCTTCAATGGGATCCGAAATATCTGTTCTCAGATTCCACAGAAATAAGGCTAGCAAAGAGATCCACGAAATACAGATGTAACTCTGTGAGATGAATGAACAGAACACTAAGCAGTTTCTCAGAAAGCTTCTTTCCAGATTTCATCTGAGGATATTTCCTTTTTCACCATAGCCCTCTATGGGCTTCCAAATATCACTTTGCCAATTCCACAAGAAGTGTCTTAGCGAAAGGCTTCTTGAGGGGAAAGCTGTAACTCTGTGAGATGATTTCACAGAACACACAGAAGTTTCCAAGAAAGCTTCTTTCTCTTTGTTATGGGAGGATATTTCCTTTGGCCCTATAGTCTTCAAAGGGATCCGAAATATCTGTTCTCAGATTCCACAGAAATAAGGCTAGCAAAGGGATCCACGAAATACAGATGTAACTCTGTGAGATGAATGAACAGTACACTAAGCAGTTTCTCAGAAAGCTTCTTTCCAGATTTCATCTGAGGATATTTCCTTTTTCACCATAGCCCTCTATGGGCTTCCAAATATCACTTTGCCAGTTCCACAAGAACTGTCTTAGCGAAAGGCTTCTTGAGGGGAAAGCTGTAACTCTGTGAAATGATTTCACGGAACACAAAGAAGTTTCTCAGAAAGCTTCTTTCTCTTTGTTATCGGAGGATATTTCCTTTGGCCGTATAGTCTTCAAAGGGAACCGAAATATCTTTTCTCAGATTCCACAGAAATAAGGTTAGCAAAGAGATCCACGAAATACAGATGTAACTCTGTGAGATGAATGAACCGAACACTAAGCAGTTTCTCAGAAAGCTTCTTTCCAGATTTCATCTGAGGATATTTCCTTTTTCACCATAGCCCTCTATGGGCTTCCAAATATCACTTTGCCAGTTCCACAAGAACTGTCTTAGCGAAAGGCTTGTTGAGGGGAAAGCTGTAACTCTGTGAGATGATTTCACAGAACACAAAGCAGTTTCTCAGAAAGCTTCTTTCTCTTTGTAATCGGAGGATATTTCCTTTGTCCCTATAGTCTTCAATGGGATCTGAAATACCTGTTCTCAGATTCCACAGAAATAAGGCTAGCAAAGAGATCCACGAAATACGGATGTAACTCTGTGAGATGAATTAACAGAACACTAAGCAGTTTCTCAGAAATCTTCTTTCCAGATTTCATCTGAGGATATTTCCTTTTTCAACATAGCCCTCTATGGGCTTACAAATATCACATTGCCAATTCCACAAGAACTGTCTTAGCGAAAGGCTTCCTGAGGGGAAAGCTGTAACTCTGTGAGATGATTTCACAGAACACAAAGAAGTTTCTCAGACAGCTTCTTTCTCTTTGTTATGGGAGGATATTTCCTTTGGCCCTATAGTCTTCAACGGGATCCGAAATATCTGTTCTCAGATTTCACAGAAATAAGGCTAGCAAAGAGATCCACGAAATACAGATGTAACTCTGTGAGATGAATTAACAGAACACTAAGCAGTTTCTCAGAAAGCTTCTTTCCAGATTTCATCTGAGGATATTTCCTTTTTCACCATAGCCCTCTAGGGGCTTCCAAATATCACTTTGCCAATTCCACAAGAAGTGTCTTAGCGAAAGGCTTCTTGAGGGGAAAGCTGTAACTCTGTGAGATGATTTCACAGAACACAAAGAAATTTCTCAGAAAGCTTCTTTCTCTTTGTTATCGGAGGTTATTTCCTTTGGCCCTATAGTCTTCAAACTGATCCGAAATATCTGTTCTAAGATTCCACAGAAATAAGGCTAGCAAAGAGATCCACGAAATACAGATGTAACTCTGTGAGATGAATTAACAGAACACTAAGCAATTTCTCAGAAAGCTTCTTTCCAGATTTCATCTGAGGATATTTCATTTTTCACCATAGCCCTCTATGGGCTTCCAAATATCACTTTGCCAATTCCACAAGAACTGTCCTAGCGAAAGGCTTCTTGAGGGGAAAGCTGTAACTCTGTGAGATGATTTCTCAGAACGCAAAGAAGTTTCTCAGAAAGCTTCTTTCTCTTTGTTATCGGAGGATATTTCCTTTGGCCCTATAGTCTTCAATGGGATCCGAAATATCTGTTCTCAGATTCCACAGAAATAAGGCTAGCAAAGAGATCCACGAAATACAGATGTAACTCCGTGAGATGAATTAACAGAACACTAAGCAGTTTCTCAGAAAGCTTCTTTCCAGATTTCATATGAGGATATTTCCTTTTTCACCATAGCCCTCTATGGGCTTCCAAATATCACTTTGCCAATTCCACAAGAACTGTCTTAGCGAAAGGCTTCTTGAGGGGAAAGCTGTAACTCTGTGAGATGATTTCACAGAACACACAGAAGTTTCCAAGAAAGCTTCTTTCTCTTTGTTATGGGAGGATATTTCCTTTGGCCCTATAGTCTTCAATGGGATCCGAAATATCTGTTCTCAGATTCCACAGAAATAAGGCTAGCAAAGAGATCCACGAAATACAGATGTAACTCTGTGAGATGAATGAACAGAACACTAAGCAGATTCTCGGAAAGCTTCTTTCCAGATTTCATCTGAGGATATTTCCTTTTTCACCATAGCCCTCTATGGGCTTCCAAATATCACTTTGCCAATTCCACAAGAAGTGTCTTAGCGAAAGGCTTCTTGAGGGGAAAGCTGTAACTCTTTGAGATGATTTCACAGAACACAAAGAAGTTTCTCAGAAACCTTCTTTCTCTTTGTTATTGGAAGATATTTCCTTTGGCCCTATAGTCTTCAATGGGATCCGAAATATCTGTTCTCAGATTCCACAGAAATATGGCTAGCAAAGAGATCCACGAAATACAGATGTAACTCTGTGAGATGAATTAACAGAACACTAAGCAGTTTCTCAGAAAGCTTCTTTATAGATTTCATCTGATGATATTTCCTTTTTCACCATTGCCCTCTAAGGGCTTCCAAATATCACTTTGCCAATTCCACAAGAACTGTCTTAGCGAAATGCTTCTTGAGGGTAAAGCTGTAACTCTGTGAGATGATTTCACAGAACACAAAGAAGTTTCTAAAAAAGCTTCTTTCTCTTTGTAATCGGAGGATATTTCCTTTGTCCCTATAGTCTTCAAAGGGATCTGAAATACCTGTTCTCAGATTCCACAGAAATAAGGCTACAAAGAGATCCACGAAATACAGATGTAACTCTGTGAGATGAATTAAGAGAACACTAAGCAGTTTCTCAGAAAGCTTCTTTCCAGATTTCATCTGAGGATATTTCCTTTTTCACCATAGCCCTCTAGGGGCTTCCAAATATCACTTTGCGAATTCCACAAGAACTGTCTTAGTGAAAGGCTTCTTGAGGGGAAAGCTGTAACTCTGTAAGATGATTTCACAGAACACAAAGAAGTTTCTCAGAAAGCTTCTTTCTC
This sequence comes from Macaca nemestrina, assembly GCF_043159975.1. Taxonomy (NCBI): domain Eukaryota; kingdom Metazoa; phylum Chordata; class Mammalia; order Primates; family Cercopithecidae; genus Macaca; species Macaca nemestrina. The sequence goes on along the minus strand of NC_092139.1, from coordinate 76,946,879 downwards.
TTTGTTATCGGAGGTTATTTCCTTTGGCCCTATAGTCTTCAAAGGGATCCGAAATATCTGTTTTCAGATTCCACAGAAATAAGGCTAGCAAAGATATCCACGAAATACACATGAAACTCTGTGAGATGAATTAACAGAACCCTAAGCAGTTTCTCAGAAAGCTTCTTTCCAGATTTCATCTGAGGATATTTCCTTTTTCACCATAGCCCTCTATGGGCTTCCAAATATCACTTTGCCAATTCCACAAAAAGTGTCTTAGCGAAAGGCTTCTTGAGGGGAAAGCTGTAACTCTGTGAGATGATTTCACAGAACACTCAGAAGTTTCCAAGAAAGCTTCTTTCTCTTTGTTATGGGAGGATATTTCCTTTGGCCCTATAGTCTTCAAAGGGATCCGAAATATCTGTTCTCAGATTCCACAGAAATAAGGCTAGCAAAGAGATCCACGAAATACAGATGTAACTCTGTGAGATGAATGAACAGAACACTAAGCAGTTTCTCAGAAAGCTTCTTTCCAGATTTCATCTGAGGATATTTCCTTTTTCACCATAGCCCTCTATGGGCTTCCAAATATCACTTTGCCAGTTCCACAAGAACTGTCTTAGCGAAAGGCTTCTTGAGGGGAAAGCTGTAACTCTGTGAGATGATTTCACGGATCACAAAGAAGTTTCTCAGAAAGCTTCTTTCTCTTTGTTATCGGAGGATATTTCCTTTGGCCGTATAGTCTTCAAAGGGAACCGAAATATCTTTTCTCAGATTCCACAGAAATAAGGTTAGCAAAGAGATCCACGAAATACAGATGTAACTCTGTGAGATGAATTAACCGAACACTAAGCAGTTACTCAGAAAGCTTCTTTCCAGATTTCATCTGAGGATATTTCCTTTTTCACCATAGCCCTCTATGGGCTTACCAATATCACTTTGCCAGTTCCACAAGAACTGTCTTAGCGAAAGGCTTGTTGAGGGGAAAGCTGTAACTCTGTGAGATGATTTCACAGAACACAAAGAAGTTTCTTAGAAAGCTTCTTTCTCTTTGTAATCAGAGGATATTTCCTTTGTCCCTATAGTCTTCAAAGGGATCTGAAATACCTGTTCTCAGATTCCACAGAAATAAGGCTAGCAAAGAGATCCACGAAATACGGATGTAACTCTGTGAGATGAATTAACAGAACACTAAGCAGTTTCTCAGAAATCTTCTTTCCAGATTTCATCTGAGGATATTTCCTTTTTCAACAAAGCCCTCTATGGGCTTACAAATATCACATTGCCAATTCCACAAGAACTGTCTTAGCCAGAGGCTTCCTGAGGGGAAAGCTGTAACTCTGTGAGATGATTTCACAGAACACAAAGAAGTTTCTCAGACAGCTTCTTTCTCTTTGTTATCGAAGGATATTTCCTTTGGCCCTATAGTCTTCAAAGGGATCCGAAATATCTGTTCTCAGATTCCACAGAACTAAGGCTAGCAAAGAGATCCACGAAATACAGATGTAACTCTGTGAGATGAATTAACAGAACACTAAGCAGTTTCTCAGAAAGCTTCTTTCCAGATTTCATCTGAGGATATTTCCTTTTTCACCATAGCCCTCTATGGGCTTCCAAATATCACTTTGCCAATTCCACAAGAAGTGTCTTAGCGAAAGGCTTCTTGAGGGGAAAGCTGTAACTCTGTGAGATGATTTCACAGAACACACAGAAGTTTCTCAGAAAGCTTCTTTCTCTTTGTAATCGGAGAATATTTCCTTTGTCCCTATAGTCTTCAATGGGATCTGAAATACCTGTTCTCAGATTCCACAGAAATAAGGCTAGCAAAGAGATCCACGAAATACGGATGTAACTCTGTGAGATGAATTAACAGAACACTAAGCAGTTTCTCAGAAATCTTCTTTCCAGATTTCATCTGAGGATATTTCCTTTTTCACCATAGCCCTCTATGGGCTTACAAATATCACATTGCCAATTCCACAAGAACTGTCTTAGCGAAAGGCTTCCTGAGGGGAAAGCTGTAACTCTGTGAGATGATTTCACAGAACACAAAGAAGTTTCTCAGACAGCTTCTTTCTCTTTGTTATCGGAGGATATTTCCTTTGGCCCTATAGTCTTCAACGGGATCCGAAATATCTGTTCTCAGATTTCACAGAAATAAGGCTAGCAAAGAGATCCAAGAAGTACAGATGTAACTCTGTGAGATGAATTAACAGAACACTAAGCAGTTTCTCAGAAAGCTTCTTTCCAGATTTCATCTGAGGATATTTCCTTTTTCACCATAGCCCTCTATGGGCTTCCAAATATCACTTTGCGAATTCCACAAGAACTGTCTTAGTGAAAGGCTTCTTGAGGGGAAAGCTGTAACTCTGTGAGATGATTTCACAGAACACAAAGAAGTTTCTCAGAAAGCTTCTTTCTCTTTGTTATCGGAGGATATTTCCTTTGGCCGTATAGTCTTCAAAGGGAACCGAAATATCTTTTCTCAGATTCCACAGAAATAAGGTTAGCAAAGAGATCCACGAAATACAGATGTAACTCTGTGAGATGAATTAACCGAACACTAAGCAGTTTCTCAGAAAGCTTCTTTCCAGATTTCATCTGAGGATATTTCCTTTTTCACCATAGCCCTCTATGGGCTTCCAAATATCACTTTGCCAGTTCCACAAGAACTGTCTTAGCGAAAGGCTTGTTGAGGGGAAAGCTGTAACTCTGTGAGATGATTTCACAGAACACAAAGAAGTTTCTCAGAAAGCATCTTTCTCTTTGTAATCGGAGGATATTTCCTTTGGCCCTATAGTCTTCAATGGGATCCGAAATATCTGTTCTCAGATTCCACAGAAATAAGGCTAGCAAAGAGATCCACGAAATACAGATGTAACTCTGTGAGATGAATGAACAGAACACTAAGCAGTTTCTCAGAAAGCTTCTTTCCAGATTTCATCTGAGGATATTTCCTTTTTCACCATAGCCCTCTATGGGCTTCCAAATATCACTTTGCCAATTCCACAAGAAGTGTCTTAGCGAAAGGCTTCTTGAGGGGAAAGCTGTAACTCTGTGAGATGATTTCACAGAACACAAAGAAGTTTCTCAGAAACCTTCTTTCTCTTTGTTATTGGAAGACATTTCCTTTGGCCCTATTGTCTTCAATGGGATCCGAAATATCTGTTCTCAGATTCCACAGAAATAAGGCTAGCAAAGAGATCCACGAAATACAGATGTAACTCTGTGAGATGAATTAACAGAACACTAAGCAGTTTCTCAGAAAGCTTCTTTACAGATTTCATCTGATGATATTTCCTTTTTCACCATTGCCCTCTATGGGCTTCCAAATATCACTTTGCCAATTCCACAAGAACTGTCTTAGCGAAAGGCTTCTTGAGGGGAAAGCTGTAACTCTGTGAGATGATTTCACAGAACACAAAGAAGTTTCTAAAAAAGCTTCTTTCTATTTGTAATCGGAGGATATTTCCTTTGTCCCTATAGTCTTCAAAGGAATCTGAAATACCTGTTCTCAGATTCCACAGAAATAAGGCTAGCAAAGAGATCCACGAAATACAGATGTAACTCTGTGAGATGAATTAACAGAACACTAAGCAGTTTCTCAGAAAGCTTCTTTCCAGATTTCATCTGAGGATATTTCCTTTTTCACCATAGCCCTCTAGGGGCTTCCAAATATCACTTTGCGAATTCCACAAGAACTGTCTTAGTGAAAGGCTTCTTGAGGGGAAAGCTGTAACTCTGTGAGAAGATTTCACAGAACACAAAGAAGTTTCTCAGAAAGCTTCTTTCTCTTTGTTATCGGAGGTTATTTCCTTTGGCCCTATAGTCTTCAAAGGGATCCGAAATATCTGTTTTCAGATTCCACAGAAATAAGGCTAGCAAAGATATCCACGAAATACACATGTAACTCTGTGAGATGAATTAACAGAACACTAAGCAGTTTCTCAGAAAGCTTCTTTCCAGATTTCATCTGAGGATATTTCCTTTTTCACCATAGCCCTCTATGGGATTCCAAATATCACTTTGCCAATTCCACAAGAACTGTCTTAGCGAAAGGCTTCTTGAGAGGAAAGCTGTAACTCTGTGAGATGATTTCTCAGAACGCAAAGAAATTTGTCAGAAAGCATCTTTCTCTTTGTTATCGGAGGATATTTCCTTTGTCCCTATAGTCTTCAATGGGATCCGAAATATCTGTTCTCAGATTCCACAGAAATAAGGCTAGCAAAGAGATCCACGAAATACAGATGTAACTCTGTGAGATGAATTAACAGAACACTAAGCAGTTTCTCAGAAAGCTTCTTTCCAGATTTCATCTGAGGATATTTCCTTTTTCACCATAGCCCTCCATGGGCTTCCAAATATCACTTTGCCAATTCCACAAGAACTGTCTTAGCGAAAGGCTTCTTGAGGGGAAAGCTGTAACTCTGTGAGATGATTTCACAGAACACACAGAAGTTTCCAAGAAAGCTTCTTTCTCTTTGTTATGGGAGGATATTTCCTTTGGCCCTATAGTCTTCAAAGGGATCCGAAATATCTGTTCTCAGATTCCACAGAAATAAGGCTAGCAAAGAGATCCACGAAATACAGATGTAACTCTGTGAGATGAATGAACAGAACACTAAGCAGTTTCTCAGAAAGCTTCTTTCCAGATTTCATCTGAGGATATTTCCTTTTTCACCATAGCCCTCTATGGGCTTCCAAATATCACTTTGCCAGTTCCACAAGAACTGTCTTAGCGAAAGGCTTGTGGAGGGGAAAGCTGTAACTCTGTGAGATGATTTCACAGAACACAAAGAAGTTTCTCAGAAAGCTTCTTTCTCTTTGTAATCGGAGGATATTTCCTTTGTCCCTATAGTCTTCAATGGGATCTGAAATACCTGTTCTCAGATTCCACAGAAATAAGGCTAGCAAAGAGATCCACGAAATACGGATGTAACTCTGTGAGATGAATTAACAGAACACTAAGCAGTTTCTCAGAAATCTTCTTTCCAGATTTCATCTGATGATATTTCCTTTTTCACCATTTTCCTCTATGGGCTTCCAAATATCACTTTTCCAATTCCACAAGAACTGTCTTAGCGAAAGGCTTCCTGAGGGGAAAGCTGTAACTCTGTGAGATGATTTCACAGAACACAAAGAAGTTTCTAAAAAAGCTTCTTTCTCTTTGTAATCGGAGGATATTTCCTTTGTCCCTATAGTCTTCAAAGGGATCTGAAAAACCTGTTCTCAGATTCCACAGAAATAAGGCTAGCAAAGAGATCCACGAAATACAGATGTAACTCTGTGAGATGAATTAACAGAACACTAAGCAGTTTCTCAGAAAGCTTCTTTCCAGATTTCATCTGAGGATATTTCCTTTTTCACCATAGCCCTCTAGGGTCTTCCAAATATCACTTTGCCAATTCCACAAGAAGTGTCTTAACGAAAGGCTTCTTGAGGGGAAAGCTGTAACTCTGTGAGATGATTTCACAGAACACAAAGAAATTTCTCAGAAAGCTTCTTTCTCTTTGTTATCGGAGGTTATTTCCTTTGGCCCTATAGTCTTCAAAGGGATCCGAAATATCTGTTCTCAGATTCCACAGAAATAAGGCTAGCAAAGAGATCCACGAAATACAGATGTAACTCTGTGAGATGAATTAACAGAACACTAAGCAATTTCTCAGAAAGCTTCTTTCCAGATTTCATCTGAGGATGTTTCCTTTTTCACCATAGCCCTCTATGGGATTCCAAAGATCACTTTGCCAATTCCACAAGAAGTGTCTTAGCGAAAGGCTTCTTGAGGGGAAAGCTGTAACTCTGTGAGATGATTTCACAGAACACACAGAAGTTTCCAAGAAAGCTTCTTTCTCTTTGTTATGGGAGGATATTTCCTTTGGCCCTATAGTCTTCAATGGGATCCGAAATATCTGTTCTCAGATTCCACAGAAATAAGGCTAGCAAAGAGATCCACGAAATACAGATGTAACTCTGTGAGATGAATGAACAGAACACTAAGCAGTTTCTCAGAAAGCTTCTTTCCAGATTGCATCTGAGGATATTTCCTTTTTCACCATAGCCCTCTATGGGCTTCCAAATATCACTTTGCCAATTCCACAAGAAGTGTCTTAGCGAAAGGCTTCTTGAGGGGAAAGCTGTAACTCTGTGAGATGATTTCACAGAACACAAAGAAGTTTCTCAGAAACCTTCTTTCTCTTTGTTATTGGAAGACATTTCCTTTGGCCCTATAGTCTTCAAAGGGATCCGAAATATCTGTTCTCAGATTCCACAGAAATAAGGCTAGCAAAGAGATCCACGAAATACAGATGTAACTCTGTGAGATGAATTAACAGAACACTAAGCAGTTTCTCAGAAAGCTTCTTTCCAGATTTCATCTGATGATATTTCCTTTTTCACCATTGCCCTCTATGGGCTTCCAAATATCACTTTGCCAATTCCACAAGAACTGTCTTAGCGAAAGGCTTCTTGAGGGGCAAGCTGTAACTCTGTGAGATGATTTCACAGAACACAAAGAAGTTTCTAAAAAAGCTTCTTTCTCTTTGTAATCGGAGGATATTTCCTTTGTCCCTATAGTCTTCAAAGGGATCTGAAATACCTGTTCTCAGATTCCACAGAAATAAGGCTAGCAAAGAGATCCACGAAATACAGATGTAACTCTGTGAGATGAATTAACAGAACACTAAGCAGTTTCTCAGAAAGCTTCTTTCCAGATTTCATCTGAGGATATTTCCTTTTTCACCATAGCCCTCTATGGGCTTCCAAATATCACTTTGCCAATTCCACAAGAAGTGTCTTAGCGAAAGGCTTGTTGAGGGGAAAGCTGTAACTCTGTGAGATGATTTCACAGAACACAAAGAAATTTCTCAGAAAGCTTCTTTCTCTTTGTTATCGGAGGTTATTTCCTTTGGCCCTATAGTCTTCAAAGGGATCCGAAATATCTGTTCTCAGATTCCACAGAAATAAGGCTAGCAAAGAGATCCACGAAATACAGATGTAACTCTGTGAGATGAATTAACAGAACACTAAGCAATTTCTCAGAAAGCTTCTTTCCAGATTTCATCTGAGGATATTTCCTTTTTCACCATAGCCCTCTATGGGATTCCAAATATCGCTTTGCCAATTCCACAAGAAGTGTCTTAGCGAAAGGCTTCTTGAGGGGAAAGCTGTAACTCTGTGAGATGATTTCACAGAACACACAGAAGTTTCCAAGAAAGCTTCTTTCTCTTTGTTATGGGAGGATATTTCCTTTGGCCCTATAGTCTTCAATGGGATCCGAAATATCTGTTCTCAGATTCCACAGAAATAAGGCTAGCAAAGAGATCCACGAAATACAGATGTAACTCTGTGAGATGAATGAACAGAACACTAAGCAGTTTCTCAGAAAGCTTCTTTCCAGATTTCATCTGAGGATATTTCCTTTTTCACCATAGCCCTCTAAGGGCTTCCAAATATCACTTTGCCAATTCCACAAGAAGTGTCTTAGCGAAAGGCTTCTTGAGGGGAAAGCTGTAACTCTGTGAGATGATTTCACAGAACACAAAGAAGTTTCTCAGAAACCTTCTTTCTCTTTGTTATTGGAAGACATTTCCTTTGGCCCTATAGTCTTCAAAGGGATCCGAAATATCTGTTCTCAGATTCCACAGAAATAAGGCTAGCAAAGAGATCCACGAAATACAGATGTAACCCTGTGAGATGAATTAACAGAACACTAAGCAGTTTCTCAGAAAGCTTCTTTACAGATTTCGTCTGATGATATTTCCTTTTTCACCATTGCCCTCTATGGGCTTCCAAATATCACTTTGCCAATTCCACAAGAACTGTCTTAGCGAAAGGCTTCTTGTGGGGCAAGCTGTAACTCTGTGAGATGATTTCACAGAACACAAAGAAGTTTCTAAAAAAGCTTCTTTCTCTTTGTAATCAGAGGATATTTCCTTTGTCCCTATAGTCTTCAAAGGGATCTGAAATACCTGTTCTCAGATTCCACAGAAATAAGGTTAGCAAAGAGATCCACGAAATACGGATGTAACTCTGTGAGATGAATTAACAGAACACTAAGCAGTTTCTCAGAAATCTTCTTTCCAGATTTCATCTGAGGATATTTCCTTTTTCACCATAGCCCTCTATGGGCTTACAAATATCACATTGCCAATTCCACAAGAACTGTCTTAGCGAAAGGCTTCCTGAGGGGAAAGCTGTAACTCTGTGAGATGATTTCACAGAACACAAAGAAGTTTCTCAGACAGCTTCTTTCTCTTTGTTATGGGAGGATATTTCCTTTGGCCCTATATTCTTCAAAGGGATCAGAAATATCTGTTCTCAGATTTCACAGAAATAAGGCTAGCAAAGAGATCCACGAAATACAGATGTAACTCTGTGAGATGAATTAACAGAACACTAAGCAGTTTCTCAAAAAGCTTCTTTCCAGATTTCATCTGAGGATATTTCCTTTTTCACCATAGCCCTCTATGGGCTTCCAAATATCACTTTGCCAATTCCACAAGAAGTGTCTTAGCGAAAGGCTTCTTGAGGGGAAAGCTGTAACTCTGTGAGATGATTTCACAGAACACAAAGAAATTTCTCAGAAAGCTTCTTTCTCTTTGTTATCGGAGGTTATTTCCTTTGGCCCTATAGTCTTCAAAGGGATCCGAAATATCTGTTCTCAGATTCCACAGAAATAAGGCTAGCAAAGAGATCCACGAAATACAGATGTAACTCTGTGAGATGAATTAACAGAACACTAAGCAATTTCTCAGAAAGCTTCTTTCCAGATTTCATCTGAGGATATTTCCTTTTTCACCATAGCCCTCTATGGGATTCCAAATATCACTTTGCCAATTCCACAAGAAGTGTCTTAGCGAAAGGCTTCTTGAGGGGAAAGCTGTAACTCTGTGAGATGATTTCACAGAACACACAGAAGTTTCCAAGAAAGCTTCTTTCTCTTTGTTATGGGAGGATATTTCCTTTGGCCCTATAGTCTTCAATGGGATCCGAAATATCTGTTCTCAGATTCCACAGAAATAAGGCTAGCAAAGAGATCCACGAAATACAGATGTAACTCTGTGAGATGAATGAACAGAACACTAAGCAGTTTCTCAGAAAGCTTCTTTCCAGATTTCATCTGAGGATATTTCCTTTTTCACCATAGCCCTCTATGGGCTTCCAAATATCACTTTGCCAATTCCACAAGAAGTGTCTTAGCGAAAGGCTTCTTGAGGGGACAGCTGTAACTCTGTGAGATGATTTCACAGAACACAGAGAAGTTTCCAAGAAAGCTTCTTTCTCTTTGTTATGGGAGGATATTTCCTTTGGCCCTATAGTCTTCAAAGGGATCCGAAATATCTGTTCTCAGATTCCACAGAAATAAGGCTAGCAAAGAGATCGACGAAATACTGATGTAACTCTGTGAGATGAATGAACAGAACACTAAGCAGTTTCTCAGAAAGCTTCTTTCCAGATTTCATCTGAGGATATTTCCTTTTTCACCATAGCCCTCTATAGGCTTCCAAATATCACTTTGCCAATTCCACAAGAACTGTCCTAGCGAAAGGCTTCTTGAGGGGAAAGCTGTAACTCTGTGAGATGATTTCTCAGAACGCAAAGAAGTTTCTCAGAAAGCTTCTTTCTCTTTGTTATCGGAGGATATTTCTTTGGCCCTATAGTCTTCAATGGGATCCGAAATATCTGTTCTCAGATTCCACAGAAATAAGGCTAGCAAAGAGATCCACGAAATACAGATGTAACTCCGTGAGATGAATTAACAGAACACTAAGCAGTTTCTCAGAAAGCTTCTTTCCAGATTTCATATGAGGATATTTCCTTTTTCACCATAGCCCTCTATGGGCTTCCAAATATCACTTTGCCAATTCCACAAGAACTGTCTTAGCGAAAGGCTTCTTGAGGGGAAAGCTGTAACTCTGTGAGATGATTTCACAGAACACACAGAAGTTTCCAAGAAAGCTTCTTTCTCTTTGTTATGGGAGGATATTTCCTTTGGCCCTATAGTCTTCAATGGGATCCGAAATATCTGTTCTCAGATTCCACAGAAATAAGGATAGCAAAGAGATCCACGAAATACAGATGTAACTCTGTGAGATGAATGAACAGAACACTAAGCAGATTCTCGGAAAGCTTCTTTCCAGATTTCATCTGAGGATATTTCCTTTTTCACCATAGCCCTCTATGGGCTTCCAAATATCACTTTGCCAATTCCACAAGAAGTGTCTTAGCGAAAGGGTTCTTGAGGGGAAAGCTGTAACTCTTTGAGATGATTTCACAGAACACACAGAAGTTTCTCAGAAACCTTCTTTCTCTTTGTTATTGGAAGACATTTCCTTTGGCCCTATAGTCTTCAATGGGATCCGAAATATCTGTTCTCAGATTCCACAGAAATAAGCCTAACAAAGAGATCCACGAAATACAGATGTAACTCTGTGAGATGAATTAACGGAACACTAAGCAGTTTCTCAGAAAGCTTCTTTCCAGATTTCATCTGATGATATTTCCTTTTTCACCATTTTCCTCTAAGGGCTTCCAAATATCACTTTGCCAATTCCACAAGAACTGTCTTAGCGAAAGGCTTCTTGAGGGGAAAGCTTTAACTCTGTGAGATGATTTCACAGAACACAAAGAAGTTTCTCAGAAAGCTTCTTTCTCTTTGTTATCGGAGTTTATTTCCTTTGGCCCTATAGTCTTCAAAGGGATCCGAAATATCTGTTCTCAGATTCCACAGAAATAAGGCTAGCAAAGAGATCCACGAAATACAGATGTAACTCTGTGAGATGAATGAACAGAACACTAAGCAGTTTCTCAGAAAGCTTCTTTCCAGATTTCATCTGAGGATATTTCCTTTTTCACCATTTTCCTCTATGGGCTTCCAAATATCACTTTTCCAATTCCACAAGAACTGTCTTAGCGAAAGGCTTCCTGAGGGGAAAGCTGTAACTCTGTGAGATGATTTCACAGAACACAAAGAAGTTTCTAAAAAAGCTTCTTTCTCTTTGTAATCGGAGGATATTTCCTTTGTCCCTATAGTCTTCAAAGGGATCTGAAAAACCTGTTCTCAGATTCCACAGAAATAAGGCTAGCAAAGAGATCCACGAAATACAGATGTAACTCTGTGAGATGAATTAACAGAACACTAAGCAGTTTCTCAGAAAGCTTCTTTCCAGATTTCATCTGAGGATATTTCCTTTTTCACCATAGCCCTCTAGGGTCTTCCAAATATCACTTTGCCAATTCCACAAGAAGTGTCTTAACGAAAGGCTTCTTGAGGGGAAAGCTGTAACTCTGTGAGATGATTTCACAGAACACAAAGAAATTTCTCAGAAAGCTTCTTTCTCTTTGTTATCGGAGGTTATTTCCTTTGGCCCTATAGTCTTCAAAGGGATCCGAAATATCTGTTCTCAGATTCCACAGAAATAAGGCTAGCAAAGAGATCCACGAAATACAGATGTAACTCTGTGAGATGAATTAACAGAACACTAAGCAATTTCTCAGAAAGCTTCTTTCCAGATTTCATCTGAGGATATTTCCTTTTTCACCATAGCCCTCTATGGGATTCCAAAGATCACTTTGCCAATTCCACAAGAAGTGTCTTAGCGAAAGGCTTCTTGAGGGGAAAGCTGTAACTCTGTGAGATGATTTCACAGAACACACAGAAGTTTCCAAGAAAGCTTCTTTCTCTTTGTTATGGGAGGATATTTCCTTTGGCCCTATAGTCTTCAATGGGATCCGAAATATCTGTTCTCAGATTCCACAGAAATAAGGCTAGCAAAGAGATCCACGAAATACAGATGTAACTCTGTGAGATGAATGAACAGAACACTAAGCAGTTTCTCAGAAAGCTTCTTTCCAGATTGCATCTGAGGATATTTCCTTTTTCACCATAGCCCTCTATGGGCTTCCAAATATCACTTTGCCAATTCCACAAGAAGTGTCTTAGCGAAAGGCTTCTTGAGGGGAAAGCTGTAACTCTGTGAGATGATTTCACAGAACACAAAGAAGTTTCTCAGAAACCTTCTTTCTCTTTGTTATTGGAAGACATTTCCTTTGGCCCTATAGTCTTCAAAGGGATCCGAAATATCTGTTCTCAGATTCCACAGAAATAAGGCTAGCAAAGAGATCCACGAAATACAGATGTAACTCTGTGAGATGAATTAACAGAACACTAAGCAGTTTCTCAGAAAGCTTCTTTCCAGATTTCATCTGATGATATTTCCTTTTTCACCATTGCCCTCTATGGGCTTCCAAATATCACTTTGCCAATTCCACAAGAACTGTCTTAGCGAAAGGCTTCTTGAGGGGCAAGCTGTAACTCTGTGAGATGATTTCACAGAACACAAAGAAGTTTCTAAAAAAGCTTCTTTCTCTTTGTAATCGGAGGATATTTCCTTTGTCCCTATAGTCTTCAAAGGGATCTGAAATACCTGTTCTCAGATTCCACAGAAATAAGGCTAGCAAAGAGATCCACGAAATACAGATGTAACTCTGTGAGATGAATTAACAGAACACTAAGCAGTTTCTCAGAAAGCTTCTTTCCAGATTTCATCTGAGGATATTTCCTTTTTCACCATAGCCCTCTATGGGCTTCCAAATATCACTTTGCCAATTCCACAAGAAGTGTCTTAGCGAAAGGCTTGTTGAGGGGAAAGCTGTAACTCTGTGAGATGATTTCACAGAACACGAAGAAATTTCTCAGAAAGCTTCTTTCTCTTTGTTATCGGAGGTTATTTCCTTTGGCCCTATAGTCTTCAAAGGGATCCGAAATATCTGTTCTCAGATTCCACAGAAATAAGGCTAGCAAAGAGATCCACGAAATACAGATGTAACTCTGTGAGATGAATTAACAGAACACTAAGCAATTTCTCAGAAAGCTTCTTTCCAGATTTCATCTGAGGATATTTCCTTTTTCACCATAGCCCTCTATGGGATTCCAAATATCACTTTGCCAATTCCACAAGAAGTGTCTTAGCGAAAGTCTTCTTGAGGGGAAAGCTGTAACTCTGTGAGATGATTTCACAGAACACACAGAAGTTTCCAAGAAAGCTTCTTTCTCTTTGTTATGGGAGGATATTTCCTTTGGCCCTATAGTCTTCAATGGGATCCGAAATATCTGTTCTCAGATTCCACAGAAATAAGGCTAGCAAAGAGATCCACGAAATACAGATGTAACTCTGTGAGATGAATGAACAGAACACTAAGCAGTTTCTCAGAAAGCTTCTTTCCAGATTTCATCTGAGGATATTTCCTTTTTCACCATAGCCCTCTAAGGGCTTCCAAATATCACTTTGCCAATTCCACAAGAAGTGTCTTAGCGAAAGGCTTCTTGAGGGGAAAGCTGTAACTCTGTGAGATGATTTCACAGAACACAAAGAAGTTTCTCAGAAACCTTCTTTCTCTTTGTTATTGGAAGACATTTCCTTTGGCCCTATAGTCTTCAAAGGGATCCGAAATATCTGTTCTCAGATTCCACAGAAATAAGGCTAGCAAAGAGATCCACGAAATACAGATGTAACTCTGTGAGATGAATTAACAGAACACTAAGCAGTTTCTCAGAAAGCTTCTTTACAGATTTCGTCTGATGATATTTCCTTTTTCACCATTGCCCTCTATGGGCTTCCAAATATCACTTTGCCAATTCCACAAGAACTGTCTTAGCGAAAGGCTTCTTGTGGGGCAAGCTGTAACTCTGTGAGATGATTTCACAGAACACAAAGAAGTTTCTAAAAAAGCTTCTTTCTCTTTGTAATCGGAGGATATTTCCTTTGTCCCTATAGTCTTCAAAGGGATCTGAAATACCTGTTCTCAGATTCCACAGAAATAAGGCTAGCAAAGAGATCCACGAAATACAGATGTAACTCTGTGAGATGAATTAACAGAACACTAAGCAGTTTCTCAGAAAGCTTCTTTCCAGATTTCATCTGAGGATATTTCCTTTTTCACCATAGCCCTCTATGGGCTTCCCAATATCACTTTGCCAGTTCCACAAGAACTGTCTTAGCGAAAGTCTTGTTGAGGGGAAAGCTGTAACTCGGTGAGATGATTTCACAGAACACTAAGAAGTTTCTCAGAAAGCTTCTTTCTCTTTGTAATCAGAGGATATTTCCTTTGTCCCTATAGTCTTCAAAGGGATCTGAAATACCTGTTCTCAGATTCCACAGAAATAAGGTTAGCAAAGAGATCCACGAAATACGGATGTAACTCTGTGAGATGAATTAACAGAACACTAAGCAGTTTCTCAGAAATCTTCTTTCCAGATTTCATCTGAGGATATTTCCTTTTTCACCATAGCCCTCTATGGGCTTACAAATATCACATTGCCAATTCCACAAGAACTGTCTTAGCGAAAGGCTTCCTGAGGGGAAAGCTGTAACTCTGTGAGATGATTTCACAGAACACAAAGAAGTTTCTCAGACAGCTTCTTTCTCTTTGTTATGGGAGGATATTTCCTTTGGCCCTATATTCTTCAAAGGGATCAGAAATATCTGTTCTCAGATTTCACAGAAATAAGGCTAGCAAAGAGATCCACGAAATACAGATGTAACTCTGTGAGATGAATTAACAGAACACTAAGCAGTTTCTCAAAAAGCTTCTTTCCAGATTTCATCTGAGGATATTTCCTTTTTCACCATAGCCCTCTATGGGCTTCCAAATATCACTTTGCCAATTCCACAAGAAGAGTCTTAGCGAAAGGCTTCTTGAGGGGAAAGCTGTAACTCTGTGAGATGATTTCACAGAACACAAAGAAATTTCTCAGAAAGCTTCTTTCTCTTTGTTATCGGAGGTTATTTCCTTTGGCCCTATAGTCTTCAAAGGGATCCGAAATATCTGTTCTCAGATTCCACAGAAATAAGGCTAGCAAAGAGATCCACGAAATACAGATGTAACTCTGTGAGATGAATTAACAGAACACTAAGCAATTTCTCAGAAAGCTTCTTTCCAGATTTCATCTGAGGATATTTCCTTTTTCACCATAGCCCTCTATGGGATTCCAAATATCACTTTGCCAATTCCACAAGAAGTGTCTTAGCGAAAGGCTTCTTGAGGGGAAAGCTGTAACTCTGTGAGATGATTTCACAGAACACACAGAAGTTTCCAAGAAAGCTTCTTTCTCTTTGTTATGGGAGGATATTTCCTTTGGCCCTATAGTCTTCAATGGGATCCGAAATATCTGTTCTCAGATTCCACAGAAATAAGGCTAGCAAAGAGATCCACGAAATACAGATGTAACTCTGTGAGATGAATGAACAGAACACTAAGCAGTTTGTCAGAAAGCTTCTTTCCAGATTTCATCTGAGGATATTTCCTTTTTCACCATAGCCCTCTATGGGCTTCCAAATATCACTTTGCCAATTCCACAAGAAGTGTCTTAGCGAAAGGCTTCTTGAGGGGACAGCTGTAACTCTGTGAGATGATTTCACAGTACACACAGAAGTTTCCAAGAAAGCTTCTTTCTCTTTGTTATGGGAGGATATTTCCTTTGGCCCTATAGTCTTCAAAGGGATCCGAAATATCTGTTCTCAGATTCCACAGAAATAAGGCTAGCAAAGAGATCCACGAAATACAGATGTAACTCTGTGAGATGAATGAACAGAACACTAAGCAGTTTCTCAGAAAGCTTCTTTCCAGATTTCATCTGAGGATATTTCCTTTTTCACCATAGCCCTCTATAGGCTTCCAAATATCACTTTGCCAATTCCACAAGAACTGTCCTAGCGAAAGGCTTCTTGAGGGGAAAGCTGTAACTCTGTGAGATGATTTCTCGGAACGCAAAGAAGTTTCTCAGAAAGCTTCTTTCTCTTTGTTATCGGAGGATATTTCTTTGGCCCTATAGTCTTCAATGGGATCCGAAATATCTGTTCTCAGATTCCACAGAAATAAGGCTAGCAAAGAGATCCACGAAATACAGATGTAACTCCGTGAGATGAATTAACAGAACACTAAGCAGTTTCTCAGAAAGCTTCTTTCCAGATTTCATATGAGGATATTTCCTTTTTCACCATAGCCCTCTATGGGCTTCCAAATATCACTTTGCCAATTCCACAAGAACTGTCTTAGCGAAAGGCTTCTTGAGGGGAAAGCTGTAACTCTGTGAGATGATTTCACAGAACACAAAGAAGTTTCTAAAAAAGCTTCTTTCTCTTTGTAATCGGAGGATATTTCCTTTGTCCCTATAGTCTTCAAAGGGATCTGAAATACCTGTTCTCAGATTCCACAGAAATAAGGCTAGCAAAGAGATCCACGAAATACAGATGTAACTCTGTGAGATGAATTAAGAGAACACTAAGCAGTTTCTCAGAAAGCTTCTTTCCAGATTTCATCTGAGGATATTTCCTTTTTCACCATAGCCCTCTAGGGGCTTCCAAATATCACTTTGCGAATTCCACAAGAACTGTCTTAGTGAAAGGCTTCTTGAGGGGAAAGCTGTAACTCTGTAAGATGATTTCACAGAACACAAAGAAGTTTCTCAGAAAGCTTCTTTCTCTTTGTTATCGGAGGTTATTTCCTTTGGCCCTATAGTCTTCAAAGGGATCTGAAATATCTGTTTTCAGATTCCACAGAAATAAGGCTAGCAAAGATATCCACGAAATACACATGTAACTCTGTGAGATGAATTAACAGAACACTAAGCAGTTTCTCAGAAAGCTTCTTTCCAGATTTCATCTGAGGATATTTCCTTTTTCACCATAGCCCTCTATGGGATTCCAAATATCACTTTGCCAATTCCACAAGAACTGTCTTAGCGAAAGGCTTCTTGAGAGGAAAGCTGTAACTCTGTGAGATGATTTCTCAGAACGCAAAGAAATTTCTCAGAAAGCATCTTTCTCTTTGGTATCGGAGGATATTTCCTTTGGCCCTATAGTCTTCAATGGGATCCGAAATATCTGTTCTCAGATTCCACAGAAATAAGGCTAGCAAAGAGATCCACGAAATACAGATGTAACTCTGTGAGATGAATTAAGAGAACACTAAGCAGTTTCTCAGAAAGCTTCTTTCCAGATTTCATCTGAGGATATTTCCTTTTTCACCATAGCCCTTTATGGGCTTCCAAATATCACTTTGCCAATTCCACAAAAAGTGTCTTAGCGAAAGGCTTTTTGAGGGGAAAGCTGTAACTCTGTGAGATGATTTCACAGAACACTCAGAAGTTTCCAAGAAAGCTTCTTTCTCTTTGTTATGGGAGGATATTTCCTTTGGCCCTATAGTCTTCAAAGGGATCCGAAATATCTGTTCTCAGATTCCACAGAAATAAGGCTAGCAAAGAGATCCACGAAATACAGATGTAACTCTGTGAGATGAATGAACAGAACACTAAGCAGTTTCTCAGAAAGCTTCTTTCCAGATTTCATCTGAGGATATTTCCTTTTTCACCATAGCCCTCTATGGGCTTCCAAATATCACTTTGCCAGTTCCACAAGAACTGTCTTAGCGAAAGGCTTCTTGAGGGGAAAGCTGTAACTCTGTGAGATGATTTCACGGAACACAAAGAAGTTTCTCAGAAAGCTTCTTTCTCTTTGTTATCGGAGGATATTTCCTTTGGCCCTATAGTCTTCAAAGGGAACCGAAATATCTTTTCTCAGATTCCACAGAAATAAGGTTAGCAAAGAGATCCACGAAATACAGATGTAACTCTGTGAGATGAATTAACCGAACACTAAGCAGTTTCTCAGAAAGCTTCTTTCCAGATTTCATCTGAGGATATTTCCTTTTTCACCATAGCCCTCTATGGGCTTCCAAATATCACTTTGCCAGTTCCACAAGAACTGTCTTAGCGAAAGGCTTGTTGAGGGGAAAGCTGTAACTCTGTGAGGTGATTTCACAGAACACAAAGAAGTTTCTCAGAAAGCTTCTTTCTCTTTGTAATCAGAGGATATTTCCTTTGTCTCTATAGTCTTCAATGGGATCTGAAATACCTGTTCTCAGATTCCACAGAAATAAGGCTAGCAAAGAGATCCACGAAATACGGATGTAACTCTGTGAGATGAATTAACAGAACACTAAGCAGTTTCTCAGAAATCTTCTTTCCAGATTTCATCTGAGGATATTTCCTTTTTCACCAAAGCCCTCTATGGGCTTACAAATATCACATTGCCAATTCCACAAGAACTGTCTTAGCGAGAGGCTTCCTGAGGGGAAAGCTGTAACTCTGTGAGATGATTTCACAGAACACAAAGAAGTTTCTCAGACAGCTTCTTTCTCTTTGTTATCGGAGGATATTTCCTTTGGCCCTATATTCTTCAAAGGGATCCGAAATATCTGTTCTCAGATTTCACAGAACTAAGGCTAGCAAAGAGATCCACGAAATACAGATGTAACTCTGTGAGATGAATTAACAGAACACTAAGCAGTTTCTCAGAAAGCTTCTTTCCAGATTTCATCTGAGGATATTTCCTTTTTCACCATAGCCCTCTATGGGCTTCCAAATATCACTTTGCCAATTCCACAAGAAGTGTCTTAGCGAAAGGCTTCTTGAGGGGAAAGCTGTAACTCCGTGATGATTTCACAGAACACAAAGAAATTTCTCAAAAAGCTTCTTTCTCTTTGTTATCGGAGGTTATTTCCTTTGGCCCTATAGTCTTCAAAGGGATCCGAAATATCTGTTCTCAGATTCCACAGAAATAAGGCTAGCAAAGAGATCCACGAAATACAGATGTAACTCTGTGAGATGAATTAACAGAACACTAAGCAATTTCTCAGAAAGCTTCTTTCCAGATTTCATCTGAGGATATTTCCTTTTTCACCATAGCCCTCTATGGGATTCCAAATATCACTTTGCCAATTCCACAAGAAGTGTCTTAGCGAAAGGCTTCTTGAGGGGAAAGCTGTAACTCTGTGAGCTGATTTCACAGAACACACAGAAGTTTCCAAGAAAGCTTCTTTCTCTTTGTTATGGGAGGATATTTCCTTTGGCCCTATAGTCTTCAATGGGATCCGAAATATCTGTTCTCAGATTCCACAGAAATAAGGCTAGCAAAGAGATCCACGAAATACAGATGTAACTCTGTGAGATGAATTAAGAGAACACTAAGCAGTTTCTCAGAAAGCTTCTTTCCAGATTTCATCTGAGGATATTTCCTTTTTCACCCTAGCCCTTTATGGGCTTCCAAATATCACTTTGCCAATTCCACAAAAAGTGTCTTAGCGAAAGGCTTTTTGAGGGGAAAGCTGTAACTCTGTGAGATGATTTCACAGAACACTCAGAAGTTTCCAAGAAAGCTTCTTTCTCTTTGTTATGGGAGGATATTTCCTTTGGACCTATAGTCTTCAAAGGGATCCGAAATATCTGTTCTCAGATTCCACAGAAATAAGGCTAGCAAAGAGATCCACGAAATACAGATGTAACTCTGTGAGATGAATGAACAGAACACTAAGCAATTTCTCAGAAAGCTTCTTTCCAGATTTCATCTGAGGATATTTCCTTTTTCACCATAGCCCTCTATGGGCTTCCAAATATCACTTTGCCAGTTCCACAAGAACTGTCTTAGCGAAAGGCTTCTTGAGGGGAAAGCTGTAACTCTGTGAGATGATTTCACGGAACACAAAGAAGTTTCTCAGAAAGCTTCTTTCTCTTTGTTATCGGAGGATATTTCCTTTGGCCGTATAGTCTTCAAAGGGAACCGAAATATCTTTTCTCAGATTCCACAGAAATAAGGATAGCAAAGAGATCCACGAAATACAGATGTAACTCTGTGAGATGAATTAACCGAACACTAAGCAGTTTCTCAGAAAGCTTCTTTCCAGATTTCATCTGAGGATATTTCCTTTTTCACCATAACCCTCTATGGGCTTCCAAATATCACTTTGCCAGTTCCACAAGAACTGTCTTAGCGAAAGGCTTGTTGAGGGGAAAGCTGTAACTCTGTGAGATGATTTCACAGAACACAAAGAAGTTTCTCAGAAAGCTTCTTTCTCTTTGTAATCAGAGGATATTTCCTTTGTCTCTATAGTCTTCAATGGGATCTGAAATACCTGTTCTCAGATTCCACAGAAATAAGGCTAGCAAAGAGATCCACGAAATACGGATGTAACTCTGTGAGATGAATTAACAGAACACTAAGCAGTTTCTCAGAAATCTTCTTTCCAGATTTCATCTGAGGATATTTCCTTTTTCACCAAAGCCCTCTATGGGCTTACAAATATCACATTGCCAATTCCACAAGAACTGTCTTAACGAGAGGCTTCCTGAGGGGAAAGCTGTAACTCTGTGAGATGATTTCACAGAACACAAAGAAGTTTCTCAGACAGCTTCTTTCTCTTTGTTATCGGAGGATATTTCCTTTGGCCCTATATTCTTCAAAGGGATCCGAAATATCTGTTCTCAGATTTCACAGAACTAAGGCTAGCAAAGAGATCCACGAAATACAGATGTAACTCTGTGAGATGAATTAACAGAACACTAAGCAGTTTCTCAGAAAGCTTCTTTCCAGATTTCATCTGAGGATATTTCCTTTTTCACCATAGCCCTCTATGGGCTTCCAAATATCACTTTGCCAATTCCACAAGAAGTGTCTTAGAGAAAGGCTTCTTGCGGGGAAAGCTGTAACTCTGTGAGATGATTTCACAGAACACAAAGAAATTTCTCAGAAAGCTTCTTTCTCTTTGTTATCGGAGGTTATTTCCTTTGGCCCTATAGTCTTCAAAGGGATCCGAAATATCTGTTCTCAGATTCCACAGAAATAAGGCTAGCAAAGAGATCCACGAAATACAGATGTAACTCTGTGAGATGAATTAACAGAACACTAAGCAATTTCTCAGAAAGCTTCTTTCCAGATTTCATCTGAGGATATTTCCTTTTTCACCATAGCCCTCTATGGGATTCCAAATATCACTTTGCCAATTCCACAAGAAGTGTCTTAGCGAAAGGCTTCTTGAGGGGAAAGCTGTAACTCTGTGAGATGATTTCACAGAACACACAGAAGTTTCCAAGAAAGCTTCTTTCTCTTTGTTATGGGAGGATATTTCCTTTGGCCCTATAGTCTTCAATGGGATCCGAAATATCTGTTCTCAGATTCCACAGAAATAAGGCTAGCAAAGAGATCCACGAAATACAGATGTAACTCTGTGAGATGAATGAACAGAACACTAAGCAGTTTGTCAGAAAGCTTCTTTCCAGATTTCATCTGAGGATATTTCCTTTTTCACCATAGCCCTCTATGGGCTTCCAAATATCACTTTGCCAATTCCACAAGAAGTGTCTTAGCGAAAGGCTTCTTGAGGGGAAAGCTGTAACTCTGTGAGATGATTTCACAGAACACACAGAAGTTTCCAAGAAAGCTTCTTTCTCTTTGTTATGGGAGGATATTTCCTTTGGCCCTATAGTCTTCAAAGGGATCCGAAATATCTGTTCTCAGATTCCACAGAAATAAGGCTAGCAAAGAGATCCACGAAATACAGATGTAACTCTGTGAGATGAATGAACAGAACACTAAGCAGTTTCTCAGAAAGCTTCTTTCCAGATTTCATCTGAGGATATTTCCTTTTTCACCATAGCCCTCTATCGGCTTCCAAATATCACTTTGCCAGTTCCACAAGTACTGTCTTAGCGAAAGGCTTCTTGAGGGGAAAGCTGTAACTCTGTGAGATGATTTCACAGAACACAAAGAAGTTTCTCAGAAAGCTTCTTTCTCTTTGTTATCGGAGAATATTTCCTTTGGCCCTATAGTCTTCAACGGGATCCGAAATATCTGTTCTCAGATTTCACAGAAATAAGGCTAGCAAAGAGATCCACGAAATACAGATGTAACTCTGTGAGATGTATTAACAGAACACTAAGCAGTTTCTCAGAAAGCTTCTTTCCAGATTTCATCTGAGGATATTTCCTTTTTCACCATAGCCCTCTATGGGCTTCCAAATATCACTTTGCCAATTCCACAAGAACTGTCCTAGCGAAAGGCTTCTTGAGGGGAAAGCTGTAACTCTGTGAGATGATTTCTCAGAACGCAAAGAAGTTTCTCAGAAAGCTTCTTTCTCTTTGTTATGGGAGGATATTTCCTTTGGCCCTATAGTCTTCAATGGGATCCGAAATATCTGTTCTCAGATTCCACAGAAATAAGGCTAGCAAAGAGATCCACGAAATATAGATGTAACTCCGTGAGATGAATTAAAAGAACACTAAGCAGTTTCTCAGAAAGCTTCTTTCCAGATTTCATATGAGGATATTTCCTTTTTTACCATAGCCCTCTATGGGCTTCCAAATATCACTTTGCCAATTCCACAAGAACTGTCTTAGCGAAAGGCTTCTTGAGGGGAAAGCTGTTACTCTGTGAGATGATTTCACAGAACACACAGAAGTTTCCAAGAAAGCTTCTTTTTCTTTGTTATGGGAGGATATTTCCTTTGGCCCTATAGTCTTCAAAGGGATCCGAAATATCTGTTCTCCGATTCCACAGAAATAAGGATAGCAAAGAGATCCACGAAATACAGATGTAACTCTGTGAGATGAATGAACAGAACACTAAGCAGATTCTCAGAAAGCTTCTTTCCAGATTTCATCTGAGGATATTTCCTTTTTCACCATAGCCCTCTATGGGCTTCCAAATATCACTTTGCCAATTCCACAAGAAGTGTCTTACCGAAAGGCTTCTTGACGGGAAAGCTGTAACTCTGTGAGATGATTTCACAGAACACAAAGAAGTTTCTCAGAAACCTTCTTTCTCTTTGTTATTGGAAGACATTTCCTTTGGCCCTATAGTCTTCAATGGGATCCGAAATATCTGTTCTCAGATTCCACAGAAATAAGGCTAGCAAAGAGATCCACGAAATACAGATGTAACTCTGTGAGATGAATTAACAGAACACTAAGCAGTTTCTCAGAAAGCTTCTTTCCAGATTTCATCTGATGATATTTCCTTTTTCACCATTGCCCTCTATGGGCTTCCAAATATCACTTTGCCAATTCCACAAGAACTGTCTTAGCGAAAGGCTTCTTTAGGGGGAAGCTGTAACTCTGTGAGATGATTTCACAGAACACAAAGAAGTTTCTAAAAAAGCTTCTTTCTCTTTGTAATCGGAGGATATTTCCTTTGTCCCTATAGTCTTCAAAGGGATCTGAAATACCTGTTCTCAGATTCCACAAAAATAAGGCTAGCAAAGAGATCCACGAAATACAGATGTAACTCTGTGAGATGAATTCACAGAACACTAAGCAGTTTCTCAGAAAGCTTCTTTCCAGATTTCATCTGAGGATATTTCCTTTTTCACCATAGCCCTCTAGGGGCTTCCAAATATCACTTTGCGAATTCCACAAGAACTGTCTTAGTGAAAGGCTTCTTGAGGGGAAAGCTGTAACTCTGTGAGCTGATTTCACAGAACACACAGAAGTTTCCAAGAAAGCTTCTTTCTCTTTGTTATGGGAGGATATTTCCTTTGGCCCTATAGTCTTCAAAGTGATCCGAAATATCTCTTCTCAGATTCCACAGAAATAAGGCTAGCAAAGAGATCCACGAAATACAGATGTAACTCTGTGAGTAGAATGAACAGAACACTAAGCAGTTTCTCAGAAAGCTTCTTTCCAGATTTCATCTGAGGATATTTCCTTTTTCACCATAGCCCTCTATGGGCTTCCAAATATCACTTTGCCAGTTCCACAAGAACTGTCTTAGCGAAAGGCTTGTTGAGGGGAAAGCTGTAACTCTGTGAGATGATTTCACAGAACACAAAGAAGTTTCTCAGAAAGCTTCTTTCTCTTTGTAATCGGAGGATATTTCCTTTGTCCCTATAGTCTTCAATGGGATCTGAAATACCTGTTCTCAGATTCCACAGAAATAAGGCTAGCAAAGAGATCCACGAAATACGGATGTAACTCTGTGAGATGAATTAACAGAACACTAAGCAGTTTCTCAGAAATCTTCTTTCCAGATTTCATCTGAGGATATTTCCTTTTTCACCATAGCCCTCTATGGGCTTACAAATATCACATTGTCAATTCCACAAGAACTGTCTTAGCGAAAGGCTTCCTGAGGGGAAAGCTGTAACTCTGTGAGATGATTTCACAGAACACAAAGAAGTTTCTCAGACAGCTTCTTTCTCTTTGTTATCGGAGGATATTTCCTTTGGCCCTATAGTCTTCAACGGGATCCGAAATATCTGTTCTCAGATTTCACAGAAATAAGGCTAGCAAAGAGATCCACGAAATACAGATGTAACCCCGTGAGATGAATTAACAGAACACTAAGCAGTTTCTCAGAAAGCTTCTTTCCAGATTTCATCTGAGGATATTTCCTTTTTCACCATAGCCCTCTATGGGCTTCCAAATATCACTTTGCCAATTCCACAAGAAGTGTCTTAGCGAAAGTCTTCTTGAGGGGAAAGCTGTAACTCTGTGAGATGATTTCACAGAACACAAAGAAATTTCTCAGAAAGCTTCTTTCTCTTTGTTATCGGAGGTTATTTCCTTTGGCCCTATAGTCTTCAAACTGATCCGAAATATCTGTTCTCAGATTCCACAGAAATATGGCTAGCAAAGAGATCCACGAAATACAGATGTAACTCTGTGAGATGAATTAACAGAACACTAAGCAATTTCTCAGAAAGCTTCTTTCCAGATTTCATCTGAGGATATTTCCTTTTTCACCATAGCCCTCTATGGGCTTCCAAATATCACTTTGCCAATTCCACAAGAACTGTCCTAGCGAAAGGCTTCTTGAGGGGAAAGCTGTAACTCTGTGAGATGATTTCTCAAAACGCAAAGAAGTTTCTCAGAAAGCTTCTTTCTCTTTGTTATGGGAGGATATTTCCTTTGGCCCTATAGTCTTCAATGGGATCCGAAATATCTGTTCTCAGATTCCACAGAAATAAGGCTCGCAAAGAGATCCACGAAATACAGATGTAACTCCGTAAGATGAATTAACAGAACACTAAGCAGTTTCTCAGAAAGCTTCTTTCCAGATTTCATATGAGGATATTTCCTTTTTTACCATAGCCCTCTATGGGCTTCCAAATATCACTTTGCCAATTCCACAAGAACTGTCTTAGCGAAAGGCTTCTTGAGGGGAAAGCTGTTACTCTGTGAGATGATTTCACAGAACACACAGAAGTTTCCAAAAAAGATTCTTTTTCTTTGTTATGGGAGGATATTTCCTTTGGCCCTATAGTCTTCAATGGGATCCGAAATATCTGTTCTCAGATTCCACAGAAAGAAGGATAGCAAAGAGATCCACGAAATACAGATGTAACTCTGTGAGATGAATGAACAGAACACTAAGCAGATTCTCAGAAAGCTTCTTTCCAGATTTCATCTGAGGATATTTCCTTTTTCACCATAGCCCTCTATGGGCTTCCAAATATCACTTTGCCAATTCCACAAGAAGTGTCTTACCGAAAGGCTTCTTGAGGGGAAAGCTGTAACTCTGTGAGATGATTTCACAGAACACAAAGAAGTTTCTCAGAAACCTTCTTTCTCTTTGTTATTGGAAGACATTTCCTTTGGCCCTATAGTCTTCAATGGGATCCGAAATATCTGTTCTCAGATTCCACAGAAATAAGGCTAGCAAAGAGATCCACGAAATACAGATGTAACTCTGTGAGATGAATTAACAGAACACTAAGCAGTTTCTCAGAAAGCTTCTTTACAGATTTCATCTGATGATATTTCCTTTTTCACCATTGCCCTCTATGGGCTTCCAAATATCACTTTGCCAATTCCACAAGAACTGTCTTACCGAAAGGCTTCTTGAGGGGAAAGCTGTAACTCTGTGAGATGATTTCACAGAACACAAAGAAGTTTCTAAAAAAGCTTCTTTCTCTTTGTAATCGGAGGATATTTCCTTTGTCCCTATAGTCTTCAAAGGGATCTGAAATACCTGTTCTCAGATTCCACAGAAATAAGGCTAGCAAAGAGATCCACGAAATACAGATGTAACTCTGTGAGATGAATTAACAGAACACTAAGCAGTTTCTCAGAAAGCTTCTTTCCAGATTTCATCTGAGAATATTTCCTTTTTCACCATAGCCCTCTAGGGGCTTCCAAATATCACTTTGCGAATTCCACAAGAACTGTCTTAGTGAAAGGCTTCTTGAGGGGAAAGCTGTAACTCTGTGAGATGATTTCACAGAACACAAAGAAGTTTCTCAGAAAGCTTCTTTCTCTTTGTTATCGGAGGTTATTTCCTTTGGCCCTATAGTCTTCAAAGGGATCCGAAATATCTGTTTTCAGATTCCACAGAAATAAGGCTAGCAAAGATATCCACGAAATACACATGTAACTCTGTGAGATGAATTAACAGAACACTAAGCAGTTTCTCAGAAAGCTTCTTTCCAGATTTCATCTGAGGATATTTCCTTTTTCACCATAGCCCTCTATGGGATTCCAAATATCACTTTGCCAATTCCACAAGAACTGTCTTAGCGAAAGGCTTCTTGAGAGGAAAGCTGTAACTCTGTGAGATGATTTCTCAGAACGCAAAGAAATTTCTCAGAAAGCATCTTTCTCTTTGTTATCGGAGGATATTTCCTTTGGCCCTATAGTCTTCAATGGGATCCGAAATATCTGTTCTCAGATTCCACAGAAATAAGGCTAGCAAAGAGATCCACGAAATACAGATGTAACTCTGTGAGATGAATTAACAGAACACTAAGCAGTTTCTCAGAAAGCTTCTTTCCAGATTTCATCTGAGGATATTTCCTTTTTCACCATAGCCCTCTATGGGCTTCCAAATATCACTTTGCCAATTCCACAAAAAGTGTCTTAGCGAAAGGCTTCTTGAGGGGAAAGCTGTAACTCTGTGAGATGATTTCACAGAACACACAGAAGTTTCCAAGAAAGCTTCTTTCTCTTTGTTATGGGAGGATATTTCCTTTGGCCCTATAGTCTTCAAAGGGATCCGAAATATCTGTTCTCAGATTCCACAGAAATAAGGCTAGCAAAGAGATCCACGAAATACAGATGTAACTCTGTGAGATGAATGAACAGAACACTAAGCAGTTTCTCAGAAAGCTTCTTTCCAGATTTCATCTGAGGATATTTCCTTTTTCACCATAGCCCTCTACGGGCTTCCAAATATCACTTTGCCAGTTCCACAAGAACTGTCTTAGCGAAAGGCTTGTTGAGGGGAAAGCTGTAACTCTGTGAGATGATTTCACAGAACACAAAGAAGTTTCTCAGAAAGCTTCTTTCTCTTTGTAATCGGAGGATATTTCCTTTGTCCCTATAGTCTTCAATGGGATCTGAAATACCTGTTCTCAGATTCCACAGAAATAAGGCTAGCAAAGAGATCCACGAAATACGGATGTAACTCTGTGAGATGAATTAACAGAACACTAAGCAGTTTCTCAGAAATCTTCTTTCCAGATTTCATCTGAGGATATTTCCTTTTTCACCATAGCCCTCTATGGGCTTACAAATATCACATTGCCAATTCCACAAGAACTGTCTTAGCGAAAGGCTTCCTGAGGGGAAAGCTGTAACTCTGTGAGATGATTTCACAGAACACAAAGAAGTTTCTCAGACAGCTTCTTTCTCTTTGTTATCGGAGGATATTTCCTTTGGCCCTATAGTCTTCAACGGGATCCGAAATATCTGTTCTCAGATTTCACAGAAATAAGGCTACCAAAGTGATCCACGAAATACAGATGTAACCCCGTGAGATGAATTAACAGAACACTAAGCAGTTTCTCAGAAAGCTTCTTTCCAGATTTCATCTGAGGATATTTCCTTTTTCACCATAGCCCTCTATGGGCTTCCAAATATCACTTTGCCAATTCCACAAGAAGTGTCTTAGCGAAAGGCTTCTTGAGGGGAAAGCTGTAACTCTGTGAGATGATTTCACAGAACACAAAGAAATTTCTCAGAAAGCTTCTTTCTCTTTGTTATCGGAGGTTATTTCCTTTGGCCCTATAGTCTTCAAACTGATCCGAAATATCTGTTCTCAGATTCCACAGAAATAAGGCTAGCAAAGAGATCCACGAAATAGAGATGTAACTCTGTGAGATGAATTAACAGAACACTAAGCAATTTCTCAGAAAGCTTCTTTCCAGATTTCATCTGAGGATATTTCCTTTTTCACCATAGCCCTCTATGGGCTTCCAAATATCACTTTGCCAATTCCACAAGAACTGTCCTAGCGAAAGGCTTCTTGAGGGGAAAGCTGTAACTCTGTGAGATGATTTCTCAGAACGCAAAGAAGTTTCTCAGAAAGCTTCTTTCTCTTTGTTATGGGAGGATATTTCCTTTGGCCCTATAGTCTTCAATGGGATCCGAAATATCTGTTCTCAGATTCCACAGAAATAAGGCTCGCAAAGAGATCCACGAAATACAGATGTAACTCCGTAAGATGAATTAACAGAACACTAAGCAGTTTCTCAGAAAGCTTCTTTCCAGATTTCATATGAGGATATTTCCTTTTTTACCATAGCCCTCTATGGGCTTCCAAATATCACTTTGCCAATTCCACAAGAACTGTCTTAGCGAAAGGCTTCTTGAGGGGAAAGCTGTTACTCTGTGAGATGATTTCACAGAACACACAGAAGTTTCCAAAAAAGATTCTTTTTCTTTGTTATGGGAGGATATTTCCTTTGGCCCTATAGTCTTCAATGGGATCCGAAATATCTGTTCTCAGATTCCACAGAAAGAAGGATAGCAAAGAGATCCACGAAATACAGATGTAACTCTGTGAGATGAATGAACAGAACACTAAGCAGATTCTCAGAAAGCTTCTTTCCAGATTTCATCTGAGGATATTTCCTTTTTCACCATAGCCCTCTATGGGCTTCCAAATATCACTTTGCCAATTCCACAAGAAGTGTCTTACCGAAAGGCTTCTTGAGGGGAAAGCTGTAACTCTGTGAGATGATTTCACAGAACACAAAGAAGTTTCTCAGAAACCTTCTTTCTCTTTGTTATTGGAAGACATTTCCTTTGGCCCTATAGTCTTCAATGGGATCCGAAATATCTGTTCTCAGATTCCACAGAAATAAGGCTAGCAAAGAGATCCACGAAATACAGATGTAACTCTGTGAGATGAATTAACAGAACACTAAGCAGTTTCTCAGAAAGCTTCTTTACAGATTTCATCTGATGATATTTCCTTTTTCACCATTGCCCTCTATGGGCTTCCAAATATCACTTTGCCAATTCCACAAGAACTGTCTTACCGAAAGGCTTCTTGAGGGGAAAGCTGTAACTCTGTGAGATGATTTCACAGAACACAAAGAAGTTTCTAAAAAAGCTTCTTTCTCTTTGTAATCGGAGGATATTTCCTTTGTCCCTATAGTCTTCAAAGGGATCTGAAATACCTGTTCTCAGATTCCACAGAAATAAGGCTAGCAAAGAGATCCACGAAATACAGATGTAACTCTGTGAGATGAATTAACAGAACACTAAGCAGTTTCTCAGAAAGCTTCTTTCCAGATTTCATCTGAGAATATTTCCTTTTTCACCATAGCCCTCTAGGGGCTTCCAAATATCACTTTGCGAATTCCACAAGAACTGTCTTAGTGAAAGGCTTCTTGAGGGGAAAGCTGTAACTCTGTGAGATGATTTCACAGAACACAAAGAAGTTTCTCAGAAAGCTTCTTTCTCTTTGTTATCGGAGGTTATTTCCTTTGGCCCTATAGTCTTCAAAGGGATCCGAAATATCTGTTTTCAGATTCCACAGAAATAAGGCTAGCAAAGATATCCACGAAATACACATGTAACTCTGTGAGATGAATTAACAGAACACTAAGCAGTTTCTCAGAAAGCTTCTTTCCAGATTTCATCTGAGGATATTTCCTTTTTCACCATAGCCCTCTATGGGATTCCAAATATCACTTTGCCAATTCCACAAGAACTGTCTTAGCGAAAGGCTTCTTGAGAGGAAAGCTGTAACTCTGTGAGATGATTTCTCAGAACGCAAAGAAATTTCTCAGAAAGCATCTTTCTCTTTGTTATCGGAGGATATTTCCTTTGGCCCTATAGTCTTCAATGGGATCCGAAATATCTGTTCTCAGATTCCACAGAAATAAGGCTAGCAAAGAGATCCACGAAATACAGATGTAACTCTGTGAGATGAATTAACAGAACACTAAGCAGTTTCTCAGAAAGCTTCTTTCCAGATTTCATCTGAGGATATTTCCTTTTTCACCATAGCCCTCTATGGGCTTCCAAATATCACTTTGCCAATTCCACAAAAAGTGTCTTAGCGAAAGGCTTCTTGAGGGGAAAGCTGTAACTCTGTGAGATGATTTCACAGAACACACAGAAGTTTCCAAGAAAGCTTCTTTCTCTTTGTTATGGGAGGATATTTCCTTTGGCCCTATAGTCTTCAAAGGGATCCGAAATATCTGTTCTCAGATTCCACAGAAATAAGGCTAGCAAAGAGATCCACGAAATACAGATGTAACTCTGTGAGATGAATGAACAGAACACTAAGCAGTTTCTCAGAAAGCTTCTTTCCAGATTTCATCTGAGGATATTTCCTTTTTCACCATAGCCCTCTACGGGCTTCCAAATATCACTTTGCCAGTTCCACAAGAACTGTCTTAGCGAAAGGCTTGTTGAGGGGAAAGCTGTAACTCTGTGAGATGATTTCACAGAACACAAAGAAGTTTCTCAGAAAGCTTCTTTCTCTTTGTAATCGGAGGATATTTCCTTTGTCCCTATAGTCTTCAATGGGATCTGAAATACCTGTTCTCAGATTCCACAGAAATAAGGCTAGCAAAGAGATCCACGAAATACGGATGTAACTCTGTGAGATGAATTAACAGAACACTAAGCAGTTTCTCAGAAATCTTCTTTCCAGATTTCATCTGAGGATATTTCCTTTTTCACCATAGCCCTCTATGGGCTTACAAATATCACATTGCCAATTCCACAAGAACTGTCTTAGCGAAAGGCTTCCTGAGGGGAAAGCTGTAACTCTGTGAGATGATTTCACAGAACACAAAGAAGTTTCTCAGACAGCTTCTTTCTCTTTGTTATCGGAGGATATTTCCTTTGGCCCTATAGTCTTCAACGGGATCCGAAATATCTGTTCTCAGATTTCACAGAAATAAGGCTACCAAAGTGATCCACGAAATACAGATGTAACCCCGTGAGATGAATTAACAGAACACTAAGCAGTTTCTCAGAAAGCTTCTTTCCAGATTTCATCTGAGGATATTTCCTTTTTCACCATAGCCCTCTATGGGCTTCCAAATATCACTTTGCCAATTCCACAAGAAGTGTCTTAGCGAAAGGCTTCTTGAGGGGAAAGCTGTAACTCTGTGAGATGATTTCACAGAACACAAAGAAATTTCTCAGAAAGCTTCTTTCTCTTTGTTATCGGAGGTTATTTCCTTTGGCCCTATAGTCTTCAAACTGATCCGAAATATCTGTTCTCAGATTCCACAGAAATAAGGCTAGCAAAGAGATCCACGAAATAGAGATGTAACTCTGTGAGATGAATTAACAGAACACTAAGCAATTTCTCAGAAAGCTTCTTTCCAGATTTCATCTGAGGATATTTCCTTTTTCACCATAGCCCTCTATGGGCTTCCAAATATCACTTTGCCAATTCCACAAGAACTGTCCTAGCGAAAGGCTTCTTGAGGGGAAAGCTGTAACTCTGTGAGATGATTTCTCAGAACGCAAAGAAGTTTCTCAGAAAGCTTCTTTCTCTTTGTTATGGGAGGATATTTCCTTTGGCCCTATAGTCTTCAATGGGATCCGAAATATCTGTTCTCAGATTCCACAGAAATAAGGCTAGCAAAGAGATCCACGAAATACAGATGTAACTCTGTGAGATGAATTAACAGAACACTAAGCAGTTTCTCAGAAAGCTTCTTTACAGATTTCATCTGATGATATTTCCTTTTTCACCATTTTCCTCTATGGGCTTCCAAATATCACTTTTCCAATTCCACAAGAACTGTCTTAGCGAAAGGCTTCCTGAGGGGAAAGCTGTAACTCTGTGAGATGATTTCACAGAACACAAAGAAGTTTCTAAAAAAGCTTCTTTCTCTTTGTAATCGGAGGATATTTCCTTTGTCCCTATAGTCTTCAAAGGGATCTGAAAAACCTGTTCTCAGATTCCACAGAAATAAGGCTAGCAAAGAGATCCACGAAATACAGATGTAACTCTGTGAGATGAATTAACAGAACACTAAGCAGTTTCTCAGAAAGCTTCTTTACAGATTTCATCTGAGGATATTTCCTTTTTCACCATAGCCCTCTAGGGGCTTCCAAATATCACTTTGCGAATTCCACAAGAACTGTCTTAGTGAAAGGCTTCTTGAGGGGAAAGCTGTAACTCTGTGAGATGATTTCACAGAACACAAAGAAGTTTCTCAGAAAGCTTCTTTCTCTTTGTTATCGGAGGATATTTCCTTTGGCCGTAGAGTCTTCAAAGGGAACCGAAATATCTGTTCTCAGATTCCACAGAAATAAGGTTAGCAAAGAGATCCACGAAATACAGATGTAACTCTGTGAGATGAATTAACCGAACACTAAGCAGTTTCTCAGAAAGCTTCTTTCCAGATTTCATCTGAGGATATTTCCTTTTTCACCATAGCCCTCTATGGGCTTCCAAATATCACTTTGCCAGTTCCACAAGAACTGTCTTAGCGAAAGGCTTGTTGAGGGGAAAGCTGTAACTTTGTGAGATGATTTCACAGAACACAAAGAAGTTTCTCAGAAAGCTTCTTTCTCTTTGTAATCGGAGGATATTTCCTTTGGCCCTATAGTCTTCAATGGGATCCGAAATATCTGTTCTCAGATTCCACAGAAATAAGGCTAGCAAAGAGATCCACGAAATACAGATGTAACTCTGTGAGATGAATGAACAGAACACTAAGCAGTTTCTCAGAAAGCTTCTTTCCAGATTTCATCTGAGGATATTTCCTTTTTCACCATAGCCCTCTATGGGCTTCCAAATATCACTTTGCCAATTCCACAAGAAGTGTCTTAGCGAAAGGCTTCTTGAGGGGAAAGCTGTAACTCTGTGAGATGATTTCACAGAACACAAAGAAGTTTCTCAGAAACCTTCTTTCTCTTTGTTATTGGAAGACATTTCCTTTGGCCCTATAGTCTTCAATGGGATCCGAAATATCTGTTCTCAGATTCCACAGAAATAAGGCTAGCAAAGAGATCCACGAAATACAGATGTAACTCTGTGAGATGAATTAACAGAACACTAAGCAGTTTCTCAGAAAGCTTCTTTACAGATTTCATCTGATGATATTTCCTTTTTCACCATTGCCCTCTATGGGCTTCCAAATATCACTTTGCCAATTCCACAAGAACTGTCTTAGCGAAAGGCTTCTTGAGGGGAAAGCTGTAACTCTGTGAGATGATTTCACAGAACACAAAGAAGTTTCTAAAAAAGCTTCTTTCTCTTTGTAATCGGAGGATATTTCCTTTGTCCCTATAGTCTTCAAAGGGATCTGAAATACCTGTTCTCATATTCCACAGAAATAAGGCTAGCAAAGAGATCCACGAAATACAGATGTAACTCTGTGAGATGAATTAACAGAACACTAAGCAGTTTCTCAGAAAGCTTCTTTCCAGATTTCATCTGAGGATATTTCCTTTTTCACCATAGCCCTCTAGGGGCTTCCAAATATCACTTTGCGAATTCCACAAGAACTGTCTTAGTGAAAGGCTTCTTGAGGGGAAAGCTGTAACTCTGTGAGATGATTTCACAGAACACAAAGAAGTTTCTCAGAAAGCTTCTTTCTCTTTGTAATCAGAGGATATTTCCTTTGTCCCTATAGTCTTCAATGGGATCTGAAATACCTGTTCTCAGATTCCACAGAAATAAGGCTAGCAAAGAGATCCACGAAATACGGATGTAACTCTGTGAGATGAATTAACAGAACACTAAGCAGTTTCTCAGAAATCTTCTTTCCAGATTTCATCTGAGGATATTTCCTTTTTCACCATAGCCCTCTATGGGCTTACAAATATCACATTACCAATTCCACAAGAACTGTCTTAGCGAAAGGCTTCTTGAGGGGAAAGCTGTAACTCTGTGAGATGATTTCACAGAACACAAAGAAGTTTCTCAGACAGCTTCTTTCTCTTTGTTATCGGAGGATATTTCCTTTGGCCCTATATTCTTCAAAGGGATCCGAAATGTCTGTTCTCAGACTTCACAGAAATAAGGCTAGCAAAGAGATCCACGAAATACAGATGTAACTCTGTGAGATGAATTAACAGAACACTAAGCAGTTTCTCAGAAAGCTTCTTTCCAGATTTCATCTGAGGATATTTCCTTTTTCACCATAGCCCTCTAGGGGCTTCCAAATATCACTTTGCCAATTCCACAAGAAGTGTCTTAGCGAAAGGCTTGTTGAGGGGAAAGCTGTAACTCTGTGAGATGATTTCACAGAACACAAAGAAATTTCTCAGAAAGCTTCTTTCTCTTTGTTATCGGAGGTTATTTCCTTTGGCCCTATAGTCTTCAAAGGGATCCGAAATATCTGTTCTCAGATTCCACAGAAATAAGGCTAGCAAAGAGATCCACGAAATACAGATGTAACTCTGTGAGATGAATTAACAGAACACTAAGCAATTTCTCAGAAAGCTTCTTTCCAGATTTCATCTGAGGATATTTCCTTTTTCACCATAGCCCTCTATGGGATTCCAAAGATCACTTTGCCAATTCCACAAGAAGTGTCTTAGCGAAAGGCTTCTTGAGGGGAAAGCTGTAACTCTGTGAGATGATTTCACAGAACACACAGAAGTTTCCAAGAAAGCTTCTTTCTCTTTGTTATGGGAGGATATTTCCTTTGGCCCTATAGTCTTCAATGGGATCCGAAATATCTGTTCTCAGATTCCACAGAAATAAGGCTAGCAAAGAGATCGACGAAATACAGATGTAACTCTGTGAGATGAATGAACAGAACACTAAGCAGTTTCTCAGAAAGCTTCTTTCCAGATTGCATCTGAGGATATTTCCTTTTTCACCATAGCCCTCTAGGGGCTTCCAAATATCACTTTGCCAATTCCACAAGAAGTGTCTTAGCGAAAGGCTTCTTGAGGGGAAAGCTGTAACTCTGTGAGATGATTTCACAGAACACAAAGAAGTTTCTCAGAAACCTTCTTTCTCTTTGTTATTGGAAGACATTTCCTTTGGCCCTATAGTCTTCAAAGGGATCCGAAATATCTGTTCTCAGATTCCACAGAAATAAGGCTAGCAAAGAGATCCACGAAATACAGATGTAACTCTGTGAGATGAATTAACAGAACACTAAGCAGTTTCTCAGAAAGCTTCTTTCCAGATTTCATCTGATGATATTTCCTTTTTCACCATTGCCCTCTATGGGCTTCCAAATATCACTTTGCCAATTCCACAAGAACTGTCTTAGCGAAAGGCTTCTTGAGGGGAAAGCTGTAACTCTGTGAGATGATTTCACAGAACACAAAGAAGTTTCTAAAAAAGCTTCTTTCTCTTTGTAATCGGAGGATATTTCCTTTGTCCCTATAGTCTTCAAAGGGATCTGAAGTACCTGTTCTCAGATTCCACAGAAATAAGGCTAGCAAAGAGATCCACGAAATACAGATGTAACTCTGTGAGATGAATTAACAGAACACTAAGCAGTTTCTCAGAAAGCTTCTTTCCAGATTTCATCTGAGGATATTTCCTTTTTCACCATAGCCCTCTATGGGCTTCCAAATATCACTTTGCCAATTCCACAAGAAGTGTCTTAGCGAAAGGCTTGTTGAAGGGAAAGCTGTAACTCTGTGAGATGATTTCACAGAACACAAAGAAATTTCTCAGAAAGCTTCTTTATCTTTGTTATCGGAGGTTATTTCCTTTGGCTCTATAGTCTTCAAAGGGATCCGAAATATCTGTTCTCAGATTCCACAGAAATAAGGCTAGCAAAGAGATCCACGAAATACAGATGTAACTCTGTGAGATGAATTAACAGAACACTAAGCAATTTCTCAGAAAGCTTCTTTCCAGATTTCATCTGAGGATATTTCCTTTTTCACCATAGCCCTCTATGGGATTCCAAATATCACTTTGCCAATTCCACAAGAAGTGTCTTAGCGAAAGGCTTCTTGAGGGGAAAGCTGTAACTCTGTGAGATGATTTCACAGAACACACAGAAGTTTCCAAGAAAGCTTCTTTCTCTTTGTTATGGGAGGATATTTCCTTTGGCCCTATAGTCTTCAATGGGATCCGAAATATCTGTTCTCAGATTCCACAGAAATAAGGCTAGCAAAGAGATCCACGAAATACAGATGTAACTCTGTGAGATGAATTAACAGAACACTAAGCAGTTTCTCAGAAAGCTTCTTTCCAGATTTCATCTGAGGATATTTCCTTTTTCACCATAGCCCTCTATGGGCTTCCAAATATCACTTTGCCAATTCCACAAGAAGTGTCTTAGCGAAAGGCTTCTTGAGGGGAAAGCTGTAACTCTGTGAGATGATTTCACGGAACACAAAGAAGTTTCTCAGAAACCTTCTTTCTCTTTGTTATTGGAAGACATTTCCTTTGGCCCTATAGTTTTCAAAGGGATCCGAAATATCTGTTCTCAGATTCCACAGAAATAAGGCTAGCAAAGAGATCCACGAAATACAGATGTAACTCTGTGAGATGAATTAACAGAACACTAAGCAGTTTCTCAGAAAGCTTCTTTACACATTTCATCTGATGATATTTCCTTTTTCACCATTGCCCTCTATGGGCTTCCAAATATCACTTTGCCAATTCCACAAGAACTGTCTTAGCGAAAGGCTTCTTGAGGGGCAAGCTGTAACTCTGTGAGATGATTTCACAGAACACAAAGAAGTTTCTAAAAAAGCTTCTTTCTCTTTGTAATCGGAGGATATTTCCTTTGTCCCTATAGTCTTCAAAGGGATCTGAAATACCTGTTCTCAGATTCCACAGAAATAAGGCTAGCAAAGAGATCCACGAAATACAGATGTAACTCTGTGAGATGAATTAACAGAACACTAAGCAGTTTCTCAGAAAGCTTCTTTCCAGATTTCATCTGAGGATATTTCCTTTTTCACCATAGCCCTCTATGGGCTTCCCAATATCACTTTGCCAGTTCCACAAGAACTGTCTTAGCGAAAGGCTTGTTGAGGGGAAAGCTGTAACTCTGTGAGATGATTTCACAGAACACGAAGAAGTTTCTCAGAAAGCTTCTTTCTCTTTGTAATCAGAGGATATTTCCTTTGTCCCTATAGTCTTCAATGGGATCTGAAATACCTGTTCTCAGATTCCACAGAAATAAGGTTAGCAAAGAGATCCACGAAATACGAATGTAACTCTGTGAGATGAATTAACAGAACACTAAGCAGTTTCTCAGAAACCTTCTTTCCAGATTTCATCTGAGGATATTTCCTTTTTCACCATAGCCCTCTATGGGCTTACAAATATCACATTGCCAATTCCACAAGAACTGTCTTAGCGAAAGGCTTCTTGAGGGGAAAGCTGTAACTCCGTGAGATGATTTCTCAGAACGCAAAAAAGTTTCTCAGAAAGCTTCTTTCTCTTTGTTATCGGAGGATATTTCCTTTGGCCCTATAGTCTTCAACGGGATCCGAAATATCTGTTCTCAGATTCCACAGAAATAAGGCTAGCAAAGAGATCCACGAAATACAGTTGTAACTCCGTGAGATGAATTAACATAACACTAAGCAGTTTCTCAGAAAGCTTCTTTCCAGATTTCATCTGAGGATATTTCCTTTTTCACCATAGCCCTCTATGGGCTTCCAAATATCACTTTGCCAATTCCACAAGAAGTGTCTTAGCGAAAGGCTTCTTGAGGGGAAAGCTGTAACTCTGTGAGCTGATTTCACAGAACACAAAGAAATTTCTCAGAAAGCTTCTTTCTCTTTGTTATCGGAGGATATTTCCTTTGGCCCTATAGTCTTCAATGGGATCCGAAATATCTGTTCTCAGGTTCCACAGAAATAAGGCTAGCAAAGAGATCCACGAAATACAGATGTAACTCTGTGACATGAATTAACAGAACACTAAGCAGTTTCTCAGAAAGCTTCTTTCCAGATTTCATCTGATGATATTTCCTTTTTCACCATAG
Source organism: Macaca nemestrina (assembly GCF_043159975.1). NCBI lineage: Eukaryota > Metazoa > Chordata > Mammalia > Primates > Cercopithecidae > Macaca > Macaca nemestrina. The sequence continues at coordinate 76,908,947 of NC_092139.1, read as the reverse complement.
CCCTCTATAGGCTTCCAAATATCACTTTGCCAATTCCACAAAAACTGTCTTAGCGAAAGGCTTCTTGAGGGGAAAGCTGTAACTCTGTGAGATGATTTCACAGAACACAAAGAAGTTTCTCAGAAAGCTTCTTTCTCTTTGTAATCGGAGGATATTTCCTTTGTCCCTATAGTCTTCAATGGGATCTGAAATACCTGTTCTCAGATTCCACAGAAATAAGGCTAGCAAAGAGATCCACGAAATACGGAAGTAACTCTGTGAGATAAATTAACAGAACACTAAGCAATTTCTCAGAAAGCTTCTTTCCAGATTTCATCTGAGGATATTTCCTTTTCACCATAGCCCTCTATGGGCTTCCAAATATCACTTTGCCAATTCCACAAGAACTGTCCTAGCGAAAGGCTTCTTGAGGGGAAAGCTGTAACTCTGTGAGATGATTTCTCAGAACGCAAAGAAGTTTCTCAGAAAGCTTCTTTCTCTTTGTTATCGGAGGATATTTCCTTTGGCCCTATAGTCTTCAATGGGATCCGAAATATCTGTTCTCAGATTCCACAGAAATAAGGCTAGCAAAGAGATCCACGAAATACAGATGTAACTCCGTGAGATGAATTAACAGAACACTAAGCAGTTTCTCAGAAAGCTTCTTTCCAGATTTCATATGAGGATATTTCCTTTTTCACCATAGCCCTCTATGGGCTTCCAAATATCACTTTACCAATTCCACAAGAACTGTCTTAACGAAAGGCTTCTTGAGGGGAAAGCTGTAACTCTGTGAGATGATTTCACAGAACACACAGAAGTTTCCAAGAAAGCTTCCTTCTCTTTGTTATGGGAGGATATTTCCTTTGGCCCTATAGTCTTCAATGGGATCCGAAATATCTTTTCTCAGATTCCACAGAAATAAGGTTAGCAAAGAGATCCACGAAATACAGATGTAACTCTGTGAGATGAATTAACCGAACACTAAGCAGTTTCTCAGAAAGCTTCTTTCCAGATTTCATCTGAGGATATTTCCTTTTTCACCATAGCCCTCTATGGGCTTCCAAATATCACTTTGCCAGTTCCACAAGAACTGTCTTATCGAAAGGCTTGTTGAGGGGAAAGCTGTAACTCTGTGAGATGATTTCACAGAACACAAAGAAGTTTCTCAGAAAGCTTCTTTCTCTTTGTAATCAGAGGATATTTCCTTTGTCCCTATAGTCTTCAATGGGATCTGAAATACCTGTTCTCAGATTCCACAGAAATAAGGCTAGCAAAGAGATCCACGAAATACGGATGTAACTCTGTGAGATGAATTAAAGAACACTAAGCAGTTTCTCAGAAATCTTCTTTCCAGATTTCATCTGAGGATATTTCCTTTTTCACCATAGCCCTCTATGGCCTTACAAATATCACATTGCCAATTCCACAAGAACTGTCTTAGCGAAAGGCTTCCTGAGGGGAAAGCTGTAACTCTGTGAGATGATTTCACAGAACACAAAGAAGTTTCTCAGAAAGCTTCTTTCTCTTTGTTATCGGAGGATATTTCCTTTCGCCCTATATTCTTCAAAGGGATCCGAAATATCTGTTCTCAGATTTCACAGAAATAAGGCTAGCAAAGAGATCCACGAAATACAGATGTAACTCTGTGAGATGAATTAACAGAACACTAAGCAGTTTCTCAGAAAGCTTCTTTCCAGATTTCATCTGAGGATATTTCCTTTTTCACCATAGCCCTCTATGGGCTTCCAAATATCACTTTGCCAATTCCACAAGAAGTGTCTTAGCGAAAGGCTTCTTGAGGGGAAAGCTGTAACTCTGTGAGATGATTTCACAGAACACACAGAAGTTTCCAAGAAAGCTTCTTTCTCTTTGTTATGGGAGGATATTTCCTTTGGCCCTATAGTCTTCAATGGGATCCGAAATATCTGTTCTCAGATTCCACAGAAATAAGGCTAGCAAAGAGATCCACGAAATACTGTTGTAACTCCGTGAGATGAATGAACAGAACACTAAGCAGTTTCTCAGAAAGCTTCTTTCCAGATTTCATCTGAGGATATTTCCTTTTTCACCATAGCCCTCTATGGGCTTCCAAATATCACTTTGCCAATTCCACAAGAACTGTCTTAGCAAAAGGCTTCTTGAGGGGAAAGCTTTAACTCTGTGAGATGATTTCACAGAACACACAGAAGTTTCCAAGAAAACTTCTTTCTCTTTGTTATGGGAGGATATTTCCTTTGGCCCTATAGTCTTCAATGGGATCCGAAATATCTGTTCTCAGATTCCACAGAAATAAGGCTAGCAAAGAGATCCACGAAATACAGATGTAACTCTGTGAGATGAATTAACAGAACACTAAGCAGTTTCTCAGAAAGCTTCTTTCCAGATTGCATCTGAGGATATTTCCTTTTTCACCATAGCCCTCTATGGGCTTCCAAATATCACTTTGCCAATTCCACAAGAAGTGTCTTAGCGAAAGGCTTCTTGAGGGGAAAGCTGTAACTCTGTGAGATGATTTCACAGAACACAAAGAAGTTTCTCAGAAACCTTCTTTCTCTTTGTTATTGGAAGACATTTCCTTTGGCCCTATAGTCTTCAAAGGGATCCGAAATATCTGTTCTCAGATTCCACAGAAATAAGGCTAGCAAAGAGATCCACGAAATACAGATGTAACTCTGTGAGATGAATTAACAAAACACTAAGCAGTTTCTCAGAAAGTTTCTTTCCAGATTTCATCTGAGGATATTTCCTTTTTCACCATTGCCCTCTATGGGATTCCAAATATCACTTTGACAATTCCACAAGAACTGTCCTAGCGAAAGGCTTCTTGAGGGGAAAGCTGTAACTCTGTGAGATGATTTCTCAGAACGCAAAGAAGTTTCTCAGAAAGCTTCTTTCTCTTTGTTATCGGAGGATATTTCCTTTGGCCCTATAGTCTTCAATGGGATCCGAAATATCTGTTCTCAGATTCCACAGAAATAAGGCTAGCAAAGAGATCCACGAAATACAGATGTAACTCTGTGACATGAATTAACAGAACACCAAGCAGTTTCTCAGAAAGCTTCTTTACAGATTTCATCTGATGATATTTCCTTTTTCACCATTGCCCTCTATGGGCTTCCAAATATCACTTTGCCAATTCCACAAGAACTGTCTTAGCGAAAGGCTTCTTGAGGGGAAAGCTGTAACTCTGTGAGATGATTTCACAGAACACAAAGAAGTTTCTCAGAAAGCTTCTTTCTCTTTGTAATCGGAGGATATTTCCTTTGTCCCTATAGTCTTCAATGGGATCTGAAATACCTGTTCTCAGATTCCACAGAAATAAGGCTAGCAAAGAGATCCACGAAATACGGATGTAACTCTGTGAGATGAATTAACAGAACACTAAGCAGTTTCTCAGAAATCTTCTTTCCAGATTTCATCTGAGGATATTTCCTTTTTCACCATAGCCCTCTATGGGCTTCCAAATATCACTTTGCCAATTCCACAAGAACTGTCTTAGCGAAAGGCTTCTTGAGGGGAAAGCTGTAACTCTGTGAGATGATTTCACAGAACACACAGAAGTTTCCAAGAAAGCTTCTTTCTCTTTGTTATGGGAGGATATTTCCTTTAGCCCTATAGTCTTCAATGGGATCCGAAATATCTGTTCTCAGATTCCACAGAAATAAGGCTAGCAAAGAGATCCACGAAATACAGATGTAACTCTGTGAGATGAATGAACAGAACACTAAGCAGATTCTCAGAAAGCTTCTTTCCAGATTTCATCTGAGGATATTTCCTTTTTCACCATAGCCCTCTATGGGCTTCCAAATATCACTTTGCCAATTCCACAAGAAGTGTCTTAGTGAAAGGCTTCTTGAAGGGAAAGCTGTAACTCTGTGAGATGATTTCACAGAACACAAAGAAGTTTCTCAGAAACCTTCTTTCTCTTTGTTATTGGAAGACATTTCCTTTGGCCCTATAGTCTTCAATGGGATCCGAAATATCTGTTCTCAGATTCCACAGAAATAAGGCTAGCAAAGAGATCCACGAAATACAGATGTAACTCTGTGAGATGAATTAACAGAACACTAAGCAGTTTCTCAGAAAGCTTCTTTACAGATTTCATCTGATGATATTTCCTTTTTCACCGTTGCCCTCAATGGGCTTCCAAATATCACTTTGCCAATTCCACAAGAACTGTCTTAGCGAAAGGCTTCTTGAGGGGAAAGCTGTAACTCTGTGAGATGATTTCACAGAACACAAAGAAGATTCTAAAAAAGCTTCTTTCTCTTTGTAATCGGAGGATATTTCCTTTGTCCCTATAGTCTTCAAAGGGATCTGAAATACCTGTTCTCAGATTCCACAGAAATAAGGCTAGCAAAGAGATCCACGAAATACAGATGTAACTCTGTGAGATGAATTAACAGAACACTAAGCAGTTACTCAGAAAGCTTCTTTCCAGATTTCATCTGAGGATATTTCCTTTTTCACCATAGCCCTCTAGGGGCTTCCAAATATCACTTTGCGAATTCCACAAGAACTGTCTTAGTGAAAGGCTTCTTGAGGGGAAAGCTGTAACTCTGTGAGATGATTTCACAGAACACAAAGAAGTTTCTCAGAAAGCATCTTTCTCTTTGTTATCGGAGGTTATTTCCTTTGGCCCTATAGTCTACAAAGGGATCCGAAATATCTGTTCTCAGATTCCACAGAAATAAGGCTAGCAAAGAGATCCACGAAATACAGATGTAACTCCGTGAGATGAATTAACAGAACACTAAGCAGTTTCTCAGAAAGCTTCTTTCCAGATTTCATCTGAGGATATTTCCTTTTTCACCATAGCCCTCTATGGGCTTCCAAATATCACTTTGCCAATTCCACAAGAACTGTCATAGCGAAAGGCTTCTTGAGGGGAAAGCTGTAACTCTGTGAGATGATTTCACAGAACACACAGAAGTTTCCAAGAAAGCTTCTTTCTCTTTGTTATGGGAGGATATTTCCTTTGCTCCTATAGTCTTCAAAGGGATCCGAAATATCTGTTCTCAGATTCCACAGAAATAAGGCTAGCAAAGAGATCCACGAAATACAGATGTAACTCTGTGAGATGAATTAACAGAACACTAAGCAGTTTCTCAGAAAGCTTCTTTCCAGATTTCATCTGAGGATATTTCCTTTTTCACCATAGCCCTCTATGGGCTTCCAAATATCACTTTGCCAGTTCCACAAGAACTGTCTTAGCGAAAGGCTTCTTGAGGGGAAAGCTGTAACTCTGTGAGATGATTTCACGGAACACAAAGATGTTTCTCAGAAAGCTTCTTTCTCTTTGTTATTGGAGGATATTTCCTTTGGCCGTATAGTCTTCAAAGGGAACCGAAATATCTTTTCTCAGATTCCACAGAAATAAGGTTAGCAAAGAGATCCACGAAATACAGATGTAACTCTGTGAGATGAATTAACCGAACACTAAGCAGTTTCTCAGAAAGCTTCTTTCCAGATTTCATCTGAGGATATTTCCTTTTTCACCATAGCCCTCTATGGGCTTCCAAATATCACTTTGCCAGTTCCACAAGAACTGTCTTAGCGAAAGGCTTGTTCAGGGGAAAGCTGTAACTCTGTGAGATGATTTCACGGAACACAAAGAAGTTTCTCAGAAAGCTTCTTTCTCTTTGTAATCGGAGGATATTTCCTTTGTCCCTATAGTCTTCAATGGGATCTGAAATACCTGTTCTCAGATTCCACAGAAATAAGGCTAGCAAAGAGATCCACGAAATACGGATGTAACTCTGTGAGATGAATTAACAGAACACTAAGCAGTTTCTCAGAAATCTTCTTTCCAGATTTCATCTGAGGATATTTCCTTTTTCACCATAGCCCTCTATGGGCTTACAAATATCACATTGCCAATTCCACAAGAACTGTCTTAGCGAAAGGCTTCCTGAGGGGAAAGCTGTAACTCTGGGAGATGATTTCACAGAACACAAAGAAGTTTCTCAGACAGCTTCTTTCTCTTTGTTATCGGAGGATATTTCCTTTGGCCCTATAGTCTTCAAAGGGATCCGAAATATCTGTTCTCAGATTTCACAGAAATAAGGCTAGCAAAGAGATCCACGAAATACAGATGTAACTCTGTGAGATGAATTAACAGAACACTAAGCAGTTTCTCAGAAAGCTTCTTTCCAGATTTCATCTGAGGATATTTCCTTTTTCACCATAGCCCTCTATGGGCTTCCAAATATCACTTTGCCAATTCCACAAGAAGTGTCTTAGCGAAAGGCTTCTTGAGGGGAAAGCTGTAACTCTGTGAGATGATTTCACAGAACACAAAGAAATTTCTCAGAAAGCTTCTTTCTCTTTGTTATCGGAGGTTATTTCCTTTGGCCCTATAGTCTTCAAAGGGATCCGAAATATCTGTTCTCAGATTCCACAGAAATAAGGCTAGCAAAGAGATCCACGAAATACAGATGTAACTCTGTGAGATGAATTAACGGAACACTAAGCAATTTTTCAGAAAGTTTCTTTCCAGATTTCATCTGAGGATATTTCCTTTTTCACCATAGCCCTCTATGGGATTCCAAATATCACTTTGACAATTCCACAAGAACTGTCCTAGCGAAAGTCTTCTTGAGGGGAAAGCTGTAACTCTGTGAGATGATTTCTCAGAACGCAAAGAAGTTTCTCAGAAAGCTTCTTTCTCTTTGTTATCGGAGGATATTTCCTTTGGCCCTATAGTCTTCAATGGGATCCGAAATATCTGTTCTCAGATTCCACAGAAATAAGGCTAGCAAAGAGATCCAAGAAATACAGATGTAACTCTGTGACATGAATTAACAGAACACTAAGCAGTTTCTCAGAAAGCTTCTTTACAGATTTCTTCTGATGATATTTCCTTTTTCACCATGGCCCTCTATGGGCTTCCAAATATCACTTTGCCAATTCCACAAGAACTGTCTTAGCGAAAGGCTTCTTGAGGGGAAAGCTGTAACTCTGTGAGATGATTTCACAGAACACAAAGAAGTTTCTCAGAAAGCTTCTTTCTCTTTGTAATCGGAGGATATTTCCTTTGTCCCTATAGTCTTCAATGGGATCTGAAATACCTGTTCTCAGATTACACAGAAATAAGGCTAGCAAAGAGATCCACGAAATACGGATGTAACTCTGTGAGATGAATTAACAGAACACTAAGCAGTTTCTCAGAAATCTTCTTTCCAGATTTCATCTGAGGATATTTCCTTTTTCACCATAGCCCTCTAGGGGCTTCCAAATATCACTTTGCCAATTCCAGAAGAACTGTCCTAGCGAAAGGCTTCTTGAGGGGAAAGCTGTAACTCTGTGAGGTGATTTCTCAGAACGCAAATAAGTTTCTCAGAAAGCTTCTTTCTCTTTGTTATCGGAGGATATTTCCTTTGGCCCTATAGTCTTCAATGGGATCCGAAATATCTGTTCTCAGATTCCACAGAAATAAGGCTAGCAAAGAGATCCACGAAATACAGATGTAACTCCGTGAGATGAATTAACAGAACACTAAGCAGTTTCTCAGAAAGCTTCTTTCCAGATTTCATATGAGGATATTTCCTTTTTCACCATAGACCTCTATGGGCTTCCAAATATCACTTTGCCAATTCCACAAGAACTGTCTTAGCGAAAGGCTTCTTGAGGGGAAAGCTGTAACTCTGTGAGATGATTTCACAGAACACACAGAAGTTTCCAAGAAAGCTTCTTTCTCTTTGTAATCGGAGGATATTTCCTTTGTCCCTATAGTCTTCAAAGGGATCTGAAATACCTGTTCTCAGATTCCACAGAAATAAGGCTAGCAAAGAGATCCACGAAATACAGATGTAACTCTGTGAGATGAATTAACAGAACACTAAGCAGTTTCTCAGAAAGCTTCTTTCCAGATTTCATCTGAGGATATTTCCTTTTTCACCATAGCCCTCTATGGGCTTCCAAATATCACTTTGCCAATTCCACAAGAAGTGTCTTAGCGAAAGGCTTGTTGAGGGGAAAGCTGTAACTCTGTGAGATGATTTCACAGAACACAAAGAAATTTCTCAGAAATCTTCTTTCTCTTTGTTATCGGAGGTTATTTCCTTTGGCCCTATAGTCTTCAAAGGGATCCGAAATATCTGTTCTCAGATTCCACAGAAATAAGGCTAGCAAAGAGATCCACGAAATACTTATGTAACTCTGTGAGATGAATTAACAGAACACTAAGCAATTTCTCAGAAAGCTTCTTTCCAGATTTCATCTGAGGATATTTCCTTTTTCACCATAGCCCTCTATGGGCTTCCAAATATCACTTTGGCAATTCCACAAGAAGTGTCTTAGCGAAAGGCTTCTTGAGGGGAAAGCTGTAACTCTGTGAGATGATTTCACAGAACACACAGAAGTTTCCAAGAAAGCTTCTTTCTCTTTGTTATGGGAGGATATTTCTTTTGGCCCTATAGTCTTCAATGGGATCCGAAATATCTGTTCTCAGATTCCACAGAAATAAGGCTAGCAAAGAGATCCACGAAATACAGATGTAACTCTGTGAGATGAATGAACAGAACACTAAGCAGTTTCTCAGAAAGCTTCTTTCCAGATTTCATCTGAGGATATTTCCTTTTTCACCATAGCCCTCTATGGGCTTCCAAATATCACTTTGGCAATTCCACAAGAAGTGTCTTAGCGAAAGGCTTCTTGAGGGGAAAGCTGTAACTCTGTGAGATGATTTCACAGAACACACAGAAGTTTCCAAGAAAGCTTCTTTCTCTTTGTTATGGGAGGATATTTCTTTTGGCCCTATAGTCTTCAATGGGATCCGAAATATCTGTTCTCAGATTCCACAGAAATAAGGCTAGCAAAGAGATCCACGAAATACAGATGTAACTCTGTGAGATGAATGAACAGAACACTAAGCAGTTTCTCAGAAAGCTTCTTTCCAGATTTCATCTGAGGATATTTCCTTTTTCACCATAGCCCTCTATGGGCTTCCAAATATCACTTTGCCAATTCCACAACAAGTGTCTTAGCGAAAGGCTTCTTGAGGGGAAAGCTGTAACTCTGTGAAATGATTTCACAGAACACAAAGAAGTTTCTCAGAAACCTTCTTTCTCTTTGTTATTGGAAGACATTTCCTTTGGCCCTATAGTTTTCAAAGGGATCCGAAATATCTGTTCTCAGATGCCACAGAAATAAGGCTAGCAAAGAGATCCACGAAATACAGATGTAACTCTGTGAGATGAATTAACAGAACACTAAGCAGTTTCTCAGAAAGCTTCTTTACAGATTTCATCTGATGATATTTCCTTTTTCACCATTGCCCTCTATGGGCTTCCAAATATCACTTTGCCAATTCCACAAGAACTGTCTTAGCGAAAGGCTTCTTGAGGGGCAAGCTGTAACTCTGTGAGATGATTTCACAGAACACAAAGAAGTTTCTAAAAAAGCTTCTTTCTCTTTGTAATCGGAGGATATTTCCTTTGTCCCTATAGTCTTCAAAGGGATCTGAAATACCTGTTCTCAGATTCCACAGAAATAAGGCTAGCAAAGAGATCCACGAAATACAGATGTAACTCTGTGAGATGAATTAACAGAACACTAAGCAGTTTCTCAGAAAGCTTCTTTACAGATTTCATCTGAGGATATTTCCTTTTTCACCATAGCCCTCTATGGGCTTCCAAATATCACTTTGCCAGTTCCACAAGAACTGTCTTAGCGAAAGGCTTCTTGAGGGGAAAGCTGTAACTCCGTGAGATGATTTCACAGAACACAAAGAAGTTTCTCAGAAAGCTTCTTTCTCTTTGTAATCGGAGGATATTTCCTTTGTCCCTATAGTCTTCAATGGGATCTGAAATACCTGTTCTCAGATTCCACAGAAATAAGGCTAGCAAAGAGATCCACGAAATACGGATGTAACTCTGTGAGATGAATTAACAGAACACTAAGCAGTTTCTCAGAAATCTTCTTTCCAGATTTCATCTGAGGATATTTCCTTTTTCACCATAGCCCTCTATGGGCTTCCAAATATCACTTTGCCAATTCCACAAGAACTGTCCTAGCGAAAGGCTTCTTGAGGGGAAAGCTGTAACTCTGTGAGATGATTTCACAGAACACAAAGAAATTTCTCAGAAAGCTTCTTTCTCTTTGTTATCGGAGGATATTTCCTTTGGCCCTATAGTCTTCAATGGGATCCGAAATATCTGTTCTCAGATTCCACAGAAATAAGGCTAGCAAAGAGATCCACGAAATACAGATGTAACTCTGTGACATGAATTAACAGAACACTAAGCAGTTTCTCAGAAAGCTTCTTTCCAGATTTCATCTGATGATATTTCCTTTTTCACCATAGCCCTCTATGGGCTTCCAAATATCACTTTGCCAATTCCACAAGAACTGTCTTAGCGAAAGGCTTCTTGAGGGGAAAGCTGTAACTCTGTGAGATGATTTCACAGAACACAAAGAAGTTTCTCAGAAAGCTTCTTTCTCTTTGTAATCGGAGGATATTTCCTTTGTCCCTATAGTCTTCAATGGGATCTGAAATACCTGTTCTCAGATTCCACAGAAATAAGGCTAGCAAAGAGATCCACGAAATACGGAAGTAACTCTGTGAGATAAATTAACAGAACACTAAGCAATTTCTCAGAAATCTTCTTTCCAGATTTCATCTGAGGATATTTCCTTTTTCACCATAGCCCTCTATGGGCTTCCAAATATCACTTTGCCAATTCCACAAGAACTGTCTTAGCGAAAGGCTTCTTGAGGGGAAAGCTGTAACTCTGTGAGATGATTTCACAGAACACACAGAAGTTTCCAAGAAAGCTTCTTTCTCTTTGTTATGGGAGGATATTTCCTTTGGCCCTATAGTCTTCAATGGGATCCGAAATATCTTTTCTCAGATTCCACAGAAATAAGGTTAGCAAAGAGATCCACGAAATACAGATGTAACTCTGTGAGATGAATTAACCGAACACTAAGCAGTTTCTCAGAAAGCTTCTTTCCAGATTTCATCTGAGGATATTTCCTTTTTCACCATAGCCCTCTATGGGCTTCCAAATATCACTTTGCCAGTTCCACAAGAACTGTCTTAGCGAAAGGCTTGTTGAGGGGAAAGCTGTAACTCTGTGAGATGATTTCACAGAACACAAAGAATTTTCTCAGAAAGCTTCTTTCTCTTTGTAATCGGAGGATATTTCCTTTGTCCCTATAGTCTTCAATGGGATCTGAAATACCTGTTCTCAGATTCCACAGAAATAAGGCTAGCAAAGAGATCCACGAAATACGGATGTAACTCTGTGAGATGAATTAACAGAACACTAAGCAGTTTCTCAGAAATCTTCTTTCCAGATTTCATCTGAGGATATTTCCTTTTTCACCATAGCCCTCTATGGCCTTACAAATATCACATTCCCAATTCCACAAGAACTGTCTTAGCGAAAGGCTTCCTGAGGGGAAAGCTGTAACTCTGTGAGATGATTTCACAGAACACAAAGAAGTTTCTCAGACAGCTTCTTTCTCTTTGTTATCGGAGGATATTTCCTTTGGCCCTATATTCTTCAAAGCGATCCGAAATATCTGTTCTCAGATTTCACAGAAATAAGGCTAGCAAAGAGATCCACGAAATACACATGTAACTCTGTGAGATGAATTAACAGAACACTAAGCAGTTTCTCAGAAAGCTTCTTTCCAGATTTCATCTGAGGATATTTCATTTTTCACCATAGCCCTCTATGGGCTTCCAAATATCACTTTGCCAATTCCACCAGAAGTGTCTTAGCGAAAGGCTTCTTGAGGGGAAAGCTGTAACTCTGTGAGATGATTTCACAGAACACACAGAAGTTTCCAAGAAAGCTTCTTTCTCTTTGTTATGGGAGGATATTTCCTTTGGCCCTATAGTCTTCAAAGGGATCCGAAATATCTGTTCTCAGATTCCACAGAAATAAGGCTAGCAAAGAGATCCACGAAATACAGATGTAACTCTGTGAGATGAATGAACAGAACACTAAGCAGTTTCTCAGAAAGCTTCTTTCCAGATTTCATCTGAGGATATTTCCTTTTTCACCATAGCCCTCTATGGGCTTCCAAATATCACTTTGCCAGTTCCACAAGAACTGTCTTAGCGAAAGGCTTCTTGAGGGGAAAGCTGTAACTCTGTGAGATGATTTCACGGAACACAAAGAAGTTTCTCAGAAAGCTTCATTCTCTTTGTTATCGGAGGATATTTCCTTTGGCCGTATAGTCTTCAAAGGGAACCGAAATATCTTTTCTCAGATTCCACAGAAATAAGGTTAGCAAAGAGATCCACGAAATACAGATGTAACTCTGTGAGATGAATTAACCGAACACTAAGCAGTATCTCAGAAAGCTTCTTTCCAGATTTCATCTGAGGATATTTCCTTTTTCACCATAGCCCTCTATGGGCTTCCAAATATCACTTTGCCAATTCCACAAGAACTGTCCTAGCGAAAGGCTTCTTGAGGGGAAAGTTGTAACTCTGTGAGATGATTTCTCAGAACGCAAAGAAGTTTCTCAGAAAGCTTCTTTCTCTTTGTTATCGGAGGATATTTCCTTTGGCCCTATAGTCTTCAATGGGATCCGAAATATCTGTTCTCAGATTCCACAGAAATAAGGCTATCAAAGAGATCCACGAAATACTGTTGTAACTCCGTGAGATGAATGAACAGAACACTAAGCAGTTTCTCAGAAAGCTTCTTTCCAGATTTCATCTGAGGATATTTCCTTTTTCACCATAGCCCTCTATGGGCTTCCAAATATCACTTTGCCAATTCCACAAGAACTGTATTAGCAAAAGGCTTCTTGAGGGGAAAGCTTTAACTCTGTGAGATGATTTCACAGAACACACAGAAGTTTCCAAGAAAACTTCTTTCTCTTTGTTATGGGAGGATATTTCCTTTGGCCCTATAGTCTTCAATGGGATCCGAAATATCTGTTCTCAGATTCCACAGAAATAAGGCTAGCAAAGAGATCCACGAAATACAGATGTAACTCTGTGACATGAATGAACAGAACACTAAGCAGATTCTCAGAAAGCTTCTTTCCAGATTTCATCTGAGGATATTTCATTTTTCACCATAGCCCTCTATGGGCTTCCAAATATCACTTTGGCAATTCCACAAGAAGTGTCTTAGCGAAAGGCTTCTTGAGGGGAAAGCTGTAACTCTGTGAGATGATTTCACAGAACACAAAGAAGTTTCTCAGAAACCTTCTTTCTCTTTGTTATTGGAAGACATTTCCTTTGGCCCTATAGTCTTCAATGGGATCCGAAATATCTGTTCTCAGATTCCACAGAAATAAGGCTAGCAAAGAGATCCACGAAATACAGATGTAACTCTGTGAGATGAATTAACAGAACACTAAGCAGTTTCTCAGAAAGCTTCTTTACAGATTTCATCTGATGATATTTCCTTTTTCACCATTGCCCTCAATGGGCTTCCAAATATCACTTTGCCAATTCCACAAGAACTGTCTTAGCGAAAGGCTTCTTGAGGGGAAAGCTGTAACTCTGTGAGATGATTTCACAGATTACAAAGAAGTTTCTAAAAAAGCTTCTTTCTCTTTGTAATCGGAGGATATTTCCTTTGTCCCTATAGTCTTCAAAGGGATCTGAAATACCTGTTCTCAGATTCCACAGAAATAAGGCTAGCAAAGAGATCCACGAAATACTGATGTAACTCTGTGAGATGAATTAACAGAACACTAAGCAGTTTCTCAGAAAGTTTCTTTCCAGATTTCATCTGAGGATATTTCCTTTTTCACCATAGCCCTCTAGGGGCTTCCAAATATCACTTTGCGAATTCCACAAGAACTGTCTTAGTGACAGGCTTCTTGAGGGGAAAGCTGTAACTCTGTGAGATGATTTCACAGAACACAAAGAAGTTTCTCAGAAAGCATCTTTCTCTTTGTTATCGGAGGTTATTTCCTTTGGCCCTATAGTCTTCAAAGGGATCCGAAATATCTGTTCTCAGATTCCACAGAAATAAGGCTAGCAAAGAGATCCACGAAATACAGATGTAACTCTGTGAGATGAATTAACAGAACACTAAGCAGTTTCTCAGAAAGCTTCTTTCCAGATTTCATCTGTGGATATTTCCTTTTTCACCATAGCCCTCTATGGGCTTCCAAATATCACTTTGCCAATTCCACAAGAACTGTCATAGCGAAAGGCTTCTTGAGGGGAAAGCTGTAACTCTGTGAGATGATTTCACAGAACACACAGAAGTTTCCAATAAAGCTTCTTTCTCTTTGTTATGGGAGGATATTTCCTTTGCTCCTATAGTCTTCAAAGGGATCCGAAATATCTGTTCTCAGATTCCACAGAAATAAGGCTAGCAAAGAGATCCAAGAAATACAGATGTAATTCTGTGAGATGAATTAACAGAACACTAAGCAGTTTCTCAGAAAGCTTCTTTCCAGATTTCATCTGAGGATATTTCCTTTTTCACCATAGCCCTCTATGGGCTTCCAAATATCACTTTGCCAGTTCCACAAGAACTGTCTTAGCGAAAGGCTTCTTGAGGGGAAAGCTGTAACTCTGTGAGATGATTTCACGGAACACAAAGATGTTTCTCAGAAAGCTTCTTTCTCTTTGTTATCGGAGGATATTTCCTTTGGCCGTATAGTCTTCAATGGGATCTGAAATACCTGTTCTCAGATTCCACAGAAATAAGGCTAGCAAAGAGATCCACGAAATACGGATGTAACTCTGTGAGATGAATTAACAGAACACTAAGCAGTTTCTCAGAAATCTTCTTTCCAGATTTCATCTGAGGATATTTCCTTTTTCAGCATAGCCCTCTATGGGCTTACAAATATCACATTGCCAATTCCACAAGAACTGTCTTAGCGAAAGGCTTCCTGAGGGGAAAGCTGTAACTCTGTGAGATGATTTCACAGAACACAAAGAAGTTTCTCAGACAGCTTCTTTCTCTTTGTTATCGGAGGATATTTCCTTTGGCCCTACAGTCTTCAAAGGGATCCGAAATATCTGTTCTCAGATTTCACAGAAATAAGGCTAGCAAAGAGATCCACGAAATACAGATGTAACTCTGTGAGATGAATTAACAGAACACTAAGCAGTTTCTCAGAAAGCTTCTTTCCAGATTTCATCTGAGGATATTTCCTTTTTCACCATAGCCCTCTATGGGCTTCCAAATATCACTTTGCCAATTCCACAAGAAGTGTCTTAGCGAAAGGCTTCTTGAGGGGAAAGCTGTAACTCTGTGAGATGATTTCACAGAACTCAAAGAAATTTCTCAGAAAGCTTCTTTCTCTTTGTTATCGGAGGTTATTTCCTTTGGCCCTATAGTCTTCAAAGGGATCCGAAATATCTGTTCTCAGATTCCACAAAATAAGGCTAGCAAAGAGATCCACGAAATACAGATGTAACTCTGTGAGATGAATTAACAGAACACTAAGCAATTTTTCAGAAAGTTTCTTTCCAGATTTCATCTGAGGATATTTCCTTTTTCACCATAGCCCTCTATGGGATTCCAAATATCACTTTGACAATTCCACAAGAACTGTCCTAGCGAAAGGCTTCTTGAGGGGAAAGCTGTAACTCTGTGAGATGATTTCTCAGAACGCAAAGAAGTTTCTCAGAAAGCTTCTTTCTCTTTGTTATCGGAGGATATTTCCTTTGGCCCTATAGTCTTCAATGGGATCCGAAATATCTGTTCTCAGATTCCACAGAAATAAGGCTAACAAAGAGATCCACGAAATACAGATGTAACTCTGTGACATGAATTAACAGAACACTAAGCAGTTTCTCAGAAAGCTTCTTTACAGATTTCATCTGATGATATTTCCTTTTTCACCATTGCCCACTATGGGCTTCCAAATATCACTTTGCCAATTCCACAAGAACTGTCTTAGCGAAAGGCTTCTTGAGGGGAAAGCTGTAACTCTGTGAGATGATTTCACAGAACACAAAGAAGTTTCTCAGAAAGCTTCTTTCTCTTTGTAATCGGAGGATATTTCCTTTGTCCCTACAGTCTTCAATGGGATCTGAAATAACTGTTCTCAGATTCCACAGAAATAAGGCTAGCAAAGAGATAAACGAAATACGGATGTAACTCTGTGAGATGAATTAACAGAACACTAAGCAGTTTCTCAGAAATCTTCTTTCCAGATTTCATCTGAGGATATTTCCTTTTTCACCATAGCCCTCTATGGGCTTCCAAATATCACTTTGCCAATTCCAGAAGAACTGTCTTAGCGAAAGGCTTCTTGAGGGGAAAGCTGTAACTCTGTGAGATGATTTCACAGAACACAAAGAAGTTTCTAAAAAAGCTTCTTTCTCTTTGTAATCGGAGGATATTTCCTTTGTCCCTATAGTCTTCAAAGGGATCTGAAATACCTGTTCTCAGATTCCACAGAAATAAGGCTACCAAAGAGATCCACGAAATACAGATGTAACTCTGTGAGATGAATTAACAGAACACTAAGCAGTTTCTCAGAAAGCTTCTTTCCAGATTTCATCTGAGGATATTTCCTTTTTCACCATAGCCCTCTAGGGGCTTCCAAATATCACTTTGCGAATTCCACAAGAACTGTCTTAGTGAAAGGCTTCTTGAGGGGAAAGCTGTAACTCTGTGAGATGATTTCACAGAACACAAAGAAGTTTCTCAGAAAGCATCTTTCTCTTTGTTATCAGAGGTTATTTCCATTGGCCCTATAGTCTTCAAAGGGATCCGAAATATCTGTTCTCAGATTCCACAGAAATAAGGCTAGCAAAGAGATCCACGAAATACAGATGTAACTCCGTGAGATGAATTAACAGAACACTAAGCAGTTTCTCAGAAAGCTTCTTTCCAGATTTCATCTGAGGATATTTCCTTTTTCACCATAGCCCTCTATGGGCTTCCAAATATCACTTTGCCAATTCCACAAGAACTGTCATAGCGAAAGGCTTCTTGAGGGGAAAGCTGTAACTCTGTGAGATGATTTCACAGAACACACAGAAGTTTCCAATAAAGCTTCTTTCTCTTTGTTATGGGAGGATATTTCCTTTGCTCCTATAGTCTTCAAAGGGATCCGAAATATCTGTTCTCAGATTCCACAGAAATAAGGCTAGCAAAGAGATCCACGAAATACAGATGTAACTCTGTGAGATGAATGAACAGAACACTAAGCAGATTCTCAGAAAGCTTCTTTCCAGATTTCATCTGAGGATATTTCCTTTTTCACCATAGCCCTCTATGGGCTTCCAAATATCACTTTGCCAATTCCACAGGAAGTGTCTTAGCGAAAGGCTTCTTGAGGGGAAAGCTGTAACTCTGTGAGATGATTTCACAGAACACAAAGAAGTTTCTCAGAAACCTTCTTTCTCTTTGTTATTGGAAGACATTTCCTTTGGCCCTATAGTCTTCAATGGGATCCGAAATATCTGTTCTCAGATTCCACAGAAATAAGGCTAGCAAAGAGATCCACGAAATACAGATGTAACTCTGTGAGATGAATTAACAGAACACTAAGCAGTTTCTCAGAAAGCTTCTTTACAGATTTCATCTGATGATATTTCCTTTTTCACCATTGCCCTCAATGGGCTTCCAAATATCACTTTGCCAATTCCACAAGAAGTGTCTTAGCGAAAGGCTTCTTGAGGGGAAAGCTGTAACTCTGTGAGATGATTTCACAGAACACAAAGAAGTTTCTAAAAAAGCTTCTTTCTCTTTGTAATCGGAGGATATTTCCTTTGTCCCTATAGTCTTCAAAGGGATCTGAAATACCTGTTCTCAGATTCCACAGAAATAAGGCTAGCAAAGAGATCCACGAAATACAGATGTAACTCTGTGACATGAATTAACAGAACACTAAGCAGTTTCTCAGAAAGCTTCTTTCCAGATTTCATCTGAGGATATTTCCTTTTTCACCCTAGCCCTCTAGGGGCTTCCAAATATCACTTTGCGAATTCCACAAGAACTGTCTTAGTGAAAGGCTTCTTGAGGGGAAAGCTGTAACTCTGTGAAATGATTTCACAGAACACAAAGAAGTTTCTCAGAAAGCATCTTTCTCTTTGTTATCGGAGGTTATTTCCTTTGGCCCTATAGTCTTCAAAGGGATCCGAAATATCTGTTCTCAGATTCCACAGAAATAAGGCTAGCAAAGAGATCCACGAAATACAGATGTAACTCCGTGAGATGAATTAACAGAACACTAAGCAGTTTCTCAGAAAGCTTCTTTCCAGATTTCATCTGAGGATATTTCCTTTTTCACCATAGCCCTCTATGGGCTTCCAAATATCACTTTGCCAATTCCACAAGAACTGTCATAGCGAAAGGCTTCTTGAGGGGAAAGCTGTAACTCTGTGAGATGATTTCACAGAACACACAGAAGTTTCCAATAAAGCTTCTTTCTCTTTGTTATGGGAGGATATTTCCTTTGCTCCTATAGTCTTCAAAGGGATCCGAAATATCTGTTCTCAGATTCCACAGAAATAAGGCTAGCAAAGAGATCCACGAAATACAGATGTAACTCTGTGAGATGAATTAACAGAACACTAAGCAGTTTCTCAGAAAGCTTCTTTCCAGATTTCATCTGAGGATATTTCCTTTTTCACCATAGCCCTCTATGGGCTTCCAAATATCACTTTGCCAGTTCCACAAGAACTGTCTTAGCGAAAGGCTTCTTGAGGGGAAAGCTGTAACTCTGTGAGATGATTTCACGGAACACAAAGATGTTTCTCAGAAAGCTTCTTTCTCTTTGTTATCGGAGGATATTTCCTTTGGCCGTATAGTCTTCAAAGGGAACCGAAATATCTTTTCACAGATTCCACAGAAATAAGGTTAGCAAAGAGATCCACGAAATACAGATGTAACTCTGTGAGATGAATTAACCGAACACTAAGCAGTTTCTCAGAAAGCTTCTTTCCAGATTTCATCTGAGGATATTTCCTTTTTCACCATAGCCCTCTATGGGCTTCCAAATATCACTTTGCCAGTTCCACAAGAACTGTCTTAGCGAAAGGCTTGTTGAGGGGAAAGCTGTAACTCTGTGAGATGATTTCACGGAACACAAAGAAGTTTCTCAGAAAGCTTCTTTCTCTTTGTAATCGGAGGATATTTCCTTTGTCCCTATAGTCTTCAATGGGATCTGAAATACCTGTTCTCAGATTCCACAGAAATAAGGCTAGCAAAGAGATCCACGAAATACGGATGTAACTCTGTGAGATGAATTAACAGAACACTAAGCAGTTTCTCAGAAATCTTCTTTCAAGATTTCATCTGAGGATATTTCCTTTTTCACCATAGCCCTCTATGGGCTTACAAATATCACATTGCCAATTCCACAAGAACTGTCTTAGCGAAAGGCTTCCTGAGGGGAAAGCTCTAACTCTGTGAGATGATTTCACAGAACACAAAGAAGTTTCTCAGACAGCTTCTTTCTCTTTGTTATGGGAGGATATTTCCTTTGGCCCTATAGTCTTCAAAGGGATCCGAAATATCTGTTCTCAGATTTCACAGAAATAAGGCTAGCAAAGAGATCCACGAAATACAGATGTAACTCTGTGAGATGAATTAACAGAACACTAAGCAGTTTCTCAGAAAGCTTCTTTCCAGATTTCATCTGAGGATATTTCCTTTTTCACCATAGCCCTCTATGGGCTTCCAAATATCACTTTGCCAATTCCACAAGAAGTGTCTTAGCGAAAGGCTTCTTGAGGGGAAAGCTGTAACTCTGTGAGATGATTTCACAGAACACAAAGAAGTTTCTCAGAAACCTTCTTTCTCTTTGTTATTGGAAGACATTTCCTTTGGCCCTATAGTCTTCAATGGGATCCGAAATATCTGTTCTCAGATTCCACAGAAATAAGGCTAGCAAAGAGATCCACGAAATACAGATGTAACTCTGTGAGATGAATGAACAGAACACTAAGCAGTTTCTCAGAAAGCTTCTTTACAGATTTCATCTGATGATATTTCCTTTTTCACCATTGCCCTCAAAGGCCTTCCAAATATCACTTTGCCAATTCCACAAGAAGTGTCTTAGCGAAAGGCTTCTGGAGGGGAAAGCTGTAACTCTGTGAGATGATTTCACAGAACACAAAGAAGTTTCTAAAAAAGCTTCTTTCTCTTTGTAATCGGAGGATATTTCCTTTGTCCCTATAGTCTTCAAAGGGATCTGAAATACCTGTTCTCAGATTCCACAGAAATAAGGCTAGCAAAGAGATCCACGAAATACAGATGTAACTCTGTGAGATGAATTAACAGAACACTAAGCAGTTTCTCAGAAAGCTTCTTTCCAGATTTCATCTGAGGATATTTCCTTTTTCACCATAGCCCTCTAGGGGCTTCCAAATATCACTTTGTGAATTCCACAAGAACTGTCTTAGTGAAAGGCTTCTTGAGGGGAAAGCTGTAACTCTGTGAGATGATTTCACAGAACACAAAGAAGTTTCTCAGAAAGCATCTTTCTCTTTGTTATCGGAG
This sequence comes from Macaca nemestrina, assembly GCF_043159975.1. Classification (NCBI taxonomy): domain Eukaryota; kingdom Metazoa; phylum Chordata; class Mammalia; order Primates; family Cercopithecidae; genus Macaca; species Macaca nemestrina. The sequence goes on along the minus strand of NC_092139.1, from coordinate 76,888,563 downwards.
GTTATTTCCTTTGGCCCTATAGTCTTCAAAGGGATCCGAAATATCTGTTCTCAGATTCCACAGAAATAAGGCTAGCAAAGAGATCCACGAAATACAGATGTAACTCCGTGAGATGAATTAACAGAACACTAAGCAGTTTCTCAGAAAGCTTCTTTCCAGATTTCATCTGAGGATATTTCCTTTTTCACCATAGCCCTCTATGGGCTTCCAAATATCACTTTGCCAATTCCACAAGAACTGTCATAGCGAAAGGCTTCTTGAGGGGAAAGCTGTAACTCTGTGAGATGATTTCACAGAACACACAGAAGTTTCCAATAAAGCTTCTTTCTCTTTGTTATGGGAGGATATTTCCTTTGCTCCTATAGTCTTCAAAGGGATCCGAAATATCTATTCTCAGATTCCACAGAAATAAGGCTAGCAAAGAGATCCACGAAATACAGATGTAACTCTGTGAGATGAATGAACAGAACACTAAGCAGATTCTCAGAAAGCTTCTTTCCAGATTTCATCTGAGGATATTTCCTTTTTCACCATAGCCCTCTATGGGCTTCCAAATATCACTTTGCCAATTCCACAGGAAGTGTCTTAGCGAAAGTCTTCTTGAGGGGAAAGCTGTAACTCTGTGAGATGATTTCACAGAACACAAAGAAGTTTCTCAGAAACCTTCTTTCTCTTTGTTATTGGAAGACATTTCCTTTGGCCCTATAGTCTTCAATGGGATCCGAAATATCTGTTCTCAGATTCCACAGAAATAAGGCTAGCAAAGAGATCCACGAAATACAGATGTAACTCTGTGAGATGAATTAACAGAACACTAAGCAGTTTCTCAGAAAGCTTCTTTCCAGATTTCATCTGAGGATATTTCCTTTTTCACCATAGCCCTCTATGGGCTTCCAAATATCACTTTGCCAGTTCCACAAGAACTGTCTTAGCGAAAGGCTTCTTGAGGGGAAAGCTGTAACTCTGTGAGATGATTTCACGGAACACAAAGATGTTTCTCAGAAAGCTTCTTTCTCTTTGTTATCGGAGGATATTTCCTTTGGCCGTATAGTCTTCAAAGGGAACCGAAATATCTTTTCTCAGATTCCACAGAAATAAGGTTAGCAAAGAGATCCACGAAATACAGATGTAACTCTGTGAGATGAATTAACCGAACACTAAGCAGTTTCTCAGAAAGCTTCTTTCCAGATTTCATCTGAGGATATTTCCTTTTTCACCATAGCCCTCTATGGGCTTCCAAATATCACTTTGCCAGTTCCACAAGAACTGTCTTAGCGAAAGGCTTGTTGAGGGGAAAGCTGTAACTCTGTGAGATGATTTCACGGAACACAAAGAAGTTTCTCAGAAAGCTTCTTTCTCTTTGTAATCGGAGGATATTTCCTTTGTCCCTATAGTCTTCAATGGGATCTGAAATACCTGTTCTCAGATTCCACAGAAATAAGGCTAGCAAAGAGATCCACGAAATACGGATGTAACTCTGTGAGATGAATTAACAGAACACTAAGCAGTTTCTCAGAAATCTTCTTTCCAGATTTCATCTGAGGATATTTCCTTTTTCACCATAGCCCTCTATGGGCTTACAAATATCACATTGCCAATTCCACAAGAACTGCCTTAGCGAAAGGCTTCCTGAGGGGAAAGCTCTAACTCTGTGAGATGATTTCACAGAACACAAAGAAGTTTCTCAGACAGCTTCTTTCTCTTTGTTATGGGAGGATATTTCCTTTGGCCCTATAGTCTTCAAATGGATCCGAAATATCTGTTCTCAGATTTCACAGAAATAAGGCTAGCAAAGAGATCCACGAAATACAGATGTAACTCTGTGAGATGAATTAACAGAACACTAAGCAGTTTCTCAGAAAGCTTCTTTCCAGATTTCATCTGAGGATATTTCCTTTTTCACCATAGCCCTCTATGGGCTTCCAAATATCACTTTGCCAATTCCACAAGAAGTGTCTTAGCGAAAGGCTTCTTGAGGGGAAAGCTGTAACTCTGTGAGATGATTTCACAGAACACAAAGAAATTTCTCAGAAAGCTTCTTTCTCTTTGTTATCGGAGGTTATTTCCTTTGGCCCTATAGTCTTCAAAGGGATCCGAAATATCTGTTCTCAGATTCCACAGAAATAAGGCTAACAAAGAGATCCACGAAATACAGATGTAACTCTGTGAGATGAATGAACAGAACACTAAGCAATTTTTCAGAAAGTTTCTTTCCAGATTTCATCTGAGGATATTTCCTTTTTCACCATAGCCCTCTATGGGATTCCAAATATCACTTTGACAATTCCACAAGAACTGTCCTAGCGAAAGGCTTCTTGAGGGGAAAGCTGTAACTCTGTGAGATGATTTCTCAGAACGCAAAGAAGTTTCTCAGAAAGCTTCTTTCTCTTTGTTATCGGAGGATATTTCCTTTGGCCCTATAGTCTTCAATGGGATCCGAAATATCTGTTCTCAGATTCCACAGAAATAAGGCTAGCAAAGAGATCCACGAAATACTGTTGTAACTCCGTGAGATGAATGAACAGAACACTAAGCAGTTTCTCAGAAAACTTCTTTCCAGATTTCATCTGAGGATATTTCCTTTTTCACCATAGCCCTCTATGGGCTTCCAAATATCACTTTGCCAATTCCACAAGAACTGTCTTAGCAAAAGGCTTCTTGAGGGGAAAGCTTTAACTCTGTGAGATGATTTCACAGAACACACAGAAGTTTCCAAGAAAACTTCTTTCTCTTTGTTATGGGAGGATATTTCCTTTGGCCCTATAGTCTTCAATGGGATCCGAAATATCTGTTCTCAGATTCCACAGAAATAAGGCTAGCAAAGAGATCCACGAAATACAGATGTAACTCTGTGAGATGAATGAACAGAACACTAAGCAGATTCTCAGAAAGCTTCTTTCCAGATTTCATCTGAGGATATTTCCTTTTTCACCATAGCCCTCTATGGGCTTCCAAATATCACTTTGGCAATTCCACAAGAAGTGTCTTAGCGAAAGGCTTCTTGAGGGGAAAGCTGTAACTCTGTGAGATGATTTCACAGAACACAAAGAAGTTTCTCAGAAACCTTCTTTCTCTTTGTTATTGGAAGACATTTCCTTTGGCCCTATAGTCTTCAATGGGATCCGAAATATCTGTTCTCAGATTCCACAGAAATAAGGCTAGCAAAGAGATCCACGAAATACAGATGTAACTCTGTGAGATGAATTAACAGAACACTAAGCAGTTTCTCAGAAAGCTTCTTTACAGATTTCATCTGATGATATTTCTTTTTCACCATTGCCCTCAATGGGCTTCCAAATATCACTTTGCCAATTCCACAAGAACTGTCTTAGCGAAAGGCTTCTTGAGGGGAAAGCTGTAACTCTGTGAGATGATTTCACAGAATACAAAGAAGTTTCTAAAAAAGCTTCTTTCTCTTTGTAATCGGAGGATATTTCCTTTGTCCCTACAGTCTTCAAAGGGATCTGAAATACCTGTTCTCAGATTCCACAGAAATAAGGCTAGCAAAGAGATCCACGAAATACAGATGTAACTCTGTGAGATGAATTAACAGAACACTAAGCAGTTTCTCAGAAAGTTTCTTTCCAGATTTCATCTGAGGATATTTCCTTTTTCACCATAGCCCTCTAGGGGCTTCCAAATATCACTTTGCGAATTCCACAAGAACTGTCTTAGTGAAAGGCTTCTTGAGGGGAAAGCTGTAACTCTGTGAGATGATTTCACAGAACACAAAGAAGTTTCTCAGAAAGCATCTTTCTCTTTGTTATCGGAGGTTATTTCCTTTGGCCCTATAGTCTTCAAAGGGATCCGAAATATCTGTTCTCAGATTCCCCATAAATAAGGCTAGCAAAGAGATCCACGAAATACAGATGTAACTCCGTGAGATGAATTAACAGAACACTAAGCAGTTTCTCAGAAAGCTTCTTTCCAGATTTCATCTGAGGATATTTCCTTTTTCACCATAGCCCTCTATGGGCTTCCAAATATCACTTTGCCAATTCCACAAGAACTGTCATAGCGAAAGGCTTCTTGAGGGGAAAGCTGTAACTCTGTGAGATGATTTCACAGAACACACAGAAGTTTCCAATAAAGCTTCTTTCTCTTTGTTATGGGAGGATATTTCCTTTGCTCCTATAGTCTTCAAAGGGATCCGAAATATCTGTTCTCAGATTCCACAGAAATAAGGCTAGCAAAGAGATCCAAGAAATACAGATGTAACTCTGTGAGATGAATTAACAGAACACTAAGCAGTTTCTCAGAAAGCTTCTTTCCAGATTTCATCTGAGGATATTTCCTTTTTCACCATAGCCCTCTATGGGCTTCCAAATATCACTTTGCCAGTTCCACAAGAACTGTCTTAGCGAAAGGCTTCTTGAGGGGAAAGCTGTAACTCTGTGAGATGATTTCACGGAACACAAAGAAGTTTCTCAGAAAGCTTCTTTCTCTTTGTAATCGGAGGATATTTCCTTTGTCCCTATAGTCTTCAATGGGATCTGAAATACCTGTTCTCAGATTCCACAGAAATAAGGCTAGCAAAGAGATCCACGAAATACGGATGTAACTCTATGAGATGAATTAACAGAACACTAAGCAGTTTCTCAGAAATCTTCTTTCCAGATTTCATCTGAGGATATTTCCTTTTTCACCATAGCCCTCTATGGGCTTCCAAATATCACTTTGCCAATTCCAGAAGAACTGTCCTAGCGAAAGGCTTCTTGAGGGGAAAGCTGTAACTCTGTGAGATGATTTCTCAGAACGCAAAGAAGTTTCTCAGAAAGCTTCTTTCTCTTTGTTATCGGAGGATATTTCCTTTGGCCCTATAGTCTTCAATGGGATCCGAAATATCTGTTCTCAGATTCCACAGAAATAAGGCTAGCAAAGAGATCCACGAAATACAGATGTAACTCCGTGAGATGAATTAACAGAACACTAAGCAGTTTCTCAGAAAGCTTCTTTCCAGATTTCATATGAGGATATTTCCTTTTTCACCATAGCCCTCTATGGGCTTCCAAATATCACTTTGCCAATTCCACAAGAACTGTCTTAGCGAAAGGCTTCTTGAGGGGAAAGCTGTAACTCTGTGAGATGATTTCACAGAACACACAGAAGTTTCCAAGAAAGCTTCTTTCTCTTTGTTATGGGAGGATATTTCCTTTAGCCCTATAGTCTTCAATGGGATCCGAAATATCTGTTCTCAGATTCCACAGAAATAAGGCTAGCAAAGAGATCCACGAAATACAGATGTAACTCTGTGAGATGAATGAACAGAACACTAAGCAGATTCTCAGAAAGCTTCTTTCCAGATTTCATCTGAGGATATTTCCTTTTTCACCATAGCCCTCTATGGGCTTCCAAATATCACTTTGCCAATTCCACAGGAAGTGTCTTAGCGAAAGGCTTCTTGAGGGGAAAGCTGTAACTCTGTGAGATGATTTCACAGAACACAAAGAAGTTTCTCAGAAACCTTCTTTCTCTTTGTTATTGGAAGACATTTCCTTTGGCCCTATAGTCTTCAATGGGATCCGAAATATCTGTTCTCAGATTCCACAGAAATAAGGCTAGCAAAGAGATCCACGAAATACAGATGTAACTCTGTGAGATGAATTAACAGAACACTAAGCAGTTTCTCAGAAAGCTTCTTTACAGATTTCATCTGATGATATTTCCTTTTTCACCATTGCCCTCAATGGGCTTCCAAATATCACTTTGCTAATTCCACAAGAAGTGTCTTAGCGAAAGGCTTCTTGAGGGGAAAGCTGTAACTCTGTGAGATGATTTCACAGAACACAAAGAAGTTTCTAAAAAAGCTTCTTTCTCTTTGTAATCGGAGGATATTTCCTTTGTCCCTATAGTCTTCAAAGGGATCTGAAATACCTGTTCTCAGATTCCACAGAAATAAGGCTAGCAAAGAGATCCACGAAATACAGATGTAACTCTGTGAGATGAATTAACAGAACACTAAGCAGTTTCTCAGAAAGCTTCTTTCCAGATTTCATCTGAGGATATTTCCTTTTTCACCATAGCCCTCTAGGGGCTTCCAAATATCACTTTGCGAATTCCACAAGAACTGTCTTAGTGAAAGGCTTCTTGAGGGGAAAGCTGTAACTCTGTGAGATGATTTCACAGAACACAAAGAAGTTTCTCAGAAAGCATCTTTCTCTTTGTTATCGGAGGTTATTTCCTTTGGCCCTATAGTCTTCAAAGGGATCCGAAATATCTGTTCTCAGATTCCACAGAAATAAGGCTAGCAAAGAGATCCACGAAATACAGATGTAACTCCGTGAGATGAATTAACAGAACACTAAGCAGTTTCTCAGAAAGCTTCTTTCCAGATTTCATCTGAGGATATTTCCTTTTTCACCATAGCCCTCTATGGGCTTCCAAATATCACTTTGCCAATTCCACAAGAACTGTCATAGCGAAAGGCTTCTTGAGGGGAAAGCTGTAACTCTGTGAGATGATTTCACAGAACACACAGAAGTTTCCAATAAAGCTTCTTTCTCTTTGTTATGGGAGGATATTTCCTTTGCTCCTATAGTCTTCAAAGGGATCCGAAATATCTGTTCTCAGATTCCACAGAAATAAGGCTAGCAAAGAGATCCACGAAATACAGATGTAACTCTGTGAGATGAATTAACAGAACACTAAGCAGTTTCTCAGAAAGCTTCTTTCCAGATTTCATCTGAGGGTATTTCCTTTTTCACCATAGCCCTCTATGGGCTTCCAAATATCACTTTGCCAGTTCCACAAGAACTGTCTTAGCGAAAGGCTTCTTGAGGGGAAAGCTGTAACTCTGTGAGATGATTTCCCGGAACACAAAGATGTTTCTCAGAAAGCTTCTTTCTCTTTGTTATCGGAGGATATTTCCTTTGGCCGTATAGTCTTCAAAGGGAACCGAAATATCTTTTCTCAGATTCCACAGAAATAAGGTTAGCAAAGAGATCCACGAAATACAGATGTAACTCTGTGAGATGAATTAACCGAACACTAAGCAGTTTCTCAGAAAGCTTCTTTCCAGATTTCATCTGAGGATATTTCCTTTTTCACCATAGCCCTCTATGGGCTTCCAAATATCACTTTGCCAGTTCCACAAGAACTGTCTTAGCGAAAGGCTTGTTGAGGGGAAAGCTGTAACTCTGTGAGATGATTTCACGGAACACAAAGAAGTTTCTCAGAAAGCTTCTTTCTCTTTGTAATCGGAGGATATTTCCTTTGTCCCTATAGTCTTCAATGGGATCTGAAATACCTGTTCTCAGATTCCACAGAAATAAGGCTAGCAAAGAGATCCACGAAATACGGATGTAACTCTGTGAGATGAATTAACAGAACACTAAGCAGTTTCTCAGAAATCTTCTTTCCAGATTTCATCTGAGGATATTTCCTTTTTCACCATAGCCCTCTATGGGCTTACAAATATCACATTGCCAATTCCACAAGAACTGTCTTAGCGAAAGGCTTCCTGAGGGGAAAGCTCTAACTCTGTGAGATGATTTCACAGAACACAAAGAAGTTTCTCAGACAGCTTCTTTCTCTTTGTTATGGGAGGATATTTCCTTTGGCCCTATAGTCTTCAAAGGGATCCGAAATATCTGTTCTCAGATTTCACAGAAATAAGGCTAGCAAAGAGATCCACGAAATACAGATGTAACTCTGTGAGATGAATTAACAGAACACTAAGCAGTTTCTCAGAAAGCTTCTTTCCAGATTTCATCTGAGGATATTTCCTTTTTCACCATAGCCCTCTATGGGCTTCCAAATATCACTTTGCCAATTCCACAAGAAGTGTCTTAGCGAAAGGCTTCTTGAGGGGAAAGCTGTAACTCTGTGAGATGATTTCACAGAACACAAAGAAATTTCTCAGAAAGCTTCTTTCTCTTTGTTATCGGAGGTTATTTCCTTTGGCCCTATAGTCTTCAAAGGGATCCGAAATATCTGTTCTCAGATTCCACAGAAATAAGGCTAGCAAAGAGCTCCACGAAATACAGATGTAACTCTGTGAGATGAATGAACAGAACACTAAGCAATTTTTCAGAAAGTTTCTTTCCAGATTTCATCTGAGGATATTTCCTTTTTCACCATAGCCCTCTATGGGATTCCAAATATCACTTTGACAATTCCAAAAGAACTGTCCTAGCGAAAGGCTTCTTGAGGGGAAAGCTGTAACTCTGTGAGATGATTTCTCAGAACGCAAAGAAGTTTCTCAGAAAGCTTCTTTCTCTTTGTTATCGGAGGATATTTCCTTTGGCCCTATAGTCTTCAATGGGATCCGAAATATCTGTTCTCAGATTCCACAGAAATAAGGCTAGCAAAGAGATCCACGAAATACAGATGTAACTCTGTGACATGAATTAACAGAACACTAAGCAGTTTCTCAGAAAGCTTCTTTCCAGATTTCATCTGATGATATTTCCTTTTTCACCATGGCCCTCTATGGGCTTCCAAATATCACTTTGCCAATTCCACAAGAACTGTCTTAGCGAAAGGCTTCTTGAGGGGAAAGCTGTAACTCTGTGAGATGATTTCACAGAACACAAAGAAGTTTCTCAGAAAGCTTCTTTCTCTTTGTAATCGGAGGATATTTCCTTTGTCCCTATAGTCTTCAATGGGATCTGAAATACCTGTTCTCAGATTACACAGAAATAAGGCTAGCAAAGAGATCCACGAAATACGGATGTAACTCTGTGAGATGAATTAACAGAACACTAAGCAGTTTCTCAGAAATCTTCTTTCCAGATTTCATCTGAGGATATTTCCTTTTTCACCATAGCCCTCTAGGGGCTTCCAAATATCACTTTGCCAATTCCAGAAGAACTGTCCTAGGGAAAGGCTTCTTGAGGGGAAAGCTGTAACTCTGTGAGATGATTTCTCAGAACGCAAAGAAGTTTCTCAGAAAGCTTCTTTCTCTTTGTTATCGGAGGATATTTCCTTTGTTCCTATAGTCTTCAATGGGATCCGAAATATCTGTTCTCAGATTCCACAGAAATAAGGCTAGCAAAGAGATCCACGAAATACAGATGTAGCTCCGTGAGATGAATTAACAGAACACTAAGCAGTTTCTCAGAAAGCTTCTTTCCAGATTTCATATGAGGATATTTCCTTTTTCACCATAGCCCTCTATGGGCTTCCAAATATCACTTTGCCAATTCCACAAGAACTGTCTTAGCGAAAGGCTTCTTGAGGGGAAAGCTGTAACTCTGTGAGATGATTTCACAGAACACACAGAAGTTTCCAAGAAAGCTTCTTTCTCTTTGTTATGGGAGGATATTTCCTTTGTCCCTATAGTCTTCGATGGGATCCGAAATATCTGTTCTCAGATTCCACAGAAATAAGGCTAGCAAAGAGATCCACGAAATACAGATGTAACTCTGTGAGATGAATGAACAGAACACTACGCAGATTCTCAGAAAGCTTCTTTCCAGATTTCATCTGAGGATATTTCCTTTTTCACCATAGCCCTCTATGGGCTTCCAAATATCACTTTGCCAGTTCCACAAGAACTGTCTTAGCGAAAGGCTTGTTGAGGGGAAAGCTGTAACTCTGTGAGATGATTTCACAGAACACAAAGAAGTTTCTCAGAAAGCTTCTTTCTCTTTGTAATCGGAGGATATTTCCTTTGTCCCTATAGTCTTCAATGGGATCTGAAATACCTGTTCTCAGATTCCACAGAAATAAGGCTAGCAAAGAGATCCACGAAATACAGATGTAACTCTGTGAGATGAATTAACAGAACACTAAGCAGTTTCTCAGAAAGTTTCTTTCCAGATTTCATCTGAGGATATTTCCTTTTTCACCATAGCCCTCTATGGGCTTCCAAATATCACTTTGCCAATTCCACAAGAACTGTCTTAGCGAAAGGCTTCTTGAGGGGAAAGCTGTAACTCTGTGAGATGATTTCACAGAACACACAGAAGTTTCCAAGAAAGCTTCTTTCTCTTTGTTATGGGAGGATATTTCCTTTGTCCCTATAGTCTTCAATGGGATCCGAAATATCTGTTCTCAGATTCCACAGAAATAAGGCTAGCAAAGAGATCCACGAAATACAGATGTAACTCTGTGAGATGAATGAACAGAACACTACGCAGATTCTCAGAAAGCTTCTTTCCAGATTTCATCTGAGGATATTTCCTTTTTCACCATAGCCCTCTATGGGCTTCCAAATATCACTTTGCCAGTTCCACAAGAACTGTCTTAGCGAAAGGCTTGTTGAGGGGAAAGCTGTAACTCTGTGAGATGATTTCACAGAACACAAAGAAGTTTCTCAGAAAGCTTCTTTCTCTTTGTAATCGGAGGATATTTCCTTTGTCCCTATATTCTTCAATGGGATCTGAAATACCTGTTCTCAGATTCCACAGAAATAAGGCTAGCAAAGAGATCCACGAAATACAGATGTAACTCTGTGAGATGAATTAACAGAACACTAAGCAGTTTCTCAGAAAGTTTCTTTCCAGATTTCATCTGAGGATATTTCCTTTTTCACCATAGCCCTCTATGGGCTTACAAATATCACATTGCCAATTCCACAAGAACTGTCTTAGCGAAAGGCTTCCTGAGGGGAAAGCTGTAACTCTGTGAGATGATTTCACAGAACACAAAGAAGTTTCTCAGACAGCTTCTTTCTCTTTGTTATCGGAGGATATTTCCTTTGGCCCTATAGTCTTCAAAGGGATCCGAAATATCTGTTCTCAGATTTCACAGAAATAAGGCTAGCAAAGAGATCCACGAAATACTGATGTAACTCTGTGAGATGAATTAACAGAACACTAAGCAGTTTCTCAGAAAGCTTCTTTCCAGATTTCATCTGAGGATATTTCCTTTTTCACCATAGCCCTCTATGGGCTTCCAAATATCACTTTGCCAATTCCACAAGAAGTGTCTTAGCGAAAGGCTTCTTGAGGGGAAAGCTGTAACTCTGTGAGATGATTTCACAGAACACGAAGAAATTTCTCAGAAAGCTTCTTTCTCTTTGTTATCGGAGGTTATTTCCTTTGGCCCTATAGTCTTCAAAGGGATCCGAAATATCTGTCCTCAGATTCCACAGAAATAAGGCTAGCAAAGAGATCCACGAAATACAGATGTAACTCTGTGAGATGAATTAACAGAACACTAAGCAATTTTTCAGAAAGTTTCTTTCCAGATTTCATCTGAGGATATTTCCTTTTTCACCATAGCCCTCTATGGGATTCCAAATATCACTTTGACAATTCCACAAGAACTGTCCTAGCGAAAGGCTTCTTGAGGGGAAAGCTGTAACTCTGTGAGATGATTTCTCAGAACGCAAAGAAGTTTCTCAGAAAGCTTCTTTCTCTTTGTTATCGGAGGATATTTCCTTTGGCCCTATAGTCTTCAATGGGATCCGAAATATCTGTTCTCAGATTCCACAGAAATAAGGCTAGCAAAGAGATCCACGAAATACAGATGTAACTCTGTGACATGAATTAACAGAACACTAAGCAGTTTCTCAGAAAGCTTCTTTCCAGATTTCATCTGATGATATTTCCTTTTTCACCATAGCCCTCTATGGGCTTCCAAATATCACTTTGCCAATTCCACAAAAACTGTCTTAGCGAAAGGCTTCTTGAGGGGAAAGCTGTAACTCTGTGAGATGATTTCACAGAACACAAAGAAGTTTCTCAGAAAGCTTCTTTCTCTTTGTAATCGGAGGATATTTCCTTTGTCCCTATAGTCTTCAATGGGATCTGAAATACCTGTTCTCAGATTCCACAGAAATAAGGCTAGCAAAGAGATCCACGAAATACGGAAGTAACTCTGTGAGATAAATTAACAGAACACTAAGCAATTTCTCAGAAAGCTTCTTTCCAGATTTCATCTGAGGATATTTCCTTTTTCATCATAGCCCTCTATGGGCTTCCAAATATCACTTTGCCAATTCCACAAGAACTGTCCTAGCGAAAGGCTTCTTGAGGGGAAAGCTGTAACTCTGTGAGATGATTTCTCAGAACGCAAAGAAGTTTCTCAGAAAGCTTCTTTCTCTTTGTTATCGGAGGATATTTCCTTTGGCCCTATAGTCTTCAATGGGATCCGAAATATCTGTTCTCAGATTCCACAGAAATAAGGCTAGCAAAGAGATCCACGAAATACAGATGTAACTCCGTGAGATGAATTAACAGAACACTAAGCAGTTTCTCAGAAAGCTTCTTTCCAGATTTCATATGAGGATATTTCCTTTTTCACCATAGCCCTCTATGGGCTTCCAAATATCACTTTACCAATTCCACAAGAACTGTCTTAGCGAAAGGCTTCTTGAGGGGAAAGCTGTAACTCTGTGAGATGATTTCACAGAACACACAGAAGTTTCCAAGAAAGCTTCCTTCTCTTTGTTATGGGAGGATATTTCCTTTGGCCCTATAGTCTTCAATGGGATCCGAAATATCTTTTCTCAGATTCCACAGAAATAAGGTTAGCAAAGAGATCCACGAAATACAGATGTAACTCTGTGAGATGAATTAACCGAACACTAAGCAGTTTCTCAGAAAGCTTCTTTCCAGATTTCATCTGAGGATATTTCCTTTTTCACCATAGCCCTCTATGGGCTTCCAAATATCACTTTGCCAGTTCCACAAGAACTGTCTTATCGAAAGGCTTGTTGAGGGGAAAGCTGTAACTCTGTGAGATGATTTCACAGAACACAAAGAAGTTTCTCAGAAAGCTTCTTTCTCTTTGTAATCAGAGGATATTTCCTTTGTCCCTATAGTCTTCAATGGGATCTGAAATACCTGTTCTCAGATTCCACAGAAATAAGGCTAGCAAAGAGATCCACGAAATACGGATGTAACTCTGTGAGATGAATTAAAGAACACTAAGCAGTTTCTCAGAAATCTTCTTTCCAGATTTCATCTGAGGATATTTCCTTTTTCACCATAGCCCTCTATGGCCTTACAAATATCACATTGCCAATTCCACAAGAACTGTCTTAGCGAAAGGCTTCCTGAGGGGAAAGCTGTAACTCTGTGAGATGATTTCACAGAACACAAAGAAGTTTCTCAGAAAGCTTCTTTCTCTTTGTTATCGGAGGATATTTCCTTTCGCCCTATATTCTTCAAAGGGATCCGAAATATCTGTTCTCAGATTTCACAGAAATAAGGCTAGCAAAGAGATCCACGAAATACAGATGTAACTCTGTGAGATGAATTAACAGAACACTAAGCAGTTTCTCAGAAAGCTTCTTTCCAGATTTCATCTGAGGATATTTCCTTTTTCACCATAGCCCTCTATGGGCTTCCAAATATCACTTTGCCAATTCCACAAGAAGTGTCTTAGCGAAAGGCTTCTTGAGGGGAAAGCTGTAACTCTGTGAGATGATTTCACAGAACACACAGAAGTTTCCAAGAAAGCTTCTTTCTCTTTGTTATGGGAGGATATTTCCTTTGGCCCTATAGTCTTCAATGGGATCCGAAATGTCTGTTCTCAGATTCCACAGAAATAAGGCTAGCAAAGAGATCCACGAAATACTGTTGTAACTCCGTGAGATGAATGAACAGAACACTAAGCAGTTTCTCAGAAAGCTTCTTTCCAGATTTCATCTGAGGATATTTCCTTTTTCACCATAGCCCTCTATGGGCTTCCAAATATCACTTTGCCAATTCCACAAGAACTGTCTTAGCAAAAGGCTTCTTGAGGGGAAAGCTTTAACTCTGTGAGATGATTTCACAGAACACACAGAAGTTTCCAAGAAAACTTCTTTCTCTTTGTTATGGGAGGATATTTCCTTTGGCCCTATAGTCTTCAATGGGATCCGAAATATCTGTTCTCAGATTCCACAGAAATAAGGCTAGCAAAGAGATCCACGAAATACAGATGTAACTCTGTGACATGAATTAACAGAACACTAAGCAGTTTCTCAGAAAGCTTCTTTCCAGATTGCATCTGAGGATATTTCCTTTTTCACCATAGCCCTCTATGGGCTTCCAAATATCACTTTGCCAATTCCACAAGAAGTGTCTTAGCGAAAGGCTTCTTGAGGGGAAAGCTGTAACTCTGTGAGATGATTTCACAGAACACAAAGAAGTTTCTCAGAAACCTTCTTTCTCTTTGTTATTGGAAGACATTTCCTTTGGCCCTATAGTCTTCAAAGGGATCCGAAATATCTGTTCTCAGATTCCACAGAAATAAGGCTAGCAAAGAGATCCACGAAATACAGATGTAACTCTGTGAGATGAATTAACAGAACACTAAGCAGTTTCTCAGAAAGTTTCTTTCCAGATTTCATCTGAGGATATTTCCTTTTTCACCATTGCCCTCTATGGGATTCCAAATATCACTTTGACAATTCCACAAGAACTGTCCTAGCGAAAGGCTTCTTGAGGGGAAAGCTGTAACTCTGTGAGATGATTTCTCAGAACGCAAAGAAGTTTCTCAGAAAGCTTCTTTCTCTTTGTTATCGGAGGATATTTCCTTTGGCCCTATAGTCTTCAATGGGATCCGAAATATCTGTTCTCAGATTCCACAGAAATAAGGCTAGCAAAGAGATCCACGAAATACAGATGTAACTCTGTGACATGAATTAACAGAACACCAAGCAGTTTCTCAGAAAGCTTCTTTACAGATTTCATCTGATGATATTTCCTTTTTCACCATTGCCCTCTATGGGCTTCCAAATATCACTTTGCCAATTCCACAAGAACTGTCTTAGCGAAAGGCTTCTTGAGGGGAAAGCTGTAACTCTGTGAGATGATTTCACAGAACACAAAGAAGTTTCTCAGAAAGCTTCTTTCTCTTTGTAATCGGAGGATATTTCCTTTGTCCCTATAGTCTTCAATGGGATCTGAAATACCTGTTCTCAGATTCCACAGAAATAAGGCTAGCAAAGAGATCCACGAAATACGGATGTAACTCTGTGAGATGAATTAACAGAACACTAAGCAGTTTCTCAGAAATCTTCTTTCCAGATTTCATCTGAGGATATTTCCTTTTTCACCATAGCCCTCTATGGGCTTCCAAATATCACTTTGCCAATTCCACAAGAACTGTCTTAGCGAAAGGCTTCTTGAGGGGAAAGCTGTAACTCTGTGAGATGATTTCACAGAACACACAGAAGTTTCCAAGAAAGCTTCTTTCTCTTTGTTATGGGAGGATATTTCCTTTAGCCCTATAGTCTTCAATGGGATCCGAAATATCTGTTCTCAGATTCCACAGAAATAAGGCTAGCAAAGAGATCCACGAAATACAGATGTAACTCTGTGAGATGAATGAACAGAACACTAAGCAGATTCTCAGAAAGCTTCTTTCCAGATTTCATCTGAGGATATTTCCTTTTTCACCATAGCCCTCTATGGGCTTCCAAATATCACTTTGCCAATTCCACAAGAAGTGTCTTAGTGAAAGGCTTCTTGAAGGGAAAGCTGTAACTCTGTGAGATGATTTCACAGAACACAAAGAAGTTTCTCAGAAACCTTCTTTCTCTTTGTTATTGGAAGACATTTCCTTTGGCCCTATAGTCTTCAATGGGATCCGAAATATCTGTTCTCAGATTCCACAGAAATAAGGCTAGCAAAGAGATCCACGAAATACAGATGTAACTCTGTGAGATGAATTAACAGAACACTAAGCAGTTTCTCAGAAAGCTTCTTTACAGATTTCATCTGATGATATTTCCTTTTTCACCGTTGCCCTCAATGGGCTTCCAAATATCACTTTGCCAATTCCACAAGAACTGTCTTAGCGAAAGGCTTCTTGAGGGGAAAGCTGTAACTCTGTGAGATGATTTCACAGAACACAAAGAAGATTCTAAAAAAGCTTCTTTCTCTTTGTAATCGGAGGATATTTCCTTTGTCCCTATAGTCTTCAAAGGGATCTGAAATACCTGTTCTCAGATTCCACAGAAATAAGGCTAGCAAAGAGATCCACGAAATACAGATGTAACTCTGTGAGATGAATGAACAGAACACTAAGCAGTTACTCAGAAAGCTTCTTTCCAGATTTCATCTGAGGATATTTCCTTTTTCACCATAGCCCTCTAGGGGCTTCCAAATATCACTTTGCGAATTCCACAAGAACTGTCTTAGTGAAAGGCTTCTTGAGGGGAAAGCTGTAACTCTGTGAGATGATTTCACAGAACACAAAGAAGTTTCTCAGAAAGCATCTTTCTCTTTGTTATCGGAGGTTATTTCCTTTGGCCCTATAGTCTACAAAGGGATCCGAAATATCTGTTCTCAGATTCCACAGAAATAAGGCTAGCAAAGAGATCCACGAAATACAGATGTAACTCCGTGAGATGAATTAACAGAACACTAAGCAGTTTCTCAGAAAGCTTCTTTCCAGATTTCATCTGAGGATATTTCCTTTTTCACCATAGCCCTCTATGGGCTTCCAAATATCACTTTGCCAATTCCACAAGAACTGTCATAGCGAAAGGCTTCTTGAGGGGAAAGCTGTAACTCTGTGAGATGATTTCACAGAACACACAGAAGTTTCCAAGAAAGCTTCTTTCTCTTTGTTATGGGAGGATATTTCCTTTGCTCCTATAGTCTTCAAAGGGATCCGAAATATCTGTTCTCAGATTCCACAGAAATAAGGCTAGCAAAGAGATCCACGAAATACAGATGTAACTCTGTGAGATGAATTAACAGAACACTAAGCAGTTTCTCAGAAAGCTTCTTTCCAGATTTCATCTGAGGATATTTCCTTTTTCACCATAGCCCTCTATGGGCTTCCAAATATCACTTTGCCAGTTCCACAAGAACTGTCTTAGCGAAAGGCTTCTTGAGGGGAAAGCTGTAACTCTGTGAGATGATTTCACGGAACACAAAGATGTTTCTCAGAAAGCTTCTTTCTCTTTGTTATTGGAGGATATTTCCTTTGGCCGTATAGTCTTCAAAGGGAACCGAAATATCTTTTCTCAGATTCCACAGAAATAAGGTTAGCAAAGAGATCCACGAAATACAGATGTAACTCTGTGAGATGAATTAACCGAACACTAAGCAGTTTCTCAGAAAGCTTCTTTCCAGATTTCATCTGAGGATATTTCCTTTTTCACCATAGCCCTCTATGGGCTTCCAAATATCACTTTGCCAGTTCCACAAGAACTGTCTTAGCGAAAGGCTTGTTCAGGGGAAAGCTGTAACTCTGTGAGATGATTTCACGGAACACAAAGAAGTTTCTCAGAAAGCTTCTTTCTCTTTGTAATCGGAGGATATTTCCTTTGTCCCTATAGTCTTCAATGGGATCTGAAATACCTGTTCTCAGATTCCACAGAAATAAGGCTAGCAAAGAGATCCACGAAATACGGATGTAACTCTGTGAGATGAATTAACAGAACACTAAGCAGTTTCTCAGAAATCTTCTTTCCAGATTTCATCTGAGGATATTTCCTTTTTCACCATAGCCCTCTATGGGCTTACAAATATCACATTGCCAATTCCACAAGAACTGTCTTAGCGAAAGGCTTCCTGAGGGGAAAGCTGTAACTCTGGGAGATGATTTCACAGAACACAAAGAAGTTTCTCAGACAGCTTCTTTCTCTTTGTTATCGGAGGATATTTCCTTTGGCCCTATAGTCTTCAAAGGGATCCGAAATATCTGTTCTCAGATTTCACAGAAATAAGGCTAGCAAAGAGATCCACGAAATACAGATGTAACTCTGTGAGATGAATTAACAGAACACTAAGCAGTTTCTCAGAAAGCTTCTTTCCAGATTTCATCTGAGGATATTTCCTTTTTCACCATAGCCCTCTATGGGCTTCCAAATATCACTTTGCCAATTCCACAAGAAGTGTCTTAGCGAAAGGCTTCTTGAGGGGAAAGCTGTAACTCTGTGAGATGATTTCACAGAACACAAAGAAATTTCTCAGAAAGCTTCTTTCTCTTTGTTATCGGAGGTTATTTCCTTTGGCCCTATAGTCTTCAAAGGGATCCGAAATATCTGTTCTCAGATTCCACAGAAATAAGGCTAGCAAAGAGATCCACGAAATACAGATGTAACTCTGTGAGATGAATTAACGGAACACTAAGCAATTTTTCAGAAAGTTTCTTTCCAGATTTCATCTGAGGATATTTCCTTTTTCACCATAGCCCTCTATGGGATTCCAAATATCACTTTGACAATTCCACAAGAACTGTCCTAGCGAAAGTCTTCTTGAGGGGAAAGCTGTAACTCTGTGAGATGATTTCTCAGAACGCAAAGAAGTTTCTCAGAAAGCTTCTTTCTCTTTGTTATCGGAGGATATTTCCTTTGGCCCTATAGTCTTCAATGGGATCTGAAATATCTGTTCTCAGATTCCACAGAAATAAGGCTAGCAAAGAGATCCACGAAATACAGATGTAACTCTGTGACATGAATTAACAGAACACTAAGCAGTTTCTCAGAAAGCTTCTTTACAGATTTCTTCTGATGATATTTCCTTTTTCACCATGGCCCTCTATGGGCTTCCAAATATCACTTTGCCAATTCCACAAGAACTGTCTTAGCGAAAGGCTTCTTGAGGGGAAAGCTGTAACTCTGTGAGATGATTTCACAGAACACAAAGAAGTTTCTCAGAAAGCTTCTTTCTCTTTGTAATCGGAGGATATTTCCTTTGTCCCTATAGTCTTCAATGGGATCTGAAATACCTGTTCTCAGATTACACAGAAATAAGGCTAGCAAAGAGATCCACGAAATACGGATGTAACTCTGTGAGATGAATTAACAGAACACTAAGCAGTTTCTCAGAAATCTTCTTTCCAGATTTCATCTGAGGATATTTCCTTTTTCACCATAGCCCTCTAGGGGCTTCCAAATATCACTTTGCCAATTCCAGAAGAACTGTCCTAGCGAAAGGCTTCTTGAGGGGAAAGCTGTAACTCTGTGAGGTGATTTCTCAGAACGCAAATAAGTTTCTCAGAAAGCTTCTTTCTCTTTGTTATCGGAGGATATTTCCTTTGGCCCTATAGTCTTCAATGGGATCCGAAATATCTGTTCTCAGATTCCACAGAAATAAGGCTAGCAAAGAGATCCACGAAATACAGATGTAACTCCGTGAGATGAATTAACAGAACACTAAGCAGTTTCTCAGAAAGCTTCTTTCCAGATTTCATATGAGGATATTTCCTTTTTCACCATAGACCTCTATGGGCTTCCAAATATCACTTTGCCAATTCCACAAGAACTGTCTTAGCGAAAGGCTTCTTGAGGGGAAAGCTGTAACTCTGTGAGATGATTTCACAGAACACACAGAAGTTTCCAAGAAAGCTTCTTTCTCTTTGTAATCGGAGGATATTTCCTTTGTCCCTATAGTCTTCAAAGGGATCTGAAATACCTGTTCTCAGATTCCACAGAAATAAGGCTAGCAAAGAGATCCACGAAATACAGATGTAACTCTGTGAGATGAATTAACAGAACACTAAGCAGTTTCTCAGAAAGCTTCTTTCCAGATTTCATCTGAGGATATTTCCTTTTTCACCATAGCCCTCTATGGGCTTCCAAATATCACTTTGCCAATTCCACAAGAAGTGTCTTAGCGAAAGGCTTGTTGAGGGGAAAGCTGTAACTCTGTGAGATGATTTCACAGAACACAAAGAAATTTCTCAGAAATCTTCTTTCTCTTTGTTATCGGAGGTTATTTCCTTTGGCCCTATAGTCTTCAAAGGGATCCGAAATATCTGTTCTCAGATTCCACAGAAATAAGGCTAGCAAAGAGATCCACGAAATACTTATGTAACTCTGTGAGATGAATTAACAGAACACTAAGCAATTTCTCAGAAAGCTTCTTTCCAGATTTCATCTGAGGATATTTCCTTTTTCACCATAGCCCTCTATGGGCTTCCAAATATCACTTTGGCAATTCCACAAGAAGTGTCTTAGCGAAAGGCTTCTTGAGGGGAAAGCTGTAACTCTGTGAGATGATTTCACAGAACACACAGAAGTTTCCAAGAAAGCTTCTTTCTCTTTGTTATGGGAGGATATTTCTTTTGGCCCTATAGTCTTCAATGGGATCCGAAATATCTGTTCTCAGATTCCACAGAAATAAGGCTAGCAAAGAGATCCACGAAATACAGATGTAACTCTGTGAGATGAATGAACAGAACACTAAGCAGTTTCTCAGAAAGCTTCTTTCCAGATTTCATCTGAGGATATTTCCTTTTTCACCATAGCCCTCTATGGGCTTCCAAATATCACTTTGGCAATTCCACAAGAAGTGTCTTAGCGAAAGGCTTCTTGAGGGGAAAGCTGTAACTCTGTGAGATGATTTCACAGAACACACAGAAGTTTCCAAGAAAGCTTCTTTCTCTTTGTTATGGGAGGATATTTCTTTTGGCCCTATAGTCTTCAATGGGATCCGAAATATCTGTTCTCAGATTCCACAGAAATAAGGCTAGCAAAGAGATCCACGAAATACAGATGTAACTCTATGAGATGAATGAACAGAACACTAAGCAGTTTCTCAGAAAGCTTCTTTCCAGATTTCATCTGAGGATATTTCCTTTTTCACCATAGCCCTCTATGGGCTTCCAAATATCACTTTGCCAATTCCACAACAAGTGTCTTAGCGAAAGGCTTCTTGAGGGGAAAGCTGTAACTCTGTGAAATGATTTCACAGAACACAAAGAAGTTTCTCAGAAACCTTCTTTCTCTTTGTTATTGGAAGACATTTCCTTTGGCCCTATAGTTTTCAAAGGGATCCGAAATATCTGTTCTCAGATTCCACAGAAATAAGGCTAGCAAAGAGATCCACGAAATACAGATGTAACTCTGTGAGATGAATTAACAGAACACTAAGCAGTTTCTCAGAAAGCTTCTTTACAGATTTCATCTGATGATATTTCCTTTTTCACCATTGCCCTCTATGGGCTTCCAAATATCACTTTGCCAATTCCACAAGAACTGTCTTAGCGAAAGGCTTCTTGAGGGGCAAGCTGTAACTCTGTGAGATGATTTCACAGAACACAAAGAAGTTTCTAAAAAAGCTTCTTTCTCTTTGTAATCGGAGGATATTTCCTTTGTCCCTATAGTCTTCAAAGGGATCTGAAATACCTGTTCTCAGATTCCACAGAAATAAGGCTAGCAAAGAGATCCACGAAATACAGATGTAACTCTGTGAGATGAATTAACAGAACACTAAGCAGTTTCTCAGAAAGCTTCTTTACAGATTTCATCTGAGGATATTTCCTTTTTCACCATAGCCCTCTATGGGCTTCCAAATATCACTTTGCCAGTTCCACAAGAACTGTCTTAGCGAAAGGCTTCTTGAGGGGAAAGCTGTAACTCCGTGAGATGATTTCACAGAACACAAAGAAGTTTCTCAGAAAGCTTCTTTCTCTTTGTAATCGGAGGATATTTCCTTTGTC
Source organism: Macaca nemestrina (assembly GCF_043159975.1). Lineage (NCBI taxonomy): Eukaryota > Metazoa > Chordata > Mammalia > Primates > Cercopithecidae > Macaca > Macaca nemestrina. Next base: position 76,867,284 of record NC_092139.1, on the reverse strand, counting down.
CCTATAGTCTTCAATGGGATCTGAAATACCTGTTCTCAGATTCCACAGAAATAAGGCTAGCAAAGAGATCCACGAAATACGGATGTAACTCTGTGAGATGAATTAACAGAACACTAAGCAGTTTCTCAGAAATCTTCTTTCCAGATTTCATCTGAGGATATTTCCTTTTTCACCATAGCCCTCTATGGGCTTCCAAATATCACTTTGCCAATTCCACAAGAACTGTCCTAGCGATAGGCTTCTTGAGGGGAAAGCTGTAGCTCTGTGAGATGATTTCACAGAACACAAAGAAATTTCTCAGAAAGCTTCTTTCTCTTTGTTATCGGAGGATATTTCCTTTGGCCCTATAGTCTTCAATGGGATCCGAAATATCTGTTCTCAGATTCCACAGAAATAAGGCTAGCAAAGAGATCCACGAAATACAGATGTAACTCTGTGACATGAATTAACAGAACACTAAGCAGTTTCTCAGAAAGCTTCTTTCCAGATTTCATCTGATGATATTTCCTTTTTCACCATAGCCCTCTATGGGCTTCCAAATATCACTTTGCCAATTCCACAAGAACTGTCTTAGCGAAAGGCTTCTTGAGGGGAAAGCTGTAACTCTGTGAGATGATTTCACAGAACACAAAGAAGTTTCTCAGAAAGCTTCTTTCTCTTTGTAATCGGAGGATATTTCCTTTGTCCCTATAGTCTTCAATGGGATCTGAAATACCTGTTCTCAGATTCCACAGAAATAAGGCTAGCAAAGAGATCCACGAAATACGGAAGTAACTCTGTGAGATAAATTAACAGAACACTAAGCAATTTCTCAGAAATCTTCTTTCCAGATTTCATCTGAGGATATTTCCTTTTTCACCATAGCCCTCTATGGGCTTCCAAATATCACTTTGCCAATTCCACAAGAACTGTCTTAGCGAAAGGCTTCTTGAGGGGAAAGCTGTAACTCTGTGAGATGATTTCACAGAACACACAGAAGTTTCCAAGAAAGCTTCTTTCTCTTTGTTATGGGAGGATATTTCCTTTGGCCCTATAGTCTTCAATGGGATCCGAAATATCTTTTCTCAGATTCCACAGAAATAAGGTTAGCAAAGAGATCCACGAAATACAGATGTAACTCTGTGAGATGAATTAACCGAACACTAAGCAGTTTCTCAGAAAGCTTCTTTCCAGATTTCATCTGAGGATATTTCCTTTTTCACCATAGCCCTCTATGGGCTTCCAAATATCACTTTGCCAGTTCCACAAGAACTGTCTTAGCGAAAGGCTTGTTGAGGGGAAAGCTGTAACTCTGTGAGATGATTTCACAGAACACAAAGAAGTTTCTCAGAAAGCTTCTTTCTCTTTGTAATCAGAGGATATTTCCTTTGTCCCTATAGTCTTCAATGGGATCTGAAATACCTGTTCTCAGATTCCACAGAAATAAGGCTAGCAAAGAGATCCACGAAATACGGATGTAACTCTGTGAGATGAATTAACAGAACACTAAGCAGTTTCTCAGAAATCTTCTTTCCAGATTTCATCTGAGGATATTTCCTTTTTCACCATAGCCCTCTATGGCCTTACAAATATCACATTCCCAATTCCACAAGAACTGTCTTAGCGAAAGGCTTCCTGAGGGGAAAGCTGTAACTCTGTGAGATGATTTCACAGAACACAAAGAAGTTTCTCAGACAGCTTCTTTCTCTTTGTTATCGGAGGATATTTCCTTTGGCCCTATATTCTTCAAAGCGATCCGAAATATCTGTTCTCAGATTTCACAGAAATAAGGCTAGCAAAGAGATCCACGAAATACAGATGTAACTCTGTGAGATGAATTAACAGAACACTAAGCAGTTTCTCAGAAAGCTTCTTTCCAGATTTCATCTGAGGATATTTCATTTTTCACCATAGCCCTCTATGGGCTTCCAAATATCACTTTGCCAATTCCACAAGAAGTGTCTTAGCGAAAGGCTTCTTGAGGGGAAAGCTGTAACTCTGTGAGATGATTTCACAGAACACACAGAAGTTTCCAAGAAAGCTTCTTTCTCTTTGTTATGGGAGGATATTTCCTTTGGCCCTATAGTCTTCAAAGGGATCCGAAATATCTGTTCTCAGATTCCACAGAAATAAGGCTAGCAAAGAGATCCACGAAATACAGATGTAACTCTGTGAGATGAATGAACAGAACACTAAGCAGTTTCTCAGAAAGCTTCTTTCCAGATTTCATCTGAGGATATTTCCTTTTTCACCATAGCCCTCTATGGGCTTCCAAATATCACTTTGCCAGTTCCACAAGAACTGTCTTAGCGAAAGGCTTCTTGAGGGGAAAGCTGTAACTCTGTGAGATGATTTCACGGAACACAAAGAAGTTTCTCAGAAAGCTTCATTCTCTTTGTTATCGGAGGATATTTCCTTTGGCCGTATAGTCTTCAAAGGGAACCGAAATATCTTTTCTCAGATTCCACAGAAATAAGGTTAGCAAAGAGATCCACGAAATACAGATGTAACTCTGTGAGATGAATTAACCGAACACTAAGCAGTATCTCAGAAAGCTTCTTTCCAGATTTCATCTGAGAATATTTCCTTTTTCACCATAGCCCTCTATGGGCTTCCAAATATCACTTTGCCAATTCCACAAGAACTGTCCTAGCGAAAGGCTTCTTGAGGGGAAAGTTGTAACTCTGTGAGATGATTTCTCAGAACGCAAAGAAGTTTCTCAGAAAGCTTCTTTCTCTTTGTTATCGGAGGATATTTCCTTTGGCCCTATAGTCTTCAATGGGATCCGAAATATCTGTTCTCAGATTCCACAGAAATAAGGCTATCAAAGAGATCCACGAAATACTGTTGTAACTCCGTGAGATGAATGAACAGAACACTAAGCAGTTTCTCAGAAAGCTTCTTTCCAGATTTCATCTGAGGATATTTCCTTTTTCACCATAGCCCTCTATGGGCTTCCAAATATCACTTTGCCAATTCCACAAGAACTGTCTTAGCAAAAGGCTTCTTGAGGGGAAAGCTTTAACTCTGTGAGATGATTTCACAGAACACACAGAAGTTTCCAAGAAACCTTCTTTCTCTTTGTTATTGGAAGACATTTCCTTTGGCCCTATAGTCTTCAATGGGATCCGAAATATCTGTTCTCAGATTCCACAGAAATAAGGCTAGCAAAGAGATCCACGAAATACAGATGTAACTCTGTGAGATGAATTAACAGAACACTAAGCAGTTTCTCAGAAAGCTTCTTTACAGATTTCATCTGATGATATTTCCTTTTTCACCATTGCCCTCAATGGGCTTCCAAATATCACTTTGCCAATTCCACAAGAACTGTCTTAGCGAAAGGCTTCTTGAGGGGAAAGCTGTAACTCTGTGAGATGATTTCACAGATTACAAAGAAGTTTCTAAAAAAGCTTCTTTCTCTTTGTAATCGGAGGATATTTCCTTTGTCCCTATAGTCTTCAAAGGGATCTGAAATACCTGTTCTCAGATTCCACAGAAATAAGGCTAGAAAAGAGATCCACGAAATACTGATGTAACTCTGTGAGATGAATTAACAGAACACTAAGCAGTTTCTCAGAAAGTTTCTTTCCAGATTTCATCTGAGGATATTTCCTTTTTCACCATAGCCCTCTAGGGGCTTCCAAATATCACTTTGCGAATTCCACAAGAACTGTCTTAGTGACAGACTTCTTGAGGGGAAAGCTGTAACTCTGTGAGATGATTTCACAGAACACAAAGAAGTTTCTCAGAAAGCATCTTTCTCTTTGTTATCGGAGGTTATTTCCTTTGGCCCTATAGTCTTCAAAGGGATCCGAAATATCTGTTCTCAGATTCCACAGAAATAAGGCTAGCAAAGAGATCCACGAAATACAGATGTAACTCCGTGAGATGAATTAACAGAACACTAAGCAGTTTCTCAGAAAGCTTCTTTCCAGATTTCATCTGAGGATATTTCCTTTTTCACCATAGCCCTCTATGGGCTTCCAAATATCACTTTGCCAATTCCACAAGAACTGTCATAGCGAAAGGCTTCTTGAGGGGAAAGCTGTAACTCTGTGAGATGATTTCACAGAACACACAGAAGTTTCCAATAAAGCTTCTTTCTCTTTGTTATGGGAGGATATTTCCTTTGCTCCTATAGTCTTCAAAGGGATCCGAAATATCTGTTCTCAGATTCCACAGAAATAAGGCTAGCAAAGAGATCCAAGAAATACAGATGTAATTCTGTGAGATGAATTAACAGAACACTAAGCAGTTTCTCAGAAAGCTTCTTTCCAGATTTCATCTGAGGATATTTCCTTTTTCACCATAGCCCTCTATGGGCTTCCAAATATCACTTTGCCAGTTCCACAAGAACTGTCTTAGCGAAAGGCTTCTTGAGGGGAAAGCTGTAACTCTGTGAGATGATTTCACGGAACACAAAGATGTTTCTCAGAAAGCTTCTTTCTCTTTGTTATCGGAGGATATTTCCTTTGGCCGTATAGTCTTCAATGGGATCTGAAATACCTGTTCTCAGATTCCACAGAAATAAGGCTAGCAAAGAGATCCACGAAATACGGATGTAACTCTGTGAGATGAATTAACAGAACACTAAGCAGTTTCTCAGAAATCTTCTTTCCAGATTTCATCTGAGGATATTTCCTTTTTCACCATAGCCCTCTATGGGCTTACAAATATCACATTGCCAATTCCACAAGAACTGTCTTAGCGAAAGGCTTCCTGAGGGGAAAGCTGTAACTCTGTGAGATGATTTCACAGAACACAAAGAAGTTTCTCAGACAGCTTCTTTCTCTTTGTTATCGGAGGATATTTCCTTTGGCCCTACAGTCTTCAAAGGGATCCGAAATATCTGTTCTCAGATTTCACAGAAATAAGGCTAGCAAAGAGATCCACGAAATACAGATGTAACTCTGTGAGATGAATTAACAGAACACTAAGCAGTTTCTCAGAAAGCTTCTTTCCAGATTTCATCTGAGGATATTTCCTTTTTCACCATAGCCCTCTATGGGCTTCCAAATATCACTTTGCCAATTCCACAAGAAGTGTCTTAGCGAAAGGCTTCTTGAGGGGAAAGCTGTAACTCTGTGAGATGATTTCACAGAACTCAAAGAAATTTCTCAGAAAGCTTCTTTCTCTTTGTTATCGGAGGTTATTTCCTTTGGCCCTATAGTCTTCAAAGGGATCCGAAATATCTGTTCTCAGATTCCACAAAATAAGGCTAGCAAAGAGATCCACGAAATACAGATGTAACTCTGTGAGATGAATTAACAGAACACTAAGCAATTTTTCAGAAAGTTTCTTTCCAGATTTCATCTGAGGATATTTCCTTTTTCACCATAGCCCTCTATGGGATTCCAAATATCACTTTGACAATTCCACAAGAACTGTCCTAGCGAAAGGCTTCTTGAGGGGAAAGCTGTAACTCTGTGAGATGATTTCTCAGAACGCAAAGAAGTTTCTCAGAAAGCTTCTTTCTCTTTGTTATCGGAGGATATTTCCTTTGGCCCTATAGTCTTCAATGGGATCCGAAATATCTGTTCTCAGATTCCACAGAAATAAGGCTAGCAAAGAGATCCACGAAATACAGATGTAACTCTGTGACATGAATTAACAGAACACTAAGCAGTTTCTCAGAAAGCTTCTTTACAGATTTCATCTGATGATATTTCCTTTTTCACCATTGCCCACTATGGGCTTCCAAATATCACTTTGCCAATTCCACAAGAACTGTCTTAGCGAAAGGCTTCTTGAGGGGAAAGCTGTAACTCTGTGAGATGATTTCACAGAACACAAAGAAGTTTCTCAGAAAGCTTCTTTCTCTTTGTAATCGGAGGATATTTCCTTTGTCCCTACAGTCTTCAATGGGATCTGAAATAACTGTTCTCAGATTCCACAGAAATAAGGCTAGCAAAGAGATAAACGAAATACGGATGTAACTCTGTGAGATGAATTAACAGAACACTAAGCAGTTTCTCAGAAATCTTCTTTCCAGATTTCATCTGAGGATATTTCCTTTTTCACCATAGCCCTCTATGGGCTTCCAAATATCACTTTGCCAATTCCAGAAGAACTGTCCTAGCGAAAGGCTTCTTGAGGGGAAAGCTGTAACTCTGTGAGATGATTTCTCAGAACGCAAAGAAGTTTCTCAGAAAGCTTCTTTCTCTTTGTTATCGGAGGATATTTCCTTTGGCCCTATAGTCTTCAATGGGATCCGAAATATCTGTTCTCAGATTCCACAGAAATAAGGCTAGCAAAGAGATCCACGAAATACAGATGTAACTCCGTGAGATGAATTAACAGAACACTAAGCAGTTTCTCAGAAAGCTTCTTTCCAGATTTCATCTGAGGATATTTCCTTTTTCACCATAGCCCTCTATGGGCTTCCAAATATCACTTTGCCAATTCCACAAGAACTGTCTTAGCGAAAGGCTTCTTGAGGGTAAAGCTGTAACTCTGTGAGATGATTTCACAGAACACACAGAAGTTTCCAAGAAAGCTTCTTTCTCTTTGTTATGGGAGGATATTTCCTTTAGCCCTATAGTCTTCAATGGGATCCGAAATATCTGTTCTCAGATTCCACAGAAATAAGGCTAGCAAAGAGATCCACGAAATACAGATGTAACTCTGTGAGATGAATGAACAGAACACTAAGCAGATTCTCAGAAAGCTTCTTTCCAGATTTCATCTGAGGATATTTCCTTTTTCACCATAGCCCTCTATGGGCTTCCAAATATCACTTTGCCAATTCCACAGGAAGTGTCTTAGCGAAAGGCTTCTTGAGGGGAAAGCTGTAACTCTGTGAGATGATTTCACAGAACACAAAGAAGTTTCTCAGAAACCTTCTTTCTCTTTGTTATTGGAAGACATTTCCTTTGGCCCTATAGTCTTCAATGGGATCCGAAATATCTGTTCTCAGATTCCACAGAAATAAGGCTAGCAAAGAGATCCACGAAATACAGATGTAACTCTGTGAGATGAATTAACAGAACACTAAGCAGTTTCTCAGAAAGCTTCTTTACAGATTTCATCTGATGATATTTCCTTTTTCACCATTGCCCTCAATGGGCTTCCAAATATCACTTTGCCAATTCCACAAGAAGTGTCTTAGCGAAAGGCTTCTTGAGGGGAAAGCTGTAACTCTGTGAGATGATTTCACAGAACACAAAGAAGTTTCTAAAAAAGCTTCTTTCTCTTTGTAATCGGAGGATATTTCCTTTGTCCCTATAGTCTTCAAAGGGATCTGAAATACCTGTTCTCAGATTCCACAGAAATAAGGCTACCAAAGAGATCCACGAAATACAGATGTAACTCTGTGAGATGAATTAACAGAACACTAAGCAGTTTCTCAGAAAGCTTCTTTCCAGATTTCATCTGAGGATATTTCCTTTTTCACCATAGCCCTCTAGGGGCTTCCAAATATCACTTTGCGAATTCCACAAGAACTGTCTTAGTGAAAGGCTTCTTGAGGGGAAAGCTGTAACTCTGTGAGATGATTTCACAGAACACAAAGAAGTTTCTCAGAAAGCATCTTTCTCTTTGTTATCGGAGGTTATTTCCATTGGCCCTATAGTCTTCAAAGGGATCCGAAATATCTGTTCTCAGATTCCACAGAAATAAGGCTAGCAAAGAGATCCACGAAATACAGATGTAACTCCGTGAGATGAATTAACAGAACACTAAGCAGTTTCTCAGAAAGCTTCTTTCCAGATTTCATCTGAGGATATTTCCTTTTTCACCATAGCCCTCTATGGGCTTCCAAATATCACTTTGCCAATTCCACAAGAACTGTCATAGCGAAAGGCTTCTTGAGGGGAAAGCTGTAACTCTGTGAGATGATTTCACAGAACACACAGAAGTTTCCAATAAAGCTTCTTTCTCTTTGTTATGGGAGGATATTTCCTTTGCTCCTATAGTCTTCAAAGGGATCCGAAATATCTGTTCTCAGATTCCACAGAAATAAGGCTAGCAAAGAGATCCACGAAATACAGATGTAACTCTGTGAGATGAATGAACAGAACACTAAGCAGATTCTCAGAAAGCTTCTTTCCAGATTTCATCTGAGGATATTTCCTTTTTCACCATAGCCCTCTATGGGCTTCCAAATATCACTTTGCCAATTCCACAGGAAATGTCTTAGCGAAAGGCTTCTTGAGGGGAAAGCTGTAACTCTGTGAGATGATTTCACAGAACACAAAGAAGTTTCTCAGAAACCTTCTTTCTCTTTGTTATTGGAAGACATTTCCTTTGGCCCTATAGTCTTCAATGGGATCCGAAATATCTGTTCTCAGATTCCACAGAAATAAGGCTAGCAAAGAGATCCACGAAATACAGATGTAACTCTGTGAGATGAATTAACAGAACACTAAGCAGTTTCTCAGAAAGCTTCTTTACAGATTTCATCTGATGATATTTCCTTTTTCACCATTGCCCTCAATGGGCTTCCAAATATCACTTTGCCAATTCCACAAGAAGTGTCTTAGCGAAAGGCTTCTTGAGGGGAAAGCTGTAACTCTGTGAGATGATTTCACAGAACACAAAGAAGTTTCTAAAAAAGCTTCTTTCTCTTTGTAATCGGAGGATATTTCCTTTGTCCCTATAGTCTTCAAAGGGATCTGAAATACCTGTTCTCAGATTCCACAGAAATAAGGCTAGCAAAGAGATCCACGAAATACAGATGTAACTCTGTGACATGAATTAACAGAACACTAAGCAGTTTCTCAGAAAGCTTCTTTCCAGATTTCATCTGAGGATATTTCCTTTTTCACCATAGCCCTCTAGGGGCTTCCAAATATCACTTTGCGAATTCCACAAGAACTGTCTTAGTGAAAGGCTTCTTGAGGGGAAAGCTGTAACTCTGTGAAATGATTTCACAGAACACAAAGAAGTTTCTCAGAAAGCATCTTTCTCTTTGTTATCGGAGGTTATTTCCTTTGGCCCTATAGTCTTCAAAGGGATCCGAAATATCTGTTCTCAGATTCCACAGAAATAAGGCTAGCAAAGAGATCCACGAAATACAGATGTAACTCCGTGAGATGAATTAACAGAACACTAAGCAGTTTCTCAGAAAGCTTCTTTCCAGATTTCATCTGAGGATATTTCCTTTTTCACCATAGCCCTCTATGGGCTTCCAAATATCACTTTGCCAATTCCACAAGAACTGTCATAGCGAAAGGCTTCTTGAGGGGAAAGCTGTAACTCTGTGAGATGATTTCACAGAACACACAGAAGTTTCCAATAAAGCTTCTTTCTCTTTGTTATGGGAGGATATTTCCTTTGCTCCTATAGTCTTCAAAGGGATCCGAAATATCTGTTCTCAGATTCCACAGAAATAAGGCTAGCAAAGAGATCCACGAAATACAGATGTAACTCTGTGAGATGAATTAACAGAACACTAAGCAGTTTCTCAGAAAGCTTCTTTCCAGATTTCATCTGAGGATATTTCCTTTTTCACCATAGCCCTCTATGGGCTTCCAAATATCACTTTGCCAGTTCCACAAGAACTGTCTTAGCGAAAGGCTTCTTGAGGGGAAAGCTGTAACTCTGTGAGATGATTTCACGGAACACAAAGATGTTTCTCAGAAAGCTTCTTTCTCTTTGTTATCGGAGGATATTTCCTTTGGCCGTATAGTCTTCAAAGGGAACCGAAATATCTTTTCACAGATTCCACAGAAATAAGGTTAGCAAAGAGATCCACGAAATACAGATGTAACTCTGTGAGATGAATTAACCGAACACTAAGCAGTTTCTCAGAAAGCTTCTTTCCAGATTTCATCTGAGGATATTTCCTTTTTCACCATAGCCCTCTATGGGCTTCCAAATATCACTTTGCCAGTTCCACAAGAACTGTCTTAGCGAAAGGCTTGTTGAGGGGAAAGCTGTAACTCTGTGAGATGATTTCACGGAACACAAAGAAGTTTCTCAGAAAGCTTCTTTCTCTTTGTAATCGGAGGATATTTCCTTTGTCCCTATAGTCTTCAATGGGATCTGAAATACCTGTTCTCAGATTCCACAGAAATAAGGCTAGCAAAGAGATCCACGAAATACGGATGTAACTCTGTGAGATGAATTAACAGAACACTAAGCAGTTTCTCAGAAATCTTCTTTCCAGATTTCATCTGAGGATATTTCCTTTTTCACCATAGCCCTCTATGGGCTTACAAATATCACATTGCCAATTCCACAAGAACTGTCTTAGCGAAAGGCTTCCTGAGGGGAAAGCTCTAACTCTGTGAGATGATTTCACAGAACACAAAGAAGTTTCTCAGACAGCTTCTTTCTCTTTGTTATGGGAGGATATTTCCTTTGGCCCTATAGTCTTCAAAGGGATCCGAAATATCTGTTCTCAGATTTCACAGAAATAAGGCTAGCAAAGAGATCCACGAAATACAGATGTAACTCTGTGAGATGAATTAACAGAACACTAAGCAGTTTCTCAGAAAGCTTCTTTCCAGATTTCATCTGAGGATATTTCCTTTTTCACCATAGCCCTCTATGGGCTTCCAAATATCACTTTGCCAATTCCACAAGAAGTGTCTTAGCGAAAGGCTTCTTGAGGGGAAAGCTGTAACTCTGTGAGATGATTTCACAGAACACAAAGAAGTTTCTCAGAAACCTTCTTTCTCTTTGTTATTGGAAGACATTTCCTTTGGCCCTATAGTCTTCAATGGGATCCGAAATATCTGTTCTCAGATTCCACAGAAATAAGGCTAGCAAAGAGATCCACGAAATACAGATGTAACTCTGTGAGATGAATGAACAGAACACTAAGCAGTTTCTCAGAAAGCTTCTTTACAGATTTCATCTGATGATATTTCCTTTTTCACCATTGCCCTCAAAGGCCTTCCAAATATCACTTTGCCAATTCCACAAGAAGTGTCTTAGCGAAAGGCTTCTGGAGGGGAAAGCTGTAACTCTGTGAGATGATTTCACAGAACACAAAGAAGTTTCTAAAAAAGCTTCTTTCTCTTTGTAATCGGAGGATATTTCCTTTGTCCCTATAGTCTTCAAAGGGATCTGAAATACCTGTTCTCAGATTCCACAGAAATAAGGCTAGCAAAGAGATCCACGAAATACAGATGTAACTCTGTGAGATGAATTAACAGAACACTAAGCAGTTTCTCAGAAAGCTTCTTTCCAGATTTCATCTGAGGATATTTCCTTTTTCACCATAGCCCTCTAGGGGCTTCCAAATATCACTTTGCGAATTCCACAAGAACTGTCTTAGTGAAAGGCTTCTTGAGGGGAAAGCTGTAACTCTGTGAGATGATTTCACAGAACACAAAGAAGTTTCTCAGAAAGCATCTTTCTCTTTGTTATCGGAGGTTATTTCCTTTGGCCCTATAGTCTTCAAAGGGATCCGAAATATCTGTTCTCAGATTCCACAGAAATAAGGCTAGCAAAGAGATCCACGAAATACAGATGTAACTCCGTGAGATGAATTAACAGAACACTAAGCAGTTTCTCAGAAAGCTTCTTTCCAGATTTCATCTGAGGATATTTCCTTTTTCACCATAGCCCTCTATGGGCTTCCAAATATCACTTTGCCAATTCCACAAGAACTGTCATAGCGAAAGGCTTCTTGAGGGGAAAGCTGTAACTCTGTGAGATGATTTCACAGAACACACAGAAGTTTCCAATAAAGCTTCTTTCTCTTTGTTATGGGAGGATATTTCCTTTGCTCCTATAGTCTTCAAAGGGATCCGAAATATCTATTCTCAGATTCCACAGAAATAAGGCTAGCAAAGAGATCCACGAAATACAGATGTAACTCTGTGAGATGAATGAACAGAACACTAAGCAGATTCTCAGAAAGCTTCTTTCCAGATTTCATCTGAGGATATTTCCTTTTTCACCATAGCCCTCTATGGGCTTCCAAATATCACTTTGCCAATTCCACAGGAAGTGTCTTAGCGAAAGTCTTCTTGAGGGGAAAGCTGTAACTCTGTGAGATGATTTCACAGAACACAAAGAAGTTTCTCAGAAACCTTCTTTCTCTTTGTTATTGGAAGACATTTCCTTTGGCCCTATAGTCTTCAATGGGATCCGAAATATCTGTTCTCAGATTCCACAGAAATAAGGCTAGCAAAGAGATCCACGAAATACAGATGTAACTCTGTGAGATGAATTAACAGAACACTAAGCAGTTTCTCAGAAAGCTTCTTTCCAGATTTCATCTGAGGATATTTCCTTTTTCACCATAGCCCTCTATGGGCTTCCAAATATCACTTTGCCAGTTCCACAAGAACTGTCTTAGCGAAAGGCTTCTTGAGGGGAAAGCTGTAACTCTGTGAGATGATTTCACGGAACACAAAGATGTTTCTCAGAAAGCTTCTTTCTCTTTGTTATCGGAGGATATTTCCTTTGGCCGTATAGTCTTCAAAGGGAACCGAAATATCTTTTCTCAGATTCCACAGAAATAAGGTTAGCAAAGAGATCCACGAAATACAGATGTAACTCTGTGAGATGAATTAACCGAACACTAAGCAGTTTCTCAGAAAGCTTCTTTCCAGATTTCATCTGAGGATATTTCCTTTTTCACCATAGCCCTCTATGGGCTTCCAAATATCACTTTGCCAGTTCCACAAGAACTGTCTTAGCGAAAGGCTTGTTGAGGGGAAAGCTGTAACTCTGTGAGATGATTTCACGGAACACAAAGAAGTTTCTCAGAAAGCTTCTTTCTCTTTGTAATCGGAGGATATTTCCTTTGTCCCTATAGTCTTCAATGGGATCTGAAATACCTGTTCTCAGATTCCACAGAAATAAGGCTAGCAAAGAGATCCACGAAATACGGATGTAACTCTGTGAGATGAATTAACAGAACACTAAGCAGTTTCTCAGAAATCTTCTTTCCAGATTTCATCTGAGGATATTTCCTTTTTCACCATAGCCCTCTATGGGCTTACAAATATCACATTGCCAATTCCACAAGAACTGCCTTAGCGAAAGGCTTCCTGAGGGGAAAGCTCTAACTCTGTGAGATGATTTCACAGAACACAAAGAAGTTTCTCAGAAAGCATCTTTCTCTTTGTTATCGGAGGTTATTTCCATTGGCCCTATAGTCTTCAAAGGGATCCGAAATATCTGTTCTCAGATTCCACAGAAATAAGGCTAGCAAAGAGATCCACGAAATACAGATGTAACTCCGTGAGATGAATTAACAGAACACTAAGCAGTTTCTCAGAAAGCTTCTTTCCAGATTTCATCTGAGGATATTTCCTTTTTCACCATAGCCCTCTATGGGCTTCCAAATATCACTTTGCCAATTCCACAAGAACTGTCATAGCGAAAGGCTTCTTGAGGGGAAAGCTGTAACTCTGTGAGATGATTTCACAGAACACACAGAAGTTTCCAATAAAGCTTCTTTCTCTTTGTTATGGGAGGATATTTCCTTTGCTCCTATAGTCTTCAAAGGGATCCGAAATATCTGTTCTCAGATTCCACAGAAATAAGGCTAGCAAAGAGATCCACGAAATACAGATGTAACTCTGTGAGATGAATGAACAGAACACTAAGCAGATTCTCAGAAAGCTTCTTTCCAGATTTCATCTGAGGATATTTCCTTTTTCACCATAGCCCTCTATGGGCTTCCAAATATCACTTTGCCAATTCCACAGGAAGTGTCTTAGCGAAAGGCTTCTTGAGGGGAAAGCTGTAACTCTGTGAGATGATTTCACAGAACACAAAGAAGTTTCTCAGAAACCTTCTTTCTCTTTGTTATTGGAAGACATTTCCTTTGGCCCTATAGTCTTCAATGGGATCCGAAATATCTGTTCTCAGATTCCACAGAAATAAGGCTAGAAAAGAGATCCACGAAATACAGATGTAACTCTGTGAGATGAATTAACAGAACACTAAGCAGTTTCTCAGAAAGCTTCTTTACAGATTTCATCTGATGATATTTCCTTTTTCACCATTGCCCTCAATGGGCTTCCAAATATCACTTTGCCAATTCCACAAGAAGTGTCTTAGCGAAAGGCTTCTTGAGGGGAAAGCTGTAACTCTGTGAGATGATTTCACAGAACACAAAGAAGTTTCTAAAAAAGCTTCTTTCTCTTTGTAATCGGAGGATATTTCCTTTGTCCCTATAGTCTTCAAAGGGATCTGAAATACCTGTTCTCAGATTCCACAGAAATAAGGCTAGCAAAGAGATCCACGAAATACAGATGTAACTCTGTGACATGAATTAACAGAACACTAAGCAGTTTCTCAGAAAGCTTCTTTCTAGATTTCATCTGAGGATATTTCCTTTTTCACCATAGCCCTCTAGGGGCTTCCAAATATCACTTTGCGAATTCCACAAGAACTGTCTTAGTGAAAGGCTTCTTGAGGGGAAAGCTGTAACTCTGTGAAATGATTTCACAGAACACAAAGAAGTTTCTCAGAAAGCATCTTTCTCTTTGTTATCGGAGGTTATTTCCTTTGGCCCTATAGTCTTCAAAGGGATCCGAAATATCTGTTCTCAGATTCCACAGAAATAAGGCTAGCAAAGAGATCCACGAAATACAGATGTAACTCCGTGAGATGAATTAACAGAACACTAAGCAGTTTCTCAGAAAGCTTCTTTCCAGATTTCATCTGAGGATATTTCCTTTTTCACCATAGCCCTCTATGGGCTTCCAAATATCACTTTGCCAATTCCACAAGAACTGTCATAGCGAAAGGCTTCTTGAGGGGAAAGCTGTAACTCTGTGAGATGATTTCACAGAACACACAGAAGTTTCCAATAAAGCTTCTTTCTCTTTGTTATGGGAGGATATTTCCTTTGCTCCTATAGTCTTCAAAGGGATCCGAAATATCTGTTCTCAGATTCCACAGAAATAAGGCTAGCAAAGAGATCCACGAAATACAGATGTAACTCTGTGAGATGAATTAACAGAACACTAAGCAGTTTCTCAGAAAGCTTCTTTCCAGATTTCATCTGAGGATATTTCCTTTTTCACCATAGCCCTCTATGGGCTTCCAAATATCACTTTGCCAGTTCCACAAGAACTGTCTTAGCGAAAGGCTTCTTGAGGGGAAAGCTGTAACTCTGTGAGATGATTTCACGGAACACAAAGATGTTTCTCAGAAAGCTTCTTTCTCTTTGTTATCGGAGGATATTTCCTTTGGCCGTATAGTCTTCAAAGGGAACCGAAATATCTTTTCACAGATTCCACAGAAATAAGGTTAGCAAAGAGATCCACGAAATACAGATGTAACTCTGTGAGATGAATTAACCGAACACTAAGCAGTTTCTCAGAAAGCTTCTTTCCAGATTTCATCTGAGGATATTTCCTTTTTCACCATAGCCCTCTATGGGCTTCCAAATATCACTTTGCCAGTTCCACAAGAACTGTCTTAGCGAAAGGCTTGTTGAGGGGAAAGCTCTAACTCTGTGAGATGATTTCACGGAACACAAAGAAGTTTCTCAGAAAGCTTCTTTCTCTTTGTAATCGGAGGATATTTCCTTTGTCCCTATAGTCTTCAATGGGATCTGAAATACCTGTTCTCAGATTCCACAGAAATAAGGCTAGCAAAGAGATCCACGAAATACGGATGTAACTCTGTGAGATGAATTAACAGAACACTAAGCAGTTTCTCAGAAATCTTCTTTCCAGATTTCATCTGAGGATATTTCCTTTTTCACCATAGCCCTCTATGGGCTTACAAATATCACATTGCCAATTCCACAAGAACTGTCTTAGCGAAAGGCTTCCTGAGGGGAAAGCTCTAACTCTGTGAGATGATTTCACAGAACACAAAGAAGTTTCTCAGACAGCTTCTTTCTCTTTGTTATGGGAGGATATTTCCTTTGGCCCTATAGTCTTCAAAGGGATCCGAAATATCTGTTCTCAGATTTCACAGAAATAAGGCTAGCAAAGAGATCCACGAAATACAGATGTAACTCTGTGAGATGAATTAACAGAACACTAAGCAGTTTCTCAGAAAGCTTCTTTCCAGATTTCATCTGAGGATATTTCCTTTTTCACCATAGCCCTCTATGGGCTTCCAAATATCACTTTGCCAATTCCACAAGAAGTGTCTTAGCGAAAGGCTTCTTGAGGGGAAAGCTGTAACTCTGTGAGATGATTTCACAGAACACAAAGAAGTTTCTCAGAAACCTTCTTTCTCTTTGTTATTGGAAGACATTTCCTTTGGCCCTATAGTCTTCAATGGGATCCGAAATATCTGTTCTCAGATTCCACAGAAATAAGGCTAGCAAAGAGATCCACGAAATACAGATGTAACTCTGTGAGATGAATGAACAGAACACTAAGCAGTTTCTCAGAAAGCTTCTTTACAGATTTCATCTGATGATATTTCCTTTTTCACCATTGCCCTCAAAGGCCTTCCAAATATCACTTTGCCAATTCCACAAGAAGTGTCTTAGCGAAAGGCTTCTGGAGGGGAAAGCTGTAACTCTGTGAGATGATTTCACAGAACACAAAGAAGTTTCTAAAAAAGCTTCTTTCTCTTTGTAATCGGAGGATATTTCCTTTGTCCCTATAGTCTTCAAAGGGATCTGAAATACCTGTTCTCAGATTCCACAGAAATAAGGCTAGCAAAGAGATCCACGAAATACAGATGTAACTCTGTGAGATGAATTAACAGAACACTAAGCAGTTTCTCAGAAAGCTTCTTTCCAGATTTCATCTGAGGATATTTCCTTTTTCACCATAGCCCTCTAGGGGCTTCCAAATATCACTTTGCGAATTCCACAAGAACTGTCTTAGTGAAAGGCTTCTTGAGGGGAAAGCTGTAACTCTGTGAGATGATTTCACAGAACACAAAGAAGTTTCTCAGAAAGCATCTTTCTCTTTGTTATCGGAGGTTATTTCCTTTGGCCCTATAGTCTTCAAAGGGATCCGAAATATCTGTTCTCAGATTCCACAGAAATAAGGCTAGCAAAGAGATCCACGAAATACAGATGTAACTCCGTGAGATGAATTAACAGAACACTAAGCAGTTTCTCAGAAAGCTTCTTTCCAGATTTCATCTGAGGATATTTCCTTTTTCACCATAGCCCTCTATGGGCTTCCAAATATCACTTTGCCAATTCCACAAGAACTGTCATAGCGAAAGGCTTCTTGAGGGGAAAGCTGTAACTCTGTGAGATGATTTCACAGAACACACAGAAGTTTCCAATAAAGCTTCTTTCTCTTTGTTATGGGAGGATATTTCCTTTGCTCCTATAGTCTTCAAAGGGATCCGAAATATCTATTCTCAGATTCCACAGAAATAAGGCTAGCAAAGAGATCCACGAAATACAGATGTAACTCTGTGAGATGAATGAACAGAACACTAAGCAGATTCTCAGAAAGCTTCTTTCCAGATTTCATCTGAGGATATTTCCTTTTTCACCATAGCCCTCTATGGGCTTCCAAATATCACTTTGCCAATTCCACAGGAAGTGTCTTAGCGAAAGTCTTCTTGAGGGGAAAGCTGTAACTCTGTGAGATGATTTCACAGAACACAAAGAAGTTTCTCAGAAACCTTCTTTCTCTTTGTTATTGGAAGACATTTCCTTTGGCCCTATAGTCTTCAATGGGATCCGAAATATCTGTTCTCAGATTCCACAGAAATAAGGCTAGCAAAGAGATCCACGAAATACAGATGTAACTCTGTGAGATGAATTAACAGAACACTAAGCAGTTTCTCAGAAAGCTTCTTTCCAGATTTCATCTGAGGATATTTCCTTTTTCACCATAGCCCTCTATGGGCTTCCAAATATCACTTTGCCAGTTCCACAAGAACTGTCTTAGCGAAAGGCTTCTTGAGGGGAAAGCTGTAACTCTGTGAGATGATTTCACGGAACACAAAGATATTTCTCAGAAAGCTTCTTTCTCTTTGTTATCGGAGGATATTTCCTTTGGCCGTATAGTCTTCAAAGGGAACCGAAATATCTTTTCTCAGATTCCACAGAAATAAGGTTAGCAAAGAGATCCACGAAATACAGATGTAACTCTGTGAGATGAATTAACCGAACACTAAGCAGTTTCTCAGAAAGCTTCTTTACAGATTTCATCTGATGATATTTCCTTTTTCACCATTGCCCTCAAAGGCCTTCCAAATATCACTTTGCCAATTCCACAAGAAGTGTCTTAGCGAAAGGCTTCTGGAGGGGAAAGCTGTAACTCTGTGAGATGATTTCACAGAACACAAAGAAGTTTCTAAAAAAGCTTCTTTCTCTTTGTAATCGGAGGATATTTCCTTTGTCCCTATAGTCTTCAAAGGGATCTGAAATACCTGTTCTCAGATTCCACAGAAATAAGGCTAGCAAAGAGATCCACGAAATACAGATGTAACTCTGTGAGATGAATTAACAGAACACTAAGCAGTTTCTCAGAAAGCTTCTTTCCAGATTTCATCTGAGGATATTTCCTTTTTCACCATAGCCCTCTAGGGGCTTCCAAATATCACTTTGCGAATTCCACAAGAACTGTCTTAGTGAAAGGCTTCTTGAGGGGAAAGCTGTAACTCTGTGAGATGATTTCACAGAACACAAAGAAGTTTCTCAGAAAGCATCTTTCTCTTTGTTATCGGAGGTTATTTCCTTTGGCCCTATAGTCTTCAAAGGGATCCGAAATATCTGTTCTCAGATTCCACAGAAATAAGGCTAGCAAAGAGATCCACGAAATACAGATGTAACTCCGTGAGATGAATTAACAGAACACTAAGCAGTTTCTCAGAAAGCTTCTTTCCAGATTTCATCTGAGGATATTTCCTTTTTCACCATAGCCCTCTATGGGCTTCCAAATATCACTTTGCCAATTCCACAAGAACTGTCATAGCGAAAGGCTTCTTGAGGGGAAAGCTGTAACTCTGTGAGATGATTTCACAGAACACACAGAAGTTTCCAATAAAGCTTCTTTCTCTTTGTTATGGGAGGATATTTCCTTTGCTCCTATAGTCTTCAAAGGGATCCGAAATATCTATTCTCAGATTCCACAGAAATAAGGCTAGCAAAGAGATCCACGAAATACAGATGTAACTCTGTGAGATGAATGAACAGAACACTAAGCAGATTCTCAGAAAGCTTCTTTCCAGATTTCATCTGAGGATATTTCCTTTTTCACCATAGCCCTCTATGGGCTTCCAAATATCACTTTGCCAATTCCACAGGAAGTGTCTTAGCGAAAGTCTTCTTGAGGGGAAAGCTGTAACTCTGTGAGATGATTTCACAGAACACAAAGAAGTTTCTCAGAAACCTTCTTTCTCTTTGTTATTGGAAGACATTTCCTTTGGCCCTATAGTCTTCAATGGGATCCGAAATATCTGTTCTCAGATTCCACAGAAATAAGGCTAGCAAAGAGATCCACGAAATACAGATGTAACTCTGTGAGATGAATTAACAGAACACTAAGCAGTTTCTCAGAAAGCTTCTTTCCAGATTTCATCTGAGGATATTTCCTTTTTCACCATAGCCCTCTATGGGCTTCCAAATATCACTTTGCCAGTTCCACAAGAACTGTCTTAGCGAAAGGCTTCTTGAGGGGAAAGCTGTAACTCTGTGAGATGATTTCACGGAACACAAAGATATTTCTCAGAAAGCTTCTTTCTCTTTGTTATCGGAGGATATTTCCTTTGGCCGTATAGTCTTCAAAGGGAACCGAAATATCTTTTCTCAGATTCCACAGAAATAAGGTTAGCAAAGAGATCCACGAAATACAGATGTAACTCTGTGAGATGAATTAACCGAACACTAAGCAGTTTCTCAGAAAGCTTCTTTCCAGATTTCATCTGAGGATATTTCCTTTTTCACCATAGCCCTCTATGGGCTTCCAAATATCACTTTGCCAGTTCCACAAGAACTGTCTTAGCGAAAGGCTTGTTGAGGGGAAAGCTGTAACTCTGTGAGATGATTTCACGGAACACAAAGAAGTTTCTCAGAAAGCTTCTTTCTCTTTGTAATCGGAGGATATTTCCTTTGTCCCTATAGTCTTCAATGGGATCTGAAATACCTGTTCTCAGATTCCACAGAAATAAGGCTAGCAAAGAGATCCACGAAATACGGATGTAACTCTGTGAGATGAATTAACAGAACACTAAGCAGTTTCTCAGAAATCTTCTTTCCAGATTTCATCTGAGGATATTTCCTTTTTCACCATAGCCCTCTATGGGCTTACAAATATCACATTGCCAATTCCACAAGAACTGCCTTAGCGAAAGGCTTCCTGAGGGGAAAGCTCTAACTCTGTGAGATGATTTCACAGAACACAAAGAAGTTTCTCAGACAGCTTCTTTCTCTTTGTTATGGGAGGATATTTCCTTTGGCCCTATAGTCTTCAAATGGATCCGAAATATCTGTTCTCAGATTTCACAGAAATAAGGCTAGCAAAGAGATCCACGAAATACAGATGTAACTCTGTGAGATGAATTAACAGAACACTAAGCAGTTTCTCAGAAAGCTTCTTTCCAGATTTCATATGAGGATATTTCCTTTTTCACCATAGCCCTCTATGGGCTTCCAAATATCACTTTGCCAATTCCACAAGAAGTGTCTTAGCGAAAGGCTTCTTGAGGGGAAAGCTGTAACTCTGTGAGATGATTTCACAGAACACAAAGAAATTTCTCAGAAAGCTTCTTTCTCTTTGTTATCGGAGGTTATTTCCTTTGGCCCTATAGTCTTCAAAGGGATCCGAAATATCTGTTCTCAGATTCCACAGAAATAAGGCTAACAAAGAGATCCACGAAATACAGATGTAACTCTGTGAGATGAATGAACAGAACACTAAGCAATTTTTCAGAAAGTTTCTTTCCAGATTTCATCTGAGGATATTTCCTTTTTCACCATAGCCCTCTATGGGATTCCAAATATCACTTTGACAATTCCACAAGAACTGTCCTAGCGAAAGGCTTCTTGAGGGGAAAGCTGTAACTCTGTGAGATGATTTCTCAGAACGCAAAGAAGTTTCTCAGAAAGCTTCTTTCTCTTTGTTATCGGAGGATATTTCCTTTGGCCCTATAGTCTTCAATGGGATCCGAAATATCTGTTCTCAGATTCCACAGAAATAAGGCTAGCAAAGAGATCCACGAAATACTGTTGTAACTCCGTGAGATGAATGAACAGAACACTAAGCAGTTTCTCAGAAAACTTCTTTCCAGATTTCATCTGAGGATATTTCCTTTTTCACCATAGCCCTCTATGGGCTTCCAAATATCACTTTGCCAATTCCACAAGAACTGTCTTAGCAAAAGGCTTCTTGAGGGGAAAGCTTTAACTCTGTGAGATGATTTCACAGAACACACAGAAGTTTCCAAGAAAACTTCTTTCTCTTTGTTATGGGAGGATATTTCCTTTGGCCCTATAGTCTTCAATGGGATCCGAAATATCTGTTCTCAGATTCCACAGAAATAAGGCTAGCAAAGAGATCCACGAAATACAGATGTAACTCTGTGAGATGAATGAACAGAACACTAAGCAGATTCTCAGAAAGCTTCTTTCCAGATTTCATCTGAGGATATTTCCTTTTTCACCATAGCCCTCTATGGGCTTCCAAATATCACTTTGGCAATTCCAAAAGAAGTGTCTTAGCGAAAGGCTTCTTGAGGGGAAAGCTGTAACTCTGTGAGATGATTTCACAGAACACAAAGAAGTTTCTCAGAAACCTTCTTTCTCTTTGTTATTGGAAGACATTTCCTTTGGCCCTATAGTCTTCAATGGGATCCGAAATATCTGTTCTCAGATTCCACAGAAATAAGGCTAGCAAAGAGATCCACGAAATACAGATGTAACTCTGTGAGATGAATTAACAGAACACTAAGCAGTTTCTCAGAAAGCTTCTTTACAGATTTCATCTGATGATATTTCCTTTTTCACCATTGCCCTCAATGGGCTTCCAAATATCACTTTGCCAATTCCACAAGAACTGTCTTAGCGAAAGGCTTCTTGAGGGGAAAGCTGTAACTCTGTGAGATGATTTCACAGAATACAAAGAAGTTTCTAAAAAAGCTTCTTTCTCTTTGTAATCGGAGGATATTTCCTTTGTCCCTACAGTCTTCAAAGGGATCTGAAATACCTGTTCTCAGATTCCACAGAAATAAGGCTAGCAAAGAGATCCACGAAATACAGATGTAACTCTGTGAGATGAATTAACAGAACACTAAGCAGTTTCTCAGAAAGTTTCTTTCCAGATTTCATCTGAGGATATTTCCTTTTTCACCATAGCCCTCTAGGGGCTTACAAATATCACTTTGCGAATTCCACAAGAACTGTCTTAGTGAAAGGCTTCTTGAGGGGAAAGCTGTAACTCTGTGAGATGATTTCACAGAACACAAAGAAGTTTCTCAGAAAGCATCTTTCTCTTTGTTATCGGAGGTTATTTCCTTTGGCCCTATAGTCTTCAAAGGGATCCGAAATATCTGTTCTCAGATTCCCCATAAATAAGGCTAGCAAAGAGATCCACGAAATACAGATGTAACTCCGTGAGATGAATTAACAGAACACTAAGCAGTTTCTCAGAAAGCTTCTTTCCAGATTTCATCTGAGGATATTTTCTTTTTCACCATAGCCCTCTATGGGCTTCCAAATATCACTTTGCCAATTCCACAAGAACTGTCATAGCGAAAGGCTTCTTGAGAGGAAAGCTGTAACTCTGTGAGATGATTTCACAGAACACACAGAAGTTTCCAATAAAGCTTCTTTCTCTTTGTTATGGGAGGATATTTCCTTTGCTCCTATAGTCTTCAAAGGGATCCGAAATATCTGTTCTCAGATTCCACAGAAATAAGGCTAGCAAAGAGATCCAAGAAATACAGATGTAACTCTGTGAGATTAATTAACAGAACACTAAGCAGTTTCTCAGAAAGCTTCTTTCCAGATTTCATCTGAGGATATTTCCTTTTTCACCATAGCCCTCTATGGGCTTCCAAATATCACTTTGCCAGTTCCACAAGAACTGTCTTAGCGAAAGGCTTCTTGAGGGGAAAGCTGTAACTCTGTGAGATGATTTCACGGAACACAAAGAAGTTTCTCAGAAAGGTTCTTTCTCTTTGTAATCGGAGGATATTTCCTTTGTCCCTATAGTCTTCAATGGGATCTGAAATACCTGTTCTCAGATTCCACAGAAATAAGGCTAGCAAAGAGATCCACGAAATACGGATGTAACTCTATGAGATGAATTAACAGAACACTAAGCAGTTTCTCAGAAATCTTCTTTCCAGATTTCATCTGAGGATATTTCCTTTTTCACCATAGCCCTCTATGGGCTTCCAAATACCACTTTTCCAATTCCAGAAGAACTGTCCTAGCGAAAGGCTTCTTGAGGGGAAAGCTGTAACT
The DNA here is from genome assembly GCF_043159975.1 of Macaca nemestrina. Lineage (NCBI taxonomy): Eukaryota > Metazoa > Chordata > Mammalia > Primates > Cercopithecidae > Macaca > Macaca nemestrina. Next base: position 76,844,042 of record NC_092139.1, on the reverse strand, counting down.
CTGTGAGATGATTTCTCAGAACGCAAAGAAGTTTCTCAGAAAGCTTCTTTCTCTTTGTTATCGGAGGATATTTCCTTTGGCCCTATAGTCTTCAATGGGATCCGAAATATCTGTTCTCAGATTCCACAGAAATAAGGCTAGCAAAGAGATCCACGAAATACAGATGTAACTCCGTGAGATGAATTAACAGAACACTAAGCAGTTTCTCAGAAAGCTTCTTTCCAGATTTCATATGAGGATATTTCCTTTTTCACCATAGCCCTCTATGGGCTTCCAAATATCACTTTGCCAATTCCACAAGAACTGTCTTAGCGAAAGGCTTCTTGAGGGGAAAGCTGTAACTCTGTGAGATGATTTCACAGAACACACAGAAGTTTCCAAGAAAGCTTCTTTCTCTTTGTTATGGGAGGATATTTCCTTTAGCCCTATAGTCTTCAATGGGATCCGAAATATCTGTTCTCAGATTCCACAGAAATAAGGCTAGCAAAGAGATCCACGAAATACAGATGTAACTCTGTGAGATGAATGAACAGAACACTAAGCAGATTCTCAGAAAGCTTCTTTCCAGATTTCATCTGAGGATATTTCCTTTTTCACCATAGCCCTCTATGGGCTTCCAAATATCACTTTGCCAATTCCACAGGAAGTGTCTTAGCGAAAGGCTTCTTGAGGGGAAAGCTGTAACTCTGTGAGATGATTTCACAGAACACAAAGAAGTTTCTCAGAAACCTTCTTTCTCTTTGTTATTGGAAGACATTTCCTTTGGCCCTATAGTCTTCAATGGGATCCGAAATATCTGTTCTCAGATTCCACAGAAATAAGGCTAGCAAAGAGATCCACGAAATACAGATGTAACTCTGTGAGATGAATTAACAGAACACTAAGCAGTTTCTCAGAAAGCTTCTTTACAGATTTCATCTGATGATATTTCCTTTTTCACCATTGCCCTCAATGGGCTTCCAAATATCACTTTGCCAATTCCACAAGAAGTGTCTTAGCGAAAGGCTTCTTGAGGGGAAAGCTGTAACTCTGTGAGATGATTTCACAGAACACAAAGAAGTTTCTAAAAAAGCTTCTTTCTCTTTGTAATCGGAGGATATTTCCTTTGTCCCTATAGTCTTCAAAGGGATCTGAAATACCTGTTCTCAGATTCCACAGAAATAAGGCTAGCAAAGAGATCCACGAAATACAGATGTAACTCTGTGAGATGAATTAACAGAACACTAAGCAGTTTCTCAGAAAGCTTCTTTCCAGATTTCATCTGAGGATATTTCCTTTTTCACCATAGCCCTCTAGGGGCTTCCAAATATCACTTTGCGAATTCCACAAGAACTGTCTTAGTGAAAGGCTTCTTGAGGGGAAAGCTGTAACTCTGTGAGATGATTTCACAGAACACAAAGAAGTTTCTCAGAAAGCATCTTTCTCTTTGTTATCGGAGGTTATTTCCTTTGGCCCTATAGTCTTCAAAGGGATCCGAAATATCTGTTCTCAGATTCCACAGAAATAAGGCTAGCAAAGAGATCCACGAAATACAGATGTAACTCCGTGAGATGAATTAACAGAACACTAAGCAGTTTCTCAGAAAGCTTCTTTCCAGATTTCATCTGAGGATATTTCCTTTTTCACCATAGCCCTCTATGGGCTTCCAAATATCACTTTGCCAATTCCACAAGAACTGTCATAGCGAAAGGCTTCTTGAGGGGAAAGCTGTAACTCTGTGAGATGATTTCACAGAACACACAGAAGTTTCCAATAAAGCTTCTTTCTCTTTGTTATGGGAGGATATTTCCTTTGCTCCTATAGTCTTCAAAGGGATCCGAAATATCTGTTCTCAGATTCCACAGAAATAAGGCTAGCAAAGAGATCCACGAAATACAGATGTAACTCTGTGAGATGAATTAACAGAACACTAAGCAGTTTCTCAGAAAGCTTCTTTCCAGATTTCATCTGAGGGTATTTCCTTTTTCACCATAGCCCTCTATGGGCTTCCAAATATCACTTTGCCAGTTCCACAAGAACTGTCTTAGCGAAAGGCTTCTTGAGGGGAAAGCTGTAACTCTGTGAGATGATTTCCCGGAACACAAAGATGTTTCTCAGAAAGCTTCTTTCTCTTTGTTATCGGAGGATATTTCCTTTGGCCGTATAGTCTTCAAAGGGAACCGAAATATCTTTTCTCAGATTCCACAGAAATAAGGTTAGCAAAGAGATCCACGAAATACAGATGTAACTCTGTGAGATGAATTAACCGAACACTAAGCAGTTTCTCAGAAAGCTTCTTTCCAGATTTCATCTGAGGATATTTCCTTTTTCACCATAGCCCTCTATGGGCTTACAAATATCACATTGCCAATTCCACAAGAACTGTCTTAGCGAAAGGCTTCCTGAGGGGAAAGCTCTAACTCTGTGAGATGATTTCACAGAACACAAAGAAGTTTCTCAGACAGCTTCTTTCTCTTTGTTATGGGAGGATATTTCCTTTGGCCCTATAGTCTTCAAAGGGATCCGAAATATCTGTTCTCAGATTCCACAGAAATAAGGCTAGCAAAGAGATCCACGAAATACAGATGTAACTCTGTGAGATGAATTAACAGAACACTAAGCAGTTTCTCAGAAAGCTTCTTTCCAGATTTCATCTGAGGATATTTCCTTTTTCACCATAGCCCTCTATGGGCTTCCAAATATCACTTTGCCAATTCCACAAGAAGTGTCTTAGCGAAAGGCTTCTTGAGGGGAAAGCTGTAACTCTGTGAGATGATTTCACAGAACACAAAGAAATTTCTCAGAAAGCTTCTTTCTCTTTGTTATCGGAGGTTATTTCCTTTGGCCCTATAGTCTTCAAAGGGATCCGAAATATCTGTTCTCAGATTCCACAGAAATAAGGCTAGCAAAGAGCTCCACGAAATACAGATGTAACTCTGTGAGATGAATGAACAGAACACTAAGCAATTTTTCAGAAAGTTTCTTTCCAGATTTCATCTGAGGATATTTCCTTTTTCACCATAGCCCTCTATGGGATTCCAAATATCACTTTGACAATTCCAAAAGAACTGTCCTAGCGAAAGGCTTCTTGAGGGGAAAGCTGTAACTCTGTGAGATGATTTCTCAGAACGCAAAGAAGTTTCTCAGAAAGCTTCTTTCTCTTTGTTATCGGAGGATATTTCCTTTGGCCCTATAGTCTTCAATGGGATCCGAAATATCTGTTCTCAGATTCCACAGAAATAAGGCTAGCAAAGAGATCCACGAAATACAGATGTAACTCTGTGACATGAATTAACAGAACACTAAGCAGTTTCTCAGAAAGCTTCTTTACAGATTTCATCTGATGATATTTCCTTTTTCACCATGGCCCTCTATGGGCTTCCAAATATCACTTTGCCAATTCCACAAGAACTGTCTTAGCGAAAGGCTTCTTGAGGGGAAAGCTGTAACTCTGTGAGATGATTTCACAGAACACAAAGAAGTTTCTCAGAAAGCTTCTTTCTCTTTGTAATCGGAGGATATTTCCTTTGTCCCTATAGTCTTCAATGGGATCTGAAATACCTGTTCTCAGATTACACAGAAATAAGGCTAGCAAAGAGATCCACGAAATACGGATGTAACTCTGTGAGATGAATTAACAGAACACTAAGCAGTTTCTCAGAAATCTTCTTTCCAGATTTCATCTGAGGATATTTCCTTTTTCACCATAGCCCTCTAGGGGCTTCCAAATATCACTTTGCCAATTCCAGAAGAACTGTCCTAGGGAAAGGCTTCTTGAGGGGAAAGCTGTAACTCTGTGAGATGATTTCTCAGAACGCAAAGAAGTTTCTCAGAAAGCTTCTTTCTCTTTGTTATCGGAGGATATTTCCTTTGTTCCTATAGTCTTCAATGGGATCCGAAATATCTGTTCTCAGATTCCACAGAAATAAGGCTAGCAAAGAGATCCACGAAATACAGATGTAGCTCCGTGAGATGAATTAACAGAACACTAAGCAGTTTCTCAGAAAGCTTCTTTCCAGATTTCATATGAGGATATTTCCTTTTTCACCATAGCCCTCTATGGGCTTCCAAATATCACTTTGCCAATTCCACAAGAACTGTCTTAGCGAAAGGCTTCTTGAGGGGAAAGCTGTAACTCTGTGAGATGATTTCACAGAACACACAGAAGTTTCCAAGAAAGCTTCTTTCTCTTTGTTATGGGAGGATATTTCCTTTGTCCCTATAGTCTTCGATGGGATCCGAAATATCTGTTCTCAGATTCCACAGAAATAAGGCTAGCAAAGAGATCCACGAAATACAGATGTAACTCTGTGAGATGAATGAACAGAACACTACGCAGATTCTCAGAAAGCTTCTTTCCAGATTTCATCTGAGGATATTTCCTTTTTCACCATAGCCCTCTATGGGCTTCCAAATATCACTTTGCCAGTTCCACAAGAACTGTCTTAGCGAAAGGCTTGTTGAGGGGAAAGCTGTAACTCTGTGAGATGATTTCACAGAACACAAAGAAGTTTCTCAGAAAGCTTCTTTCTCTTTGTAATCGGAGGATATTTCCTTTGTCCCTATAGTCTTCAATGGGATCTGAAATACCTGTTCTCAGATTCCACAGAAATAAGGCTAGCAAAGAGATCCACGAAATACAGATGTAACTCTGTGAGATGAATTAACAGAACACTAAGCAGTTTCTCAGAAAGTTTCTTTCCAGATTTCATCTGAGGATATTTCCTTTTTCACCATAGCCCTCTATGGGCTTCCAAATATCACTTTGCCAATTCCACAAGAACTGTCTTAGCGAAAGGCTTCTTGAGGGGAAAGCTGTAACTCTGTGAGATGATTTCACAGAACACACAGAAGTTTCCAAGAAAGCTTCTTTCTCTTTGTTATGGGAGGATATTTCCTTTGTCCCTATAGTCTTCAATGGGATCCGAAATATCTGTTCTCAGATTCCACAGAAATAAGGCTAGCAAAGAGATCCACGAAATACAGATGTAACTCTGTGAGATGAATGAACAGAACACTACGCAGATTCTCAGAAAGCTTCTTTCCAGATTTCATCTGAGGATATTTCCTTTTTCACCATAGCCCTCTATGGGCTTCCAAATATCACTTTGCCAGTTCCACAAGAACTGTCTTAGCGAAAGGCTTGTTGAGGGGAAAGCTGTAACTCTGTGAGATGATTTCACAGAACACAAAGAAGTTTCTCAGAAAGCTTCTTTCTCTTTGTAATCGGAGGATATTTCCTTTGTCCCTATAGTCTTCAATGGGATCTGAAATACCTGTTCTCAGATTCCACAGAAATAAGGCTAGCAAAGAGATCCACGAAATACAGATGTAACTCTGTGAGATGAATTAACAGAACACTAAGCAGTTTCTCAGAAAGTTTCTTTCCAGATTTCATCTGAGGATATTTCCTTTTTCACCATAGCCCTCTATGGGCTTACAAATATCACATTGCCAATTCCACAAGAACTGTCTTAGCGAAAGGCTTCCTGAGGGGAAAGCTGTAACTCTGTGAGATGATTTCACAGAACACAAAGAAGTTTCTCAGACAGCTTCTTTCTCTTTGTTATCGGAGGATATTTCCTTTGGCCCTATAGTCTTCAAAGGGATCCGAAATATCTGTTCTCAGATTTCACAGAAATAAGGCTAGCAAAGAGATCCACGAAATACTGATGTAACTCTGTGAGATGAATTAACAGAACACTAAGCAGTTTCTCAGAAAGCTTCTTTCCAGATTTCATCTGAGGATATTTCCTTTTTCACCATAGCCCTCTATGGGCTTCCAAATATCACTTTGCCAATTCCACAAGAAGTGTCTTAGCGAAAGGCTTCTTGAGGGGAAAGCTGTAACTCTGTGAGATGATTTCACAGAACACGAAGAAATTTCTCAGAAAGCTTCTTTCTCTTTGTTATCGGAGGTTATTTCCTTTGGCCCTATAGTCTTCAAAGGGATCCGAAATATCTGTCCTCAGATTCCACAGAAATAAGGCTAGCAAAGAGATCCACGAAATACAGATGTAACTCTGTGAGATGAATTAACAGAACACTAAGCAATTTTTCAGAAAGTTTCTTTCCAGATTTCATCTGAGGATATTTCCTTTTTCACCATAGCCCTCTATGGGATTCCAAATATCACTTTGACAATTCCACAAGAACTGTCCTAGCGAAAGGCTTCTTGAGGGGAAAGCTGTAACTCTGTGAGATGATTTCTCAGAACGCAAAGAAGTTTCTCAGAAAGCTTCTTTCTCTTTGTTATCGGAGGATATTTCCTTTGGCCCTATAGTCTTCAATGGGATCCGAAATATCTGTTCTCAGATTCCACAGAAATAAGGCTAGCAAAGAGATCCACGAAATACAGATGTAACTCTGTGACATGAATTAACAGAACACTAAGCAGTTTCTCAGAAAGCTTCTTTACAGATTTCATCTGATGATATTTCCTTTTTCACCATTGCCCTCTATGGGCTTCCAAATATCACTTTGCCAATTCCTCAAGAACTGTCTTAGCGAAAGGATTCTTGAGGGGAAAGCTGTAACTCTGTGAGATGATTTCACAGAACACAAAGAAGTTTCTCAGAAACCTTCTTTCTCTTTGTAATCGGAGGATATTTCCTTTGTCCCTATAGACTTCAAAGGGATCTGAAATACCTGTTCTCAGATTCCACAGAAATAAGGCTAGCAAAGAGATCCAAGAAATACGGATGTAACTCTGTGAGATGAATTAACAGAACCCTAAGCAGTTTCTCAGAAATCTTCTTTCCAGATTTTATCTGAGGATATTTCCTTTTTCACCATAGCCCTCTATGGGCTTCCAAATATCACTTTGCCAATTCCACAAGAACTGTCTTAGCGAAAGGCTTCTTGAGGGGAAAGCTGTAACTCTGTGAGATGATTTCACAGAACACACAGAAGTTTCCAAGAAAGCTTCTTTCTCTTTGTTATGGGAGGATATTTCCTTTGGCCCTATAGTCTTCAATGGGATCCGAAATATATTTTCTCAGATTCCACAGAAATAAGTTTAGCAAAGAGATCCACGAAATACAGATGTAACTCTGTGAGTTGAATTAACAGAACACTAAGCAGTTTCTCAGAAAGCTTCTTTCCAGATTTCATCTGAGGATATTTACTTTTTCACCGTAGCCCTCTATGGGCTTCCAAATATCACTTTGCCAGTTCCACAAGAACTGTCTTAGCGAAAGGATTGTTGAGGGGAAAGCTGTAACTCTGTGAGATGATTTCACAGAACACAAAGAAGTTTCTCAGAAAGCTTCTTTCTCTTTGTAATCAGAGGATATTTCCTTTGTCCCTATAGTCTTCAATGGGATCTGAAATACCTGTTCTCAGATTCCACAGAAATAAGGCTAGCAAAGAGATCCACGAAATACGGATGTAACTCTGTGAGATGAATTAACAGAACACTAAGCAGTTTCTCAGAAATCTTCTTTCCAGATTTCATCTGAGGATATTTCCTTTTTCACCATAGCCCTCTATGGGCTTACAAATATCACATTGCCAATTCCACAAGAACTGTCTTAGCGAAAGGCTTCCTGAGGGGAAAGCTGTAACTCTGTGAGATGATTTCACAGAACACAAAGAAGTTTCTCAGACAGCTTCTTTCTCTTTGTTATCGAAGGATATTTCCTTTGGCCCTATATTCTTCAAAGGGATCCGAAATATCTGTTCTCAGATATCACAGAAATAAGGCTAGCAAAGAGATCCACGAAATACAGATGTAACTCTGTGAGATGAATTAACAGAACACTAAGCAGTTTCTCAGAAAGCTTCTTTCCAGATTTCATCTGAGGATATTTCCTTTTTCAACATAGCCCTCTATGGGCTTCCAAATATCACTTTGCCAATTCCACAAGAACTGTCTTAGCGAAAGGCTTCTTGAGGGGAAAGCTGTAACTCTGTGAGATGATTTCTCAGAACGCAAAGAAGTTTCTCAGAAAGCTTCTTTCTCTTTGTTATCGGAGGATATTTCTTTTGGCCCTATAGTCTTCAATGGGATCCGAAATATCTGTTCTCAGATTCCACAGAAATAAGGCTAGCAAAGAGATCCACGAAATACAGTTGTAACTCCGTGAGATGAATTAACAGAACACTAAGCAGTTTCTCACAAAGCTTCTTTCCAGATTTCATCTGAGGATATTTCCTTTTTCACCATAGCCCTCTATGGGCTTCCAAATATCACTTTGCCAATTCCACAAGAACTGTCTTAGCGAAAGGCTTCTTGAGGGGAAAGCTGTAACTCTGTGAGATGATTTCACAGAACACACAGAAGTTTCTCAGAAAGCTTCTTTCTCTTTGTTATGGGAGGATATTTCCTTTGGCCCTATAGTCTTCAATGGGATCCGAAATATCTGTTCTCAGATTCCACAGAAATAAGGCTAGCAAAGAGATCCACGAAATACAGATGTAACTCTGTGAGATGAATGAACAGAACACTAAGCAGATTCTCAGAAAGCTTCTTTCCAGATTTCATCTGAGGATATTTCCTTTTTCACCATAGCCCTCTATGGGCTTCCAAATATCACTTTGCCAATTCCACAAGAAGTGTCTTAGCGAAAGGCTTCTTGAGGGGAAAGCTGTAACTCTGTGAGATGATTTCACAGAACACAAAGAAGTTTCTCAGAAACCTTCTTTCTCTTTGTTATTGGAAGACATTTCCTTTGGCCCTATAGTCTTCAATGGGATCCGAAATATCTGTTCTCAGATTCCACAGAAATAAGGCTAGCAAAGAGATCCACGAAATACAGATGTAACTCTGTGAGATGAATGAACAGAACACTAAGCAGATTCTCAGAAAGCTTCTTTCCAGATTTCATCTGAGGATATTTCCTTTTTCACCATAGCCCTCTATGGGCTTCCAAATATCACTTTGCCAATTCCACAAGAAGTGTCTTAGCGAAAGGCTTCTTGAGGGGAAAGCTGTAACTCTGTGAGATGATTTCACAGAACACAAAGAAGTTTCTCAGAAACCTTCTTTCTCTTTGTTATTGGAAGACATTTTCTTTGGCCCTATGTTCTTCAATGGGATCCGAAATATCTGTTCTCAGATTCCACAGAAATAAGGCTAGCAAAGAGATCCACGAAATACAGATGTAACTCTGTGAGATGAATTAACAGAACACTAAGCAGTTTCTCAGAAAGCTTCTTTCCAGATTTCATCTGAGGATATTTCCTTTTTCACCATTGCCCTCTAAGGGCTTCCAAATATCACTTTGCCAATTCCACAAGAACTGTCTTAGTGAAAGGCTTCTTGAGGGGAAAGCTGTAACTCTGTGAGATGATTTCACAGAACACAAAGAAGTTTCTAAAAAAGCTTCTTTCTCTTTGTAATCGGAGGATATTTCCTTTGTCCCTATAGTCTTCAAAGGGATCTGAAATACCGGTTCTCAGATTCCACAGAAATAAGGCTAGCAAAGAGATCCACGAAATACAGATGTAACTCTGTGAGATGAATTAACAGAACACTAAGCAGTTTCTCAGAAAGCTTCTTTCCAGATTTCATCTGAGGATATTTCCTTTTTCACCATAGCCCTCTAGGGGCTTCCAAATATCACTTTGCGAATTCCACAAGAACTGTCTTAGTGAAAGTCTTCTTGAGGGGAAAGCTGTAACTCTGTGAGATGATTTCACAGAACACAAAGAAGTTTCTCAGAAAGCTTCTTTCTCTTTGTTATCGGAGGTTATTTCCTTTGGCCCTATAGTCTTCAAAGGGATCCGAAATATCTGTTCTCAGATTCCACAGAAATAAGGCTAGCAAAGAGATCCACGAAATACAGATGTAACTCTGTGAGATGAATTAACAGAACACTAAGCAGTTTCTCAGAAAGCTTCTTTCCAGATTTCATCTGAGGATATTTCCTTTTTCACCATAGCCCTCTATGGGCTTCCAAATATCACTTTGCCAATTCCACAAGAAGTGTCTTAGCGAAAGGCTTCCTGAGGGGAAAGCTGTAACTCTGTGAGATGATTTCACAGAACACAAAGAAGTTTCTCAGACAGCTTCTTTCTCTTTGTTATCGGAGGATATTTCCTTTGGCCCTATAGTCTTCAAAGGGATCCGAAATATCTGTTCTCAGATTTCACAGAAATAAGGCTAGCAAAGAGATCCACGAAATACAGATGTAACTCTGTGAGATGAATTAACAGAACACTAAGCAGTTTCTCAGAAAGCTTCTTTCCAGATTTCATCTGAGGATATTTCCTTTTTCACCATAGCCCTCTATGGGCTTCCAAATATCACTTTGCCAATTCCACAAGAAGTGTCTTAGCGAAAGGCTTCTTGAGGGGAAAGCTGTAACTCTGTGAGATGATTTCACAGAACACAAAGAAGTTTCTCAGAAAGCTTCTTTCTCTTTGTTAACGGAGGACATTTCCTTTGGCCCTGTAGTCTTCAATGGGATCCGAAATATCTGTTCTCAGATTCCACAGAAATAAGGCTAGCAAAGAGAGCCACGAAATACAGATGTAACTCTGTGACAAGAATTAACAGAACACTAAGCAGTTTCACAGAAAGCTAATTTACAGATTTCATCTGATGATATTTCCTTTTTCACCATTGCCCTCTATGGGCTTCCAAATATCACTTTGCCAATTCCACAAGAAATGTCTTAGGGAAAGGCTTCTTGAGGGGAAAGCTGTAACTCTGTGAGATGATTTCACAGAAGACAAAGAAGTTTCTAAAAAAGCTTCTTTCTCTTTGTAATCGGAGGATATTTCCTTTGTCCCTATAGTCTTCAAAGGGATCTGAAATACCTGTTCTCAGATTCCACAGAAATAAGGCTAGCAAAGAGATCCACGAAATACAGATGTAACTCTGTGAGGTGAATGAACAGAACACTAAGCAGTTTCTCAGAAAGCTTCTTTCCAGATTTCATCTGAGGATATTTCCTTTTTCACCATAGCCCTCTATGGGCTTCCAAATATCACTTTGCCAATTCCACAAGAAGTGTCTTAGCGAAAGGCTTCTTGAGGGGAAAGCTGTAACTCTGTGAGATGATTTCACAGAACACACAGAAGTTTCCAAGAAAGCTTCTTTCTCTTTGTTATGGGAGGATATTTCCTTTGGCCCTATAGTCTTCAATGGGATCCGAAATATCTGTTCTCAGATTCCACAGAAATAAGGCTAGCAAAGAGATCCACGAAATACAGATGTAACTCTGTGAGTTGAATGAACAGAACACAAAGCAGTTCCTCAGAAAGCTTCTTTCCAGATTTCATCTGAGGATATTTCCTTTTTCACCATAGCCCTCTATGGGCTTCCAAATATCACTTTGCCAATTCCACAAGAACTGTCTTAGGGAAAGGCTTCTTGAGGGGAAAGCTGTATCTCTGTGAGATGATTTCACAGAACACACAGAAGTTTCTCAGAAAGCTTCTTTCTATTTGTAATCGGAGGATATTTTACTTTGTCCCTATAGTCTTCAAAGGGATCTGAAATACCTGTTCTCAGATTCCACAGAAATAAGGCTAGCAAAGAGATCCACGAAATACAGATGTAACTCTGTGAGATGAATTAACCGAACACTAAGCAGTTTCTCAGAAAGCTTCTTTCCAGATTTCATCTGAGGATATTTCCTTTTTCACCATAGCCCTCTATGGGCTTCCAAGTATCACTTTGCCAATTCCACAAGAACTGTCTTAGTGAAAGGCTTCTTGAGGGGAAAGCTGTAACTCTGTGAGATGATTTCACAGAACACAAAGAAATTTCTCAGAAAGCTTCTTTCTCTTTGTTATCGGAGGTTATTTCCTTTGGCCCTATAGTCTTCAAAGGGATCCGAAATATCTGTTCTCAGATTCCACAGAAATAAGGCTAGCAAAGAGATCCACGAAATACAGATGTAACTCTGTGAGATGAATTAACAGAACACTAAGCAGTTTCTCAGAAAGCTTCTTTCCAGATTTCATCTGAGGATATTTCCTTTTTCACCATAGCCCTCTATGGGCTTCCAAATATCACTTTGCCAAATCCACAAGAAGTGTCTTAGCGAAAGGCTTCTTGAGGGGAAAGCTGTATCTCTGTGAGATGATTTCACAGAACACAAAGAAATTTCTCAGAAAGCTTCTTTCTCTTTGTTATCGGAGGTTATTTCCTTCGGCCCTATAGTCTTCAAAGGGATCCGAAATATCTGTTCTCAGATTCCACAGAAATAAGGCTAGCAAAGAGATCCACGAAATACAGATGTAACTCTGTGAGATGAATTAACAGAACACTAAGCAATTTTTCAGAAAGTTTCTTTCCAGATTTCATCTGAGGATATTTCCTTTTTCACCATAGCCCTCTATGGGCTTCCAAATATCACTTTGCCAATTCCACAAGAACTGTCTTAGGGAAAGGCTTCTTGAGGGGAAAGCTGTATCTCTGTGAGATGATTTCACAGAACACACAGAAGTTTCTCAGAAAGCTTCTTTCTCTTTGTAATCGGAGGATATTTTACTTTGTCCCTATAGTCTTCAAAGGGATCTGAAATACCTGTTCTCAGATTCCACAGAAATAAGGCTAGCAAAGAGATCCACGAAATACAGATGTAACTCTGTGAGATGAATTAACCGAACACTAAGCAGTTTCTCAGAAAGCTTCTTTCCAGATTTCATCTGAGGATATTTCCTTTTTCACCATAGCCCTCTATGGGCTTCCAAGTATCACTTTGCCAATTCCACAAGAACTGTCTTAGTGAAAGGCTTCTTGAGGGGAAAGCTGTAACTCTGTGAGATGATTTCACAGAACACAAAGAAATTTCTCAGAAAGCTTCTTTCTCTTTGTTATCGGAGGTTATTTCCTTTGGCCCTATAGTCTTCAAAGGGATCCGAAATATCTGTTCTCAGATTCCACAGAAATAAGGCTAGCAAAGAGATCCACGAAATACAGATGTAACTCTGTGAGATGAATTAACAGAACACTAAGCAGTTTCTCAGAAAGCTTCTTTCCATATTTCATCTGAGGATATTTCCTTTTTCACCATAGCCCTCTATGGGCTTCCAAATATCACTTTGCCAAATCCACAAGAAGTGTCTTAGCGAAAGGCTTCTTGAGGGGAAAGCTGTATCTCTGTGAGATGATTTCACAGAACACAAAGAAATTTCTCAGAAAGCTTCTTTCTCTTTGTTATCGGAGGTTATTTCCTTTGGCCCTATAGTCTTCAAAGGGATCCGAAATATCTGTTCTCAGATTCCACAGAAATAAGGCTAGCAAAGAGATCCACGAAATACAGATGTAACTCTGTGAGATGAATTAACAGAACACTAAGCAATTTTTCAGAAAGTTTCTTTCCAGATTTCATCTGAGGATATTTCCTTTTTCACCATAGCCCTCTATGGGATTCCAAATATCACTTTGACAATTCCACAAGAACTGTCCTAGCGAAAGGCTTCTTGAGGGGAAAGCTGTAACTCTGTGAGATGATTTCTCAGAACGCAAAGAAGTTTCTCAGACAGCTTCTTTCTCTTTGTTATGGGAGGATAATTCCTTTGGCCCTATAGTCTTCAAAGGGATCCGAAATATCTGTTCTCAGATTTCACAGAAATAAGGCTAGCAAAGAGATCCACGAAATACAGATGTAACTCTGTGAGATGAATTAACAGAACACTAAGCAGTTTCTCAGAAAGCTTCTTTCAAGATTTCATCTGAGGATATTTCCTTTTTCACATAGCCCTCTATGGGCTTCCAAATATCACTTTGCCAGTTCCACAAGAACTGTCTTAGTGAAAGGCTTCTTGAGGGGAAAGCTGTAACTCTGTGAGATGATTTCACGGAACACAAAGAAGTTTCTCAGAAAGCTTCTTTCTCTTTGTTATCGGAGGATATTTCCTTTGGCCGTATAGTCTTCAAAGGGAACCGAAATATCTTTTCTCAGATTCCACAGAAATAAGGTTAGCAAAGAGATCCACGAAATACAGATGTAACTCTGTGAGATGAATTAACCGAACACTAAGCAGTATCTCAGAAAGCTTCTTTCCAGATTTCATCTGAGGATATTTCCTTTTTCACCATAGCCCTCTATGGGCTTCCAAATATCACTTTGCCAATTCCACAAGAACTGTCCTAGCGAAAGGCTTCTTGAGGGGAAAGTTGTAACTCTGTGAGATGATTTCTCAGAACGCAAAGAAGTTTCTCAGAAAGCTTCTTTCTCTTTGTTATGGGAGGATATTTCCTTTGGCCCTATAGTCTTCAATGGGATCCGAAATATCTGTTCTCAGATTCCACAGAAATAAGGCTAGCAAAGAGATCCACGAAATACTGTTGTAACTCCGTGAGATGAATGAACAGAACACTAAGCAGTTTCTCAGAAAGCTTTTTTCCAGATTTCATCTGAGGATATTTCCTTTTTCACCATAGCCCTCTATGGGCTTCCAAATATCACTTTGCCAATTCCACAAGAACTGTCTTAGCAAAAGGCTTCTTGAGGGGAAAGCTTTAACTCTGTGAGATGATTTCACAGAACACACAGAAGTTTCCAAGAAAACTTCTTTCTCTTTGTTATGGGAGGATATTTCCTTTGGCCCTATAGTCTTCAATGGGATCCGAAATATCTGTTCTCAGATTCCACAGAAATAAGGCTAGCAAAGAGAAACACGAAATACAGATGTAACTCTGTGAGATGAATGAACAGAACACTAAGCAGATTCTCAGAAAGCTTCTTTCCAGATTTCATCTGAGGATATTTCCTTTTTCACCATAGCCCTCTATGGGCTTCCAAATATCACTTTGGCAATTCCACAAGAAGTGTCTTAGCGAAAGGCTTCTTGAGGGGAAAGCTGTAACTCTGTGAGATGATTTCACAGAACACAAAGAAGTTTCTCAGAAACCTTCTTTCTTTTTGTTATTGGAAGACATTTCCTTGGCCCTATAGTCTTCAATGGGATCCGAAATATCTGTTCTCAGATTCCACAGAAATAAGGCTAGCAAAGAGATCCACGAAATACAGATGTAACTCTGTGAGATGAATTAACAGAACACTAAGCAGTTTCTCAGAAAGCTTCTTTACAGATTTCATCTGATGATATTTCCTTTTTCACCATTGCCCTCAATGGGCTTCCAAATATCACTTTGCCAATTCCACAAGAACTGTCTTAGCGAAAGGCTTCTTGAGGGGAAAGCTGTAACTCTGTGAGATGATTTCACAGAACACAAAGAAGTTTCTCAGAAAGCATCTTTCTCTTTGTTATCGGAGGTTATTTCCTTTGGCCCTATAGTCTTCAAAGGGATCCGAAATATCTGTTCTCAGATTCCACAGAAATAAGGCTAGCAAAGAGATCCACGAAATACAGATGTAACTCCGTGAGATGAATTAACAGAACACTAAGCAGTTTCTCAGAAAGCTTCTTTCCAGATTTCATCTGAGGATATTTCCTTTTTCACCATAGCCCTCTATGGGCTTCCAAATATCACTTTGCCAATTCCACAAGAACTGTCATAGCGAAAGGCTTCTTGAGGGGAAAGCTGTAACTCTGTGAGATGATTTCACAGAACACTCAGAAGTTTCCAATAAAGCTTCTTTCTCTTTGTTATGGGAGGATATTTCCTTTGCTCCTATAGTCTTCAAAGGGATCCGAAATATCTGTTCTCAGATTCCACAGAAATAAGGCTAGCAAAGAGATCCAAGAAATACAGATGTAACTCTGTGAGATGAATTAACAGAACACTAAGCAGTTTCTCAGAAAGCTTCTTTCCAGATTTCATCTGAGGATATTTCCTTTTTCACCATAGCCCTCTATGGGCTTCCAAATATCACTTTGAGAGTTCCACAAGAACTGTCTTAGCGAAAGGCTTCTTGAGGGGAAAGCTGTAACTCTGTGAGATGATTTCACGGAACACAAAGATGTTTCTCAGAAAGCTTCTTTCTCTTTGTTATCGGAGGATATTTCCTTTGGCCGTATAGTCTTCAATGGGATCTGAAATACCTGTTCTCAGATTCCACAGAAATAAGGCTAGCAAAGAGATCCACGAAATACGGATGTAACTCTGTGAGATGAATTTACAGAACACTAAGCAGTTTCTCAGAAATCTTCTTTCCAGATTTCATCTGAGGATATTTCCTTTTTCACCATAGCCCTCTAGGGGCTTACAAATATCACATTGCCAATTCCACAAGAACTGTCTTAGCGAAAGGCTTCCTGAGGGGAAAGCTGTAACTCTGTGAGATGATTTCACAGAACACAAAGAAGTTTCTCAGACAGCTTCTTTCTCTTTGTTATCGGAGGATATTTCCTTTGGCCCTACAGTCTTCAAAGGGATCCGAAATATCTGTTCTCAGATTTCACAGAAATAAGGCTAGCAAAGAGATCCACGAAATACAGATGTAACTCTGTGAGATGAATTAACAGAACACTAAGCAGTTTCTCAGAAAGCTTCTTTCCAGATTTCATCTGAGGATATTTCCTTTTTCACCATAGCCCTCTATGGGCTTCCAAATATCACTTTGCCAATTCCACAAGAAGTGTCTTAGCGAAAGGCTTCTTGAGGGGAAAGCTGTAACTCTGTGAGATGATTTCACAGAACTCAAAGAAATTTCTCAGAAAGCTTCTTTCTCTTTGTTATCGGAGGTTATTTCCTTTGGCCCTATAGTCTTCAAAGGGATCCGAAATATCTGTTCTCAGATTCCACAAAATAAGGCTAGCAAAGAGATCCACGAAATACAGATGTAACTCTGTGAGATGAATTAACAGAACACTAAGCAATTTTTCAGAAAGTTTCTTTCCAGATTTCATCTGAGGATATTTCCTTTTTCACCATAGCCCTCTATGGGATTCCAAATATCACTTTGACAATTCCACAAGAACTGTCCTAGCGAAAGGCTTCTTGAGGGGAAAGCTGTAACTCTGTGAGATGATTTCTCAGAACGCAAAGAAGTTTCTCAGAAAGCTTCTTTCTCTTTGTTATCGGAGGATATTTCCTTTGGCCCTATAGTCTTCAATGGGATCCGAAATATCTGTTCTCAGATTCCACAGAAATAAGGCTAGCAAAGAGATCTACGAAATACAGATGTAACTCTGTGACATGAATTAACAGAACACTAAGCAGTTTCTCAGAAAGCTTCTTTACAGATTTCATCTGATGATATTTCCTTTTTCACCATTGCCCTCTATGGGCTTCCAAATATCACTTTGCCAATTCCACAAGAACTGTCTTAGCGAAAGGCTTCTTGAGGGGAAAGCTGTAACTCTGTGAGATGATTTCACAGAACACAAAGAAGTTTCTCAGAATGCTTCTTTCTCTTTGTAATCGGAGGATATTTCCTTTGTCCCTATAGTCTTCAATGGGATCTGAAATACCTGTTCTCAGATTCCACAGAAATAAGGCTAGCAAAGAGATCCACGAAATACGGATGTAACTCTGTGAGATGAATTAACAGAACACTAAGCAGTTTCTCAGAAAGCTTCTTTCCAGATTTCATCTGAGGATATTTCCTTTTTCACCATAGCCCTCTATGGGCTTCCAAATATCACTTTGCCAATTCCAGAAGAACTGTCCTAGCGAAAGGCTTCTTGA
The DNA here is from genome assembly GCF_043159975.1 of Macaca nemestrina. NCBI lineage: Eukaryota > Metazoa > Chordata > Mammalia > Primates > Cercopithecidae > Macaca > Macaca nemestrina. Next base: position 76,826,566 of record NC_092139.1, on the reverse strand, counting down.
GGGGAAAGCTGTAACTCTGTGAGATGGTTTCTCAGAACGCAAAGAAGTTTCTCAGAAAGCTTCTTTCTCTTTGTTATCGGAGGATATTTCCTTTGGCCCTATAGTCTTCAATGGGATCCGAAATATCTGTTCTCAGATTCCACAGAAATAAGGCTAGCAAAGAGATCCACGAAATACAGATGTAACTCCGTGAGATGAATTAACAGAACACTAAGCAGTTTCTCAGAAAGCTTCTTTCCAGATTTCATATGAGGATATTTCCTTTTTCACCATAGCCCTCTATGGGCTTCCAAATATCACTTTGCCAATTCCACAAGAACTGTCTTAGCGAAAGGCTTCTTGAGGGGAAAGCTGTAACTCTGTGAGATGATTTCACAGAACACACAGAAGTTTCCAAGAAAGCTTCTTTCTCTTTGTTATGGGAGGATATTTCCTTTAGCCCTATAGTCTTCAATGGGATCCGAAATATCTGTTCTCAGATTCCACAGAAATAAGGCTAGCAAAGAGATCCACGAAATACAGATGTAACTCTGTGAGATGAATGAACAGAACACTAAGCAGATTCTCAGAAAGCTTCTTTCCAGATTGCATCTGAGGATATTTCCTTTTTCACCATAGCCCTCTATGGGCTTCCAAATATCACTTTGCCAATTCCACAAGAAGTGTCTTAGCGAAAGGCTTCTTGAGGGGAAAGCTGTAACTCTGTGAGATGATTTCACGGAACACAAAGAAGTTTCTCAGAAACCTTCTTTCTCTTTGTTATTGGAAGACATTTCCTTTGGCCCTATAGTCTTCAATGGGATCCGAAATATCTGTTCTCAGATTCCACAGAAATAAGGCTAGCAAAGAGATCCACGAAATACAGATGTAACTCTGTGAGATGAATTAACAGAACACTAAGCAGTTTCTCAGAAAGCTTCTTTACAGATTTCATCTGATGATATTTCCTTTTTCACCATTGCCCTCAATGGGCTTCCAAATATCACTTTGCCAATTCCACAAGAACTGTCTTAGCGAAAGGCTTCTTGAGGGGAAAGCTGTAACTCTGTGAGATGATTTCACAGAACACAAAGAAGTTTCTAAAAAAGCTTCTTTCTCTTTGTATTCGGAGGATATTTCCTTTGTCCCTATAGTCTTCAAAGGGATCTGAAATACCTGTTCTCAGATTCCACAGAAATAAGGCTAGCAAAGAGATCCACGAAATACAGATGTAACTCTGTGAGATGAATTAACAGAACACTAAGCAGTTTCTCAGAAAGCTTCTTTCCAGATTTCATCTGAGGATATTTCCTTTTTCACCATAGCCCTCTAGGGGCTTCCAAATATCACTTTGCGAATTCCACAAGAACTGTCTTAGTGAAAGGCTTCTTGAGGGGAAAGCTGTAACTCTGTGAGATGATTTCACAGAACACAAAGAAGTTTCTCAGAAAGCATCTTTCTCTTTGTTATCGGAGGTTATTTCCTTTGGCCCTATAGTCTTCAAAGGGATCCGAAATATCTGTTCTCAGATTCCACAGAAATAAGGCTAGCAAAGAGATCCACGAAATACAGATGTAACTCCGTGAGATGAATTAACAGAACACTAAGCAGTTTCTCAGAAAGCTTCTTTCCAGATTTCATCTGAGGATATTTCCTTTTTCACCATAGCCCTCTATGGGCTTCCAAATATCACTTTGCCAATTCCACAAGAACTGTCATAGCGAAAGGCTTCTTGAGGGGAAAGCTGTAACTCTGTGAGATGATTTCACAGAACACACAGAAGTTTCCAATAAAGCTTCTTTCTCTTTGTTATGGGAGGATATTTCCTTTGCTCCTATAGTCTTCAAAGGGATCCGAAATATCTGTTCTCAGATTCCACAGAAATAAGGCTAGCAAAGAGATCCACGAAATACAGATGTAACTCTGTGAGATGAATTAACAGAACACTAAGTAGTTTCTCAGAAAGCTTCTTTCCAGATTTCATCTGAGGATATTTCCTTTTTCACCATAGCCCTCTATGGGCTTCCAAATATCACTTTGCCAGTTCCACAAGAACTGTCTTAGCGAAAGGCTTCTTGAGGGGAAAGCTGTAACTCTGTGAGATGATTTCACGGAACACAAAGATGTTTCTCAGAAAGCTTCTTTCTCTTTGTTATCGGAGGATATTTCCTTTGGCCGTATAGTCTTCAAAGGGAACCGAAATATCTTTGCTCAGATTCCACAGAAATAAGGTTAGCAAAGAGATCCACGAAATACAGATGTAACTCTGTGAGATGAATTAACCGAACACTAAGCAGTTTCTCAGAAAGCTTCTTTCCAGATTTCATCTGAGGATATTTCCTTTTTCACCATAGCCCTCTATGGGCTTCCAAATATCACTTTGCCAGTTCCACAAGAACTGTCTTAGCGAAAGGCTTGTTGAGGGGAAAGCTGTAACTCTGTGAGATGATTTCACGGAACACAAAGAAGTTTCTCAGAAAGCTTCTTTCTCTTTGTAATCGGAGGATATTTCCTTTGTCCCTATAGTCTTCAATGGGATCTGAAATACCTGTTCTCAGATTCCACAGAAATAAGGCTAGCAAAGAGATCCACGAAATACAGATGTAACTCTGTGAGATGAATTAACAGAACACTAAGCAGTTTCTCAGAAAGCTTCTTTCCAGATTTCATCTGAGGATATTTCCTTTTTCACCATAGCCCTCTATGGGCTTACAAATATCACATTGCCAATTCCACAAGAACTGTCTTAGCGAAAGGCTTCTTGAGGGGAAAGCTGTAACTCTGTGAGATGATTTCACAGAACACAAAGAAGTTTCTCAGAAAGCTTCTTTCTCTTTGTTATCGGAGGATATTTCCTTTGTCCCTATAGTCTTCAATGGGATCTGAAATACCTGTTCTCAGAGTACACAGAAATAAGGCTAGCAAAGAGATCCACGAAATACGGATGTAACTCTGTGAGATGAATTAACAGAACACTAAGCAGTTTCTCAGAAATCTTCTTTCCAGATTTCATCTGAGGATATTTCCTTTTTCACCATAGCCCTCTAGGGGCTTCCAAATATCACTTTGCCAATTCCAGAAGAACTGTCCTAGCGAAAGGCTTCTTGAGGGGAAAGCTGTAACTCTGTGAGATGATTTCTCAGAACGCAAAGAAGTTTCTCAGAAAGCTTCTTTCTCTTTGTTATCGGAGGATATTTCCTTTGGTCCTATAGTCTTCAATGGGATCCGAAATATCTGTTCTCAGATTCCACAGAAATAAGGCTAGCAAAGAGATCCACGAAATACAGATGTAGCTCCGTGAGATGAATTAACAGAACACTAAGCAGTTTCTCAGAAAGCTTCTTTCCAGATTTCATATGAGGATATTTCCTTTTTCACCATAGCCCTCTATGGGCTTCCAAATATCACTTTGCCAATTCCACAAGAACTGTCTTAGCGAAAGGCTTCTTGAGGGGAAAGCTGTAACTCTGTGAGATGATTTCACAGAACACACAGAAGTTTCCAAGAAAGCTTCTTTCTCTTTGTTATGGGAGGATATTTCCTTTGTCCCTATAGTCTTCAGTGGGATCCGAAATATCTGTTCTCAGATTCCACAGAAATAAGTTTAGCAAAGAGATCCACGAAATACAGATGTAACTCTGTGAGATGAATTAACCGAACACTAAGCAGTTTCTCAGAAAGCTTCTTTCCAGATTTCATCTGAGGATATTTACTTTTTCACCGTAGCCCTCTATGGGCTTCCAAATATCACTTTGCCAGTTCCACAAGAACTGTCTTAGCGAAAGGATTGTTGAGGGGAAAGCTGTAACTCTGTGAGATGATTTCACAGAACACAAAGAAGTTTCTCAGAAAGCTTCTTTCTCTTTGTAATCAGAGGATATTTCCTTTGTCCCTATAGTCTTCAATGGGATCTGAAATACCTGTTCTCAGATTCCACAGAAATAAGGCTAGCAAAGAGATCCACGAAATACGGATGTAACTCTGTGAGATGAATTAACAGAACACTAAGCAGTTTCTCAGAAATCTTCTTTCCAGATTTCATCTGAGGATATTCCCTTTTTCACCATAGCCCTCTATGGGCTTACAAATATCACATTGCCAATTCCACAAGAACTGGCTTAGCGAAAGGCTTCCTGAGGGGAAAGCTGTAACTCTGTGAGATGATTTCACAGAACACAAAGAAGTTTCTCAGACAGCTTCTTTCTCTTTGTTATCGAAGGATATTTCCTTTGGCCCTATATTCTTCAAAGGGATCCGAAATATCTGTTCTCAGATTTCACAGAAATAAGGCTAGCAAAGAGATCCACGAAATACAGATGTAACTCTGTGAGATGAATTAACAGAACACTAAGCAGTTTCTCAGAAAGCTTCTTTCCAGATTTCATCTGAGGATATTTCCTTTTTCACCATAGTCCTCTATGGGCTTCCAAATATCACTTTGCCAATTCCACAAGAACTGTCCTAGCGAAAGGCTTCTTGAGGGGAAAGCTGTAACTCTGTGAGATGATTTCTCAGAACGCAAAGAAGTTTCTCAGAAAGCTTCTTTCTCTTTGTTATCGGAGGATATTTCTTTTGGCCCTATAGTCTTCAATGGGATCCGAAATATCTGTTCTCAGATTCCACAGAAATAAGGCTAGCAAAGAGATCCACGAAATACAGTTGTAACTCCGTGAGATGAATTAACAGAACACTAAGCAGTTTCTCAGAAAGCTTCTTTCCAGATTTCATCTGAGGATATTTCCTTTTTCACCATAGCCCTCTATGGGCTTGCAAATAACACTTTGCCAATTCCACAAGAACTGTCTTAGCGAAAGGCTTCTTGAGGGGAAAGCTGTAACTCTGTGAGATGATTTCACAGAACACACAGAAGTTTCCAAGAAAGCTTCTTTCTCTTTGTTATGGGAGGATATTTCCTTTGGCCCTATAGTCTTCAATGGGATCCGAAATATCTGTTCTCAGATTCCACAGAAATAAGGCTAGCAAAGAGATCCACGAAATACAGATGTAACTCTGTGAGATGAATGAACAGAACACTAAGCAGATTCTCAGAAAGCTTCTTTCCAGATTTCATCTGAGGATATTTCCTTTTTCACCATAGCCCTCTATGGGCTTCCAAATATCACTTTGCCAATTCCACAAGAAGTGTCTTAGCGAAAGGCTTCTTGAGGGGAAAGCTGTAACTCTGTGAGATGATTTCACAGAACACAAAGAAGTTTCTCAGAAACCTTCTTTCTCTTTGTTATTGGAAGACATTTCCTTTGGCCCTATAGTCTTCAATGGGATCCGAAATATCTGTTCTCAGATTCCACAGAAATAAGGCTAGCAAAGAGATCCACGAAATACAGATGTAACTCTGTGAGATGAATGAACAGAACACTAAGCAGATTCTCAGAAAGCTTCTTTCCAGATTTCATCTGAGGATATTTCCTTTTTCACCATAGCCCTCTATGGGCTTCCAAATATCACTTTGCCAATTCCACAAGAAGTGTCTTAGCGAAAGGCTTCTTGAGGGGAAAGCTGTAACTCTGTGAGATGATTTCACAGAACACAAAGAAGTTTCTCAGAAACCTTCTTTCTCTTTGTTATTGGAAGACATTTTCTTTGGCCCTATGTTCTTCAATGGGATCCGAAATATCTGTTCTCAGATTCCACAGAAATAAGGCTAGCAAAGAGATCCACGAAATACAGATGTAACTCTGTGAGATGAATTAACAGAACACTAAGCAGTTTCTCAGAAAGCTTCTTTCCAGATTTCATCTGGGGATATTTCCTTTTTCACCATTGCCCTCTAAGGGCTTCCAAATATCACTTTGCCAATTCCACAAGAACTGTCTTAGTGAAAGGCTTCTTGAGGGGAAAGCTGTAACTCTGTGAGATGATTTCACAGAACCCAAAGAAGTTTCTAAAAAAGCTTCTTTCTCTTTGTAATCGGAGTATATTTCCTTTGTCCCTATAGTCTTCAAAGGGATCTGAAATACCGGTTCTCAGATTCCACAGAAATAAGGCTAGCAAAGAGATCCACGAAATACAGATGTAACTCTGTGAGATGAATTAACAGAACACTAAGCAGTTTCTCAGAAAGCTTCTTTCCAGATTTCATCTGAGGATATTTCCTTTTTCACCATAGCCCTCTATGGGCTTCCAAATATCACTTTGCCAATTCCACAAGAACTGTCTTTGCGAAAGGCTTCTTGAGGGGAAAGCTGTAACTCTGTGAGATGATTTCTCAGAACGCAAAGAAGTTTCTCAGAAAGCTTCTTTCTCTTTGTTATCGGAGGATATTTCTTTTGGCCCTATAGTCTTCAATGGGATCCGAAATATCTGTTCTCAGATTCCACAGAAATAAGGCTAGCAAAGAGATCCACGAAATACAGTTGTAACTCCGTGAGATGAATTAACAGAACACTAAGCAGTTTCTCAGAAAGCTTCTTTCCAGATTTCATCTGAGGATATTTCCTTTTTCACCATAGCCCTCTATGGGCTTGCAAATATCACTTTGCCAATTCCACAAGAACTGTCTTAGCGAAAGGCTTCTTGAGGGGAAAGCTGTAACTCTGTGAGATGATTTCACAGAACACACAGAAGTTTCCAAGAAAGCTTCTTTCTCTTTGTTATGGGAGGATATTTCCTTTGGCCCTATAGTCTTCAATGGGATCCGAAATATCTGTTCTCAGATTCCACAGAAATAAGGCTAGCAAAGAGATCCACGAAATACAGATGTAACTCTGTGAGATGAATGAACAGAACACTAAGCAGATTCTCAGAAAGCTTCTTTCCAGATTTCATCTGAGGATATTTCCTTTTTCACCATAGCCCTCTATGGGCTTCCAAATATCACTTTGCCAATTCCACAAGAAGTGTCTTAGCGAAAGGCTTCTTGAGGGGAAAGCTGTAACTCTGTGAGATGATTTCACAGAACACAAAGAAGTTTCTCAGAAACCTTCTTTCTCTTTGTTATTGGAAGACATTTCCTTTGGCCCTATAGTCTTCAATGGGATCCGAAATATCTGTTCTCAGATTCCACAGAAATAAGGCTAGCAAAGAGATCCACGAAATACAGATGTAACTCTGTGAGATGAATGAACAGAACACTAAGCAGATTCTCAGAAAGCTTCTTTCCAGATTTCATCTGAGGATATTTCCTTTTTCACCATAGCCCTCTATGGGCTTCCAAATATCACTTTGCCAATTCCACAAGAAGTGTCTTAGCGAAAGGCTTCTTGAGGGGAAAGCTGTAACTCTGTGAGATGATTTCACAGAACACAAAGAAGTTTCTCAGAAACCTTCTTTCTCTTTGTTATTGGAAGACATTTTCTTTGGCCCTATGTTCTTCAATGGGATCCGAAATATCTGTTCTCAGATTCCACAGAAATAAGGCTAGCAAAGAGATCCACGAAATACAGATGTAACTCTGTGAGATGAATTAACAGAACACTAAGCAGTTTCTCAGAAAGCTTCTTTCCAGATTTCATCTGGGGATATTTCCTTTTTCACCATTGCCCTCTAAGGGCTTCCAAATATCACTTTGCCAATTCCACAAGAACTGTCTTAGTGAAAGGCTTCTTGAGGGGAAAGCTGTAACTCTGTGAGATGATTTCACAGAACCCAAAGAAGTTTCTAAAAAAGCTTCTTTCTCTTTGTAATCGGAGTATATTTCCTTTGTCCCTATAGTCTTCAAAGGGATCTGAAATACCGGTTCTCATATTCCACAGAAATAAGGCTAGCAAAGAGATCCACGAAATACAGATGTAACTCTGTGAGATGAATTAACAGAACACTAAGCAGTTTCTCAGAAAGCTTCTTTCCAGATTTCATCTGAGGATATTTCCTTTTTCACCATAGCCCTCTATGGGCTTCCAAATATCACTTTGCCAATTCCACAAGAACTGTCTTAGTGAAAGGCTTCTTGAGGGGAAAGCTGTAACTCTGTGAGATGATTTCACAGAACACACAGAAGTTTCCAAGAAAGCTTCTTTCTCTTTGTTATCGGAGGATATTTCCTTTGGCCCTATAGTCTTCAAAGGGATCCGAAATATCTGTTCTCAGATTCCACAGAAATAAGGCTAGCAAAGAGATCCACCAAATACAGATGTAACTCTGTGAGGTGAATGAACAGAACACTAAGCAGTTTCTCAGAAAGCTTCTTTCCAGATTTCATCTGAGGATATTTCCTTTTTCACCATAGCCCTCTATGGGCTTCCAAATATCACTTTGCCAATTCCACAAGAAGTGTCTTAGCGAAAGGCTTCTTGAGGGGAAAGCTGTAACTCTGTGAGATGATTTCACAGAACACACAGAAGTTTCCAAGCAAGCTTCTTTCTCTTTGTTATGGGAGGATATTTCCTTTGGCCCTATAGTCTTCAATGGGATCCGAAATATCTGTTCTCAGATTCCACAGAAATAAGGCTAGCAAAGAGATCCACGAAATACAGATGTAACTCTGTGAGTTGAATGAACAGAACACAAAGCAGTTCCTCAGAAAGCTTCTTTCCAGATTTCATCTGAGGATATTTCCTTTTTCACCATAGCCCTCTATGGGCTTCCAAATATCACTTTGCCAATTCCACAAGAACTGTCTTAGGGAAAGGCTTCTTGAGGGGAAAGCTGTATCTCTGTGAGATGATTTCACAGAACACAAAGAAGTTTCTCAGAAAGCTTCTTTTCTTTGTAATCGGAGGATATTTTACGTTGTCCCTATAGTCTTCAAAGGGATCTGAAATACCTGTTCTCAGATTCCACAGAAATAAGGCTAGCAAAGAGATCCACGAAATACAGATGTAACTCTGTGAGATGAATTAACCGAACACTAAGCAGTTTCTCAGAAAGCTTCTTTCCAGATTTCATCTGAGGATATTTCCTTTTTCACCATAGCCCTCTATGGGCTTCCAAGTATCACTTTGCCAATTCCACAAGAACTGTCTTAGTGAAAGGCTTCTTGAGGGGAAAGCTGTAACTCTGTGAGATGATTTCACAGAACACAAAGAAATTTCTCAGAAAGCTTCTTTCTCTTTGTTATCGGAGGCTATTTCCTTTGGCCCTATAGTCTTCAAAGGGATCCGAAATATCTGTTCTCAGATTCCACAGAAATAAGGCTAGCAAAGAGATCCACGAAATACAGATGTAACTCTGTGAGATGAATTAACAGAACACTAAGCAGTTTCTCAGAAAGCTTCTTTCCAGATTTCATCTGAGGATATTTCCTTTTTCACCATAGCCCTCTAGGGGCTTCCAAATATCACTTTGCCAAATCCACAAGAAGTGTCTTAGCGAAAGGCTTCTTGAGGGGAAAGCTGTAACTCTGTGAGATGATTTCACAGAACACAAAGAAATTTCTCAGAAAGCTTCTTTCTCTTTGTTATCGGAGGTTATTTCCTTTGGCCCTATAGTCTTCAAAGGGATCCGAAATATCTGTTCTCAGATTCCACAGAAATAAGGCTAGCAAAGAGATCCACGAAATACAGATGTAACTCTGTGAGATGAATTAACATAACACTAAGCAATTTTTCAGAAAGTTTCTTTCCAGATTTCATCTGAGGATATTTCCTTTTTCACCATAGCCCTCTATGGGATTCCAAATATCACTTTGACAATTCCACAAGAACTGTCCTAGCGAAAGGCTTCTTGAGGGGAAAGCTGTAACTCTGTGAGATGATTTCTCAGAACGCAAAGAAGTTTCTCAGAAAGCTTCTTTCTCTTTGTTATCGGAGGATATTTCCTTTGGCCCTATAGTCTTCAATGGGATCCGAAATATCTGTTCTCAGATTCCACAGAAATAAGGCTAGCAAAGAGATCCACGAAATACAGATGTAACTCTGTGACATGAATTAACAGAACACTAAGCAGTTTCTCAGAAAGCTTCTTTACAGATTTCATCTGATGATATTTCCTTTTTCACCATGGCCCTCTATGGGCTTCCAAATATCACTTTGCCAATTCCACAAGAACTGTCTTAGCGAAAGGCTTCTTGAGGGGAAAGCTGTAACTCTGTGAGATGATTTCACAGAACACAAAGAAGTTTCTCAGAAAGCTTCTTTCTCTTTGTAATCGGAGGATATTTCCTTTGTCCCTATAGTCTTCAATGGGATCTGAAATACCTGTTCTCAGATTACACAGAAATAAGGCTAGCAAAGAGATCCACGAAATACGGATGTAACTCTGTGAGATGAATTAACAGAACACTAAGCAGTTTCTCAGAAATCTTCTTTCCAGATTTCATCTGAGTATATTTCCTTTTTCAACATAGCCCTCTAGGGGCTTCCAAATATCACTTTGCCAATTCCAGAAGAACTGTCCTAGCGAAAGGCTTCTTGAGGGGAAAGCTGTAACTCTGTGAGATGATTTCTCAGAACGCAAAGAAGTTTCTCAGAAAGCTTCTTTCTCTTTGTTATCGGAGGATATTTCCTTTGGCCCTATAGTCTTCAATGGGATCCGAAATATCTGTTCTCAGATTCCACAGAAATAAGGCTAGCAAAGAGATCCACGAAATACAGATGTAACTCCGTGAGATGAATTAACAGAACACTAAGCAGTTTCTCAGAAAGCTTCTTTCCAGATTTCATATGAGGATATTTCCTTTTTCACCATAGCCCTCTATGGGCTTCCAAATATCACTTTGCCAATTCCACAAGAACTGTCTTAGCGAAAGGCTTCTTGAGGGGAAAGCTGTAACTCTGTGAGATGATTTCACAGAACACACAGAAGTTTCCAAGAAAGATTCTTTCTCTTTGTTATGGGAGGATATTTCCTTTGGCCCTATAGTCTTCAATGGGATCCGAAATATCTGTTCTCAGATTCCACAGAAATAAGGCTAGCAAAGAGATCCACGAAATACAGATGTAACTCTGTGAGATGAATGAACAGAACACTAAGCAGATTCTCAGAAAGCTTCTTTCCAGATTTCATCTGAGGATATTTCCTTTTTCACCATAGCCCTCTATGGGCTTCCAAATATCACTTTGCCAGTTCCACAAGAACTGTCTTAGCGAAAGGCTTGTTGAGGGGAAAGCTGTAACTCTGTGAGATGATTTCAAAGAACACAAAGAAGTTTCTCAGAAAGCTTCTTTCTCTTTGTAATCGGAGGATATTTCCTTTGTCCCTATAGTCTTCAATGGGATCTGAAATACCTGTTTTCAGATTCCACAGAAATAAGGCTAGCAAAGAGATCCACGAAATACAGATGTAACTCTGTGAGATGAATTAACAGAACACTAAGCAGTTTCTCAGAAAGTTTCTTTCCAGATTTCATCTGAGGATATTTCCTTTTTCACCATAGCCCTCTATGGGCTTACAAATATCACATTGCCAATTCCACAAGAACTGTCTTAGCGAAAGGCTTCCTGAGGGGAAAGCTGTAACTCTGTGAGATGATTTCACAGAACACAAAGAAGTTTCTCAGACAGCTTCTTTCTCTTTGTTATGGGAGGATATTTCCTTTGGCCCTATAGTCTTCAAAGGGATCCGAAATATCTGTTCTCAGATTTCACAGAAATAAGGCTAGCAAAGAGATCCACGAAATACAGATGTAACTCTGTGAGATGAATTAACAGAACACTAAGCAGTTTCTCAGAAAGCTTCTTTCCAGATTTCATCTGTGGATATTTCCTTTTTCACCATAGCCCTCTAGGGGCTTCCAAATATCACTTTGCCAATTCCACAAGAAGTGTCTTAGCGAAAGGCTTCTTGAGGGGAAAGCTGTAACTCTGTGAGATGATTTCACAGAACACAAAGAAATTTCTCAGAAAGCTTCTTTCTCTTTGTTATCGGAGGTTATTTCCTTTGGCCCTATAGTCTTCAAAGGGATCCGAAATATCTGTTCTCAGATTCCACAGAAATAAGGCTAGCAAAGAGATCCACGAAATACAGATGTAACTCTGTGAGATGAATTAACAGAACACTAAGCAATTTTTCAGAAAGTTTCTTTCCAGATTTCATCTGAGGATATTTCCTTTTTCACCATAGCCCTCTATGGGATTCCAAATATCACTTTGACAATTCCACAAGAACTGTCCTAGCGAAAGGCTTCTTGAGGGGAAAGCTGTAACTCTGTGAGATGATTTCTCAGAACGCAAAGTAGTTTCTCAGAAAGCTTCTTTCTCTTTGTTATGGGAGGATATTTCCTTTGGCCCTATAGTCTTCAATGGGATCCGAAATATCTGTTCTCAGATTCCACAGAAATAAGGCTAGCAAAGAGATCCACGAAATACAGATGTAACTCTGTGACATGAATTAACAGAACACTAAGCAGTTTCTCAGAAAGCTTCTTTACAGATTTCATCTGATGATATTTCCTTTTTCACCATTGCCCTCTATGGGCTTCCAAATATCACTTTGCCAATTCCACAAGAACTGTCTTAGCGAAAGGCTTCTTGAGGGGAAAGCTGTAACTCTGTGAGATGATTTCACAGAACACAAAGAAGTTTCTCAGAAAGCTTCTTTCTCTTTGTAATCGGAGGATATTTCCTTTGTCCCTATAGTCTTCAATGGGATCTGAAATACCTGTTCTCAGATTCCACAGAAATAAGGCTAGCAAAGAGATCCCCGAAATACGGATGTAACTCTGTGAGATGAATTAACAGAACACTAAGCAGTTTCTCAGAAATCTTCTTTCCAAATTTCATCTGAGGATATTTCCTTTTTCACCATAGCCCTCTATGGGCTTCCAAATATCACTTTGCCAATTCCAGAAGAACTGTCCTAGCGAAAGGCTTCTTGAGGGGAAAGCTGTAACTCTGTGAGATGATTTCTCAGAACGCAAAGAAGTTTCTCAGAAAGCTTCTTTCTCTTTGTTATCGGAGGATATTTCCTTTGGCCCTATAGTCTTCAAAAGGATCCGAAATATCTGTTCTCAGATTCCACAGAAATAAGGCTAGCAAAGAGATCCACGAAATACAGATGTAACGCCGTGAGATGAATTAACAGAACACTAAGCAGTTTCTCAGAAAGCTTCTTTCCAGATTTCATATGAGGATATTTCCTTTTTCACCATAGCCCTCTATGGGCTTCCAAATATCACTTTGCCAATTCCACAAGAACTGTCTTAGCGAAAGGCTTCTTGAGGGGAAAGCTGTAACTCTGTGAGATGATTTCACAGAACACACAGAAGTTTCCAAGAAAGCTTCTTTCTCTTTGTTATGGGAGGATATTTCCTTTGGCCCTACAGTCTTCAAAGGGATCCGAAATATCTGTTCTCAGATTCCACAGAAATAAGGCTAGCAAAGAGATCCACGAAATACAGATGTAACTCTGTGAGATGAATGAACAGAACACTAAGCAGTTTCTCAGAAAGCTTCTTTCCAGATTTCATCTGAGGATATTTCCTTTTTCACCCTAGCCCTCTATGGGCTTCCAAATATCACTTTGCCAGTTCCACAAGAAATGTCTTAGCGAAAGGCTTCTTGAGGGGAAAGCTGTAACTCTGTGAGATGATTTCACGGAACACAAAGAAGTTTCTCAGAAAGCTTCTTTCTCTTTGTTATCGGAGGATATTTCCTTTGGCCGTATAGTCTTCAAAGGGAACCGACTAATCTTTTCTCAGATTCCACAGAAATAAGGTTAGCAAAGAGATCCACGAAATACAGATGTAACTCTGTGTGATGAATTAACCGAACACTAAGCAGTTTCTCAGAAAGCTTCTTTCCAGATTTCATCTGAGGATATTTCCTTTTTCACCATAGCCCTCTATGGGATTCCAAATATCACTTTGCCAGTTCCACAAGAACTGTCTTAGCGAAAGGCTTTTTGAGAGGAAAGCTGTAACTCTGTGAGATGATTTCACAGAACACAAAGAAGTTTCTCAGAAAGCTTCTTTCTCTTTGTAATCGGAGAATATTTCCTTTGTCCCTATAGTCTTCAATGGGATCTGAAATACCTGTTCTCAGATTCCACAGAAATAAGGCTAGCAAAGAGATCCACGAAATACGGATGTAACTCTGTGAGATGAATTAACAGAACACTAAGCAGTTTCTCAGAAATCTTCTTTCCAGATTTCATCTGAGGATATTTCCTTTTTCACCATAGCCCTCTAGGGGCTTACAAATATCACATTGCCAATTCCACAAGAACTGCCTTAGCGAAAGGCTTCCTGAGGGGAAAGCTGTAACTCTGTGAGATGATTTCACAGAACACAAAGAAGTTTCTCAGACAGCTTCTTTCTCTTTGTTATCGGAGGATATTTCCTTTGGCCCTATAGTCTTCAAAGGGATCCGAAATATCTGTTCTCAGATTTCACAGAAATAAGGCTAGCAAAGAGATCCACGAAATACAGATGTAACTCTGTGAGATGAATTAACAGAACACTAAGCAGTTTCTCAGAAAGCTTCTTTCCAGATTTCATCTGAGGATATTTCCTTTTTCACCATAGCCCTCTATGGGCTTCCAAATATCACTTTGCCAATTCCACAAGAAGTGTCTTAGCGAAAGGCTTCTTGAGGGGAAAGCTGTAACTCTGTGAGATGATTTCACAGAACACAAAGAAATTTCTCAGAAAGCTTCTTTCTCTTTGTTATCGGAGGTTATTTCCTTTGGCCCTATAGTCTTCAAAGGGATCCGAAATATCTGTTCTCAGATTCCACAGAAATAAGGCTAGCAAAGAGATCCACGAAATACAGATGTAACTCTGTGAGATGAATTAACAGAACACTAAGCAATTTCTCAGAAAGTTTCTTTCCAGATTTCATCTGAGGATATTTCCTTTTTCACCATAGCCCTCTATGGGATTCCAAATATCACTTTGACAATTCCACAAGAACTGTCCTAGCGAAAGGCTTCTTGAGGGGAAAGCTGTAACTCTGTGAGATGATTTCTCAGAACGCAAAGAAGTTTCTCAGAAAGCTTCTTTCTCTTTGTTATGGGAGGATATTTCCTTTGGCCCTATAGTCTTCAATGGGATCCAAAATATCTGTTCTCAGATTCCACAGAAATAAGGCTAGCAAAGAGATCCACGAAATACAGATGTAACTCTGTGACATGAATTAACAGAACACTAAGCAGTTTCTCAGAAAGCTTCTTTACAGATTTCATCTGATGATATTTCCTTTTTCACCATGGCCCTCTATGGGCTTCCAAATATCACTTTGCCAATTCCACAAGAAGTGTCTTAGCGAAAGGCTTCTTGAGGGGAAAGCTGTAACTCTGTGAGATGATTTCACAGAACGCAAAGAAGTTTCTCAGAAAGCTTCTTTCTCTTTGTAATCGGAGGATATTTCCTTTGTCCCTATAGTCTTCAATGGGATCTGAAATACCTGTTCTCAGATTACACAGAAATAAGCCTAGCAAAGAGATCCACGAAATACGGATGTAACTCTGTGAGATGAATTAACAGAACACTAAGCAGTTTCTCAGAAATCTTCTTTCCAGATTTCATCTGAGGATATTTCCTTTTTCACCATAGCCCTCTAGGGGCTTCCAAATATCACTTTGCCAATTCCAGAAGAACTGTCCTAGCGAAAGGCTTCTTGAGGGGAAAGCTGTAACTCTGTGAGATAATTTCTCAGAACGCAAAGAAGTTTCTCAGAAAGCTTCTTTCTCTTTGTTATCGGAGGATATTTCCTTTGGTCCTATAGTCTTCAATGGGATCCGAAATATCTGTTCTCAGATTCCACAGAAATAAGGCTAGCAAAGAGATCCACGAAATACAGATGTAGCTCCGTGAGATGAATTAACAGAACACTAAGCAGTTTCTCAGAAAGCTTCTTTCCAGATTTCATATGAGGATATTTCCTTTTTCACCATAGCCCTCTATGGGCTTCCAAATATCACTTTGCCAATTCCACAAGAACTGTCTTAGCGAAAGGCTTCTTGAGGGGAAAGCTGTAACTCTGTGAGATGATTTCACAGAACACACAGAAGTTTCCAAGAAAGCTTCTTTCTCTTTGTTATGGGAGGATATTTCCTTTGTCCCTATAGTCTTCAATGGGATCCAAAATATCTGTTCTCAGATTCCACAGAAATAAGGCTAGCAAAGAGATCCACGAAATACACATGTAACTCTGTGAGATGAATGAACCGAACACTAAGCAGTTTCTCAGAAAGCTTCTTTCCAGATTTCATCTGAGGATATTTCCTTTTTCACCATAGCCCTCTATGGGCTTCCAAATATCACTTTGCCAGTTCCACAAGAACTGTCTTAGCGAAAGGCTTGTTGAGGGGAAAGCTGTAACTCTGTGAGATGATTTCACAGAACACAAAGAAGTTTCTCAGAAAGCTTCTTTCTCTTTGTAATCGGAGGATATTTCCTTTGTCCCTATAGTCTTCAATGGGATCTGAAATACCTGTTCTCAGATTCCACAGAAATAAGGCTAGCAAAGAGATCCACGAAATGCAGATGTAACTCTGTGAGATGAATTAACAGAACACTAAGCAGTTTCTCAGAAAGTTTCTTTCCAGATTTCATCTGAGGATATTTCCTTTTTCACCATAGCCCTCTATGGGCTTACAAATATCACATTGCCAATTCCACAAGAACTGTCTTAGCGAAAGGCTTCCTGAGGGGAAAGCTGTAACTCTGTGAGATGATTTCACAGAACACAAAGAAGTTTCTCAGACAGCTTCTTTCTCTTTGTTATGGGAGGATATTTCCTTTGGCCCTATAGTCTTCAAAGGGATCCGAAATATCTGTTCTCAGATTTCACAGAAATAAGGGTAGCAAAGAGATCCACGAAATACAGATGTAACTCTGTGAGATGAATTAACAGAACACTAAGCAGTTTCTCAGAAAGCTTCTTTCCAGATTTCATCTGAGAATATTTCCTTTTTCACCATAGCCCTCTATGGGCTTCCAAATATCACTTTGCCAATTCCACAAGAAGTGTCTTAGCGAAAGGCTTCTTGAGGGGAAAGCTGTAACTCTGTGAGATGATTTCACAGAACACGAAGAAATTTCTCAGAAAGCTTCTTTCTCTTTGTTATCGGAGGTTATTTCCTTTGGCCCTATAGTCTTCAAAGGGATCCGAAATATCTGTTCTCAGATTCCACAGAAATAAGGCTAGCAAAGAGATCCACGAAATACAGATGTAACTCTGTGAGATGAATTAACAGAACACTAAGCAATTTTTCAGAAAGTTTCTTTCCAGATTTCATCTGAGGATATTTCCTTTTTCACCATAGCCCACTATGGGATTCCAAATATCACTTTGACAATTCCACAAGAACTGTCCTAGCGAAAGGCTTCTTGAGGGGAAAGCTGTAACTCTGTGAGATGATTTCTCAGAACGCAAAGAAGTTTCTCAGAAAGCTTCTTTCTCTTTGTTATCGGAGGATATTACCTTTGGCCCTATAGTCTTCAATGGGATCCGAAATATCTGTTCTCAGATTCCACAGAAATAAGGCTAGCAAAGAGATCCAAGAAATACGGATGTAACTCTGTGAGATGAATTAACCGAACACTAAGCAGTTCCTCAGAAAGCTTCTTTCCAGATTTCATCTGAGGATATTTCCTTTTTCACCATAGCCCTCTATGGGATTCCAAATATCACTTTGCCAATTCCACAAGAACTGTCTTAGCGAAAGGCTTCTTGAGGGGAAAGCTGTAACTCTGTGAGATGATTTCACAGAACACACAGAAGTTTCCAAGAAAGCTTCTTTCTCTTTGTTATGGGAGGATATTTCCTTTGGCCCTGTAGTCTTCAATGGGATCCGAAATATCTTTTCTCAGATTCCACAGAAATAAGTTTAGCAAAGAGATCCACGAAATACAGATGTAACTCTGTGAGATGAATTAACCGAACACTAAGCAGTTCCTCAGAAAGCTTCTTTCCAGATTTCATCTGAGGATATTTACTTTTTCACCGTAGCCCTCTATGGGCTTCCAAATATCACATTGCCAGTTCCACAAGAACTGTCTTAGCGAAAGGATTGTTGAGGGGAAAGCTGTAACTCTGTGAGATGATTTCACAGAACACAAAGAAGTTTCTCAGAAAGCTTCTTTCTCTTTGTAATCAGAGGATATTTCCTTTGTCCCTATAGTCTTCAATGGGATCTGAAATACCTGTTCTCAGATTCCACAGAAATAAGGCTAGCAAAGAGATCCACGAAATACGGATGTAACTCTGTGAGATGAATTAACAGAACACTAAGCAGTTTCTCAGAAATCTTCTTTCCAGATTTCATCTGAGGATATTCCCTTTTTCACCATAGCCCTCTATGGGCTTACAAATATCACATTGCCAATTCCACAAGAACTGGCTTAGCGAAAGGCTTCCTGAGGGGAAAGCTGTAACTCTGTGAGATGATTTCACAGAACACAAAGAAGTTTCTCAGACAGCTTCTTTCTCTTTGTTATCGAAGGATATTTCCTTTGGCCCTATATTCTTCAAAGGGATCCGAAATATCTGTTCTCAGATTTCACAGAAATAAGGCTAGCAAAGAGATCCACGAAATACAGATGTAACTCTGTGAGATGAATTAACAGAACACTAAGCAGTTTCTCAGAAAGCTTCTTTCCAGATTTCATTTGAGGATATTTCCTTTTTCACCATAGCCCTCTATGGACTTCCAAATATCACTTTGCCAATTCCACAAGAACTGTCCTAGCGAAAGGCTTCTTGAGGGGAAAGCTGTAACTCTGTGAGATGATTTCTCAGAACGCAAAGAAGTTACTCAGAAAGCTTCTTTCTCTTTGTTATCGGAGGATATTTTTTTGGCCCTATAGTCTTCAATGGGATCCGAAATATCTGTTCTCAGATTCCACAGAAATAAGGCTAGCAAAGAGATCCACGAAATACAGATGTAACTCTGTGAGATGAATGAACAGAACACTAAGCAGATTCTCAGAAAGCTTCTTTCCAGATTTCATCTGAGGATATTTCCTTTTTCACCATAGCCCTCTATGGGCTTCAAAATATCACTTTGCCAATTCCACAAGAAGTGTCTTAGCGAAAGGCTTCTTGAGGGGAAAGCTGTAACTCTGTGAGATGATTTCACAGAACACAAAGAAGTTTCTCAGAAACCTTCTTTCTCTTTGTTATTGGAAGACATTTCCTTTGGCCCTATAGTCTTCAATGGGATCCGAAATATCTGTTCTCAGATTCCACAGAAATAAGGCTAGCAAAGAGATCCACGAAATACAGATGTAACTCTGTGAGATGAATGAACAGAACACTAAGCAGTTTCTCAGAAAGCTTCTTTCCAGATTTCATCTGAGGATATTTCCTTTTTCACCATAGCCCTCTATGGGCTTCCAAATATCACTTTGCCAATTCCACAAGAAGTGTCTTAGCGAAAGGCTTCTTGAGGGGAAAGCTGTAACTCTGTGAGATGATTTCACAGAACACAAAGAAGTTTCTCAGAAACCTTCTTTCTCTTTGTTATTGGAAGACATTTTCTTTGGCCCTATGTTCTTCAATGGGATCCGAAATATCTGTTCTCAGATTCCACAGAAATAAGGCTAGCAAAGAGATCCACGAAATACAGGTGTAACTCTGTGAGATGAATTAACAGAACACTAAGCAGTTTCTCAGAAAGCTTCTTTCCAGATTTCATCTGAGGATATTTCCTTTTTCACCATTGCCCTCTAAGGGCTTCCAAATATCACTTTGCCAATTCCACAAGAACTGTCTTAGTGAAAGGCTTCTTGAGGGGAAAGCTGTAACTCTGTGAGATGATTTCACAGAACACAAAGAAGTTTCTAAAAAAGCTTCTTTCTCTTTGTAATCGGAGGATATTTCCTTTGTCGCTATAGTCTTCAAAGGGATCTGAAATACCGGTTCTCAGATTCCACAGAAATAAGGCTAGCAAAGAGATCCACGAAATACAGATGTAACTCTGTGAGATGAATTAACAGAACACTAAGCAGTTTCTCAGAAAGCTTCTTTCCAGATTTCATCGGAGGATAATTCCTTTTTCACCATAGCCCTCTAGGGGCTTCCAAATATCACTTTGCGAATTCCACAAGAACTGTCTTAGTGAAAGGCTTCTTGAGGGGAAAGCTGTAACTCTGTGAGATGATTACACAGAACACAAAGAAGTTTCTCAGAAAGCTTCTTTCTCTTTGTTATCGGAGGTTATTTCCTTTGGCCCTATAGTCTTCAAAGGGATCCGAAATATCTGTTCTCAGAGTCCACAGAAATAAGGCTAGCAAAGAGATCCACGAAATACAGATGTAACTCTGTGAGATGAATTAACAGAACACTAAGCAGTTTCTCAGAAAGCTTCTTTCCAGATTTCATCTGAGGATATTTCCTTTTTCACCATAGCCCTCTATGGGCTTCCAAATATCACTTTGCCAATTCCACAAGAAGTGTCTTAGCGAAAGGCTTCTTGAGGGGAAAGCTGTAACTCTGTGAGATGATTTCACGGAACACAAAGAAGTTTCTCAGAAAGCTTCTTTCTCTTTGTTATCGGAGGATATTTCCTTTGGCCGTATAGTCTTCAAAGGGAACCGAAATATCTTTTCTCAGATTCCACAGAAATAAGGTTAGCAAAGAGATCCACGAAATACAGATGTAACTCTGTGAGATGAATTAACCGAACACTAAGCAGTTTCTCAGAAAGCTTCTTTCCAGATTTCATCTGAGGATATTTCCTTTTTCACCATAGGCCTCTATGGGCTTCCAAATATCACTTTGCCACTTCCACAAGAACTGTCTCAGCGAAAGGCTTGTTGAGGGGAAAGCTGTAACTCTGTGAGATGATTTCACAGAACACAAAGAAGTTTCTCAGAAAGCTTCTTTCTCTTTGTTAACGGAGGACATTTCCTTTGGCCCTGTAGTCTTCAATGGGATCCGAAATATCTGTTCTCAGATTCCACAGAAATAAGGCTAGCAAAGAGAGCCACGAAATACAGTTGTAACTCTGTGACAAGAATTAACAGAACACTAAGCAGTTTCACAGAAAGCTTCTTTCCAGATTTCATCTGAGGATATTTCCTTTTTCACCATAGCCCTCTATGGGCTTCCAAATATCACTTTGCCAATTCCACAAGAAGTGTCTTAGCGAAAGGCTTCTTGAGGGGAAAGCTGTAACTCTGTGAGATGATTTCACAGAACACAAAGAAGTTTCTCAGAAACCTTCTTTCTCTTTGTTATTGGAAGACATTTCCTTTGGCCCTATAGTCTTCAATGGGATCCGAAATATCTGTTCTCAGATTCCACAGAAATAAGGCTAGCAAAGAGATCCACGAAATACAGATGTAACTCTGTGAGATGAATGAACAGAACACTAAGCAGATTCTCAGAAAGCTTCTTTCCAGATTTCATCTGAGGATATTTCCTTTTTCACCATAGCCCTCTATGGGCTTCCAAATATCACTTTGCCAATTCCACAAGAAGTGTCTTAGCGAAAGGCTTCTTGAGGGGAAAGCTGTAACTCTGTGAGATGATTTCACAGAACACAAAGAAGTTTCTCAGAAACCTTCTTTCTCTTTGTTATTGGAAGACATTTTCTTTGGCCCTATGTTCTTCAATGGGATCCGAAATATCTGTTCTCAGATTCCACAGAAATAAGGCTAGCAAAGAGATCCACGAAATACAGATGTAACTCTGTGAGATGAATTAACAGAACACTAAGCAGTTTCTCAGAAAGCTTCTTTCCAGATTTCATCTGGGGATATTTCCTTTTTCACCATTGCCCTCTAAGGGCTTCCAAATATCACTTTGCCAATTCCACAAGAACTGTCTTAGTGAAAGGCTTCTTGAGGGGAAAGCTGTAACTCTGTGAGATGATTTCACAGAACCCAAAGAAGTTTCTAAAAAAGCTTCTTTCTCTTTGTAATCGGAGTATATTTCCTTTGTCCCTATAGTCTTCAAAGGGATCTGAAATACCGGTTCTCAGATTCCACAGAAATAAGGCTAGCAAAGAGATCCACGAAATACAGATGTAACTCTGTGAGATGAATTAACAGAACACTAAGCAGTTTCTCAGAAAGCTTCTTTCCAGATTTCATCTGAGGATATTTCCTTTTTCACCATAGCCCTCTATGGGCTTCCAAATATCACTTTGCCAATTCCACAAGAACTGTCTTTGCGAAAGGCTTCTTGAGGGGAAAGCTGTAACTCTGTGAGATGATTTCTCAGAACGCAAAGAAGTTTCTCAGAAAGCTTCTTTCTCTTTGTTATCGGAGGATATTTCTTTTGGCCCTATAGTCTTCAATGGGATCCGAAATATCTGTTCTCAGATTCCACAGAAATAAGGCTAGCAAAGAGATCCACGAAATACAGTTGTAACTCCGTGAGATGAATTAACAGAACACTAAGCAGTTTCTCAGAAAGCTTCTTTCCAGATTTCATCTGAGGATATTTCCTTTTTCACCATAGCCCTCTATGGGCTTGCAAATATCACTTTGCCAATTCCACAAGAACTGTCTTAGCGAAAGGCTTCTTGAGGGGAAAGCTGTAACTCTGTGAGATGATTTCACAGAACACACAGAAGTTTCCAAGAAAGCTTCTTTCTCTTTGTTATGGGAGGATATTTCCTTTGGCCCTATAGTCTTCAATGGGATCCGAAATATCTGTTCTCAGATTCCACAGAAATAAGGCTAGCAAAGAGATCCACGAAATACAGATGTAACTCTGTGAGATGAATGAACAGAACACTAAGCAGATTCTCAGAAAGCTTCTTTCCAGATTTCATCTGAGGATATTTCCTTTTTCACCATAGCCCTCTATGGGCTTCCAAATATCACTTTGCCAATTCCACAAGAAGTGTCTTAGCGAAAGGCTTCTTGAGGGGAAAGCTGTAACTCTGTGAGATGATTTCACAGAACACAAAGAAGTTTCTCAGAAACCTTCTTTCTCTTTGTTATTGGAAGACATTTCCTTTGGCCCTATAGTCTTCAATGGGATCCGAAATATCTGTTCTCAGATTCCACAGAAATAAGGCTAGCAAAGAGATCCACGAAATACAGATGTAACTCTGTGAGATGAATGAACAGAACACTAAGCAGATTCTCAGAAAGCTTCTTTCCAGATTTCATCTGAGGATATTTCCTTTTTCACCATAGCCCTCTATGGGCTTCCAAATATCACTTTGCCAATTCCACAAGAAGTGTCTTAGCGAAAGGCTTCTTGAGGGGAAAGCTGTAACTCTGTGAGATGATTTCACAGAACACAAAGAAGTTTCTCAGAAACCTTCTTTCTCTTTGTTATTGGAAGACATTTTCTTTGGCCCTATGTTCTTCAATGGGATCCGAAATATCTGTTCTCAGATTCCACAGAAATAAGGCTAGCAAAGAGATCCACGAAATACAGATGTAACTCTGTGAGATGAATTAACAGAACACTAAGCAGTTTCTCAGAAAGCTTCTTTCCAGATTTCATCTGGGGATATTTCCTTTTTCACCATTGCCCTCTAAGGGCTTCCAAATATCACTTTGCCAATTCCACAAGAACTGTCTTAGTGAAAGGCTTCTTGAGGGGAAAGCTGTAACTCTGTGAGATGATTTCACAGAACCCAAAGAAGTTTCTAAAAAAGCTTCTTTCTCTTTGTAATCGGAGTATATTTCCTTTGTCCCTATAGTCTTCAAAGGGATCTGAAATACCGGTTCTCATATTCCACAGAAATAAGGCTAGCAAAGAGATCCACGAAATACAGATGTAACTCTGTGAGATGAATTAACCGAACACTAAGCAGTTTCTCAGAAAGCTTCTTTCCAGATTTCATCTGAGGATATTTCCTTTTTCACCATAGCCCTCTATGGGCTTCCAAGTATCACTTTGCCAATTCCACAAGAACTGTCTTAGTGAAAGGCTTCTTGAGGGGAAAGCTGTAACTCTGTGAGATGATTTCACAGAACACAAAGAAATTTCTCAGAAAGCTTCTTTCTCTTTGTTATCGGAGGCTATTTCCTTTGGCCCTATAGTCTTCAAAGGGATCCGAAATATCTGTTCTCAGATTCCACAGAAATAAGGCTAGCAAAGAGATCCACGAAATACAGATGTAACTCTGTGAGATGAATTAACAGAACACTAAGCAGTTTCTCAGAAAGCTTCTTTCCAGATTTCATCTGAGGATATTTCCTTTTTCACCATAGCCCTCTAGGGGCTTCCAAATATCACTTTGCCAAATCCACAAGAAGTGTCTTAGCGAAAGGCTTCTTGAGGGGAAAGCTGTAACTCTGTGAGATGATTTCACAGAACACAAAGAAATTTCTCAGAAAGCTTCTTTCTCTTTGTTATCGGAGGTTATTTCCTTTGGCCCTATAGTCTTCAAAGGGATCCGAAATATCTGTTCTCAGATTCCACAGAAATAAGGCTAGCAAAGAGATCCACGAAATACAGATGTAACTCTGTGAGATGAATTAACATAACACTAAGCAATTTTTCAGAAAGTTTCTTTCCAGATTTCATCTGAGGATATTTCCTTTTTCACCATAGCCCTCTATGGGATTCCAAATATCACTTTGACAATTCCACAAGAACTGTCCTAGCGAAAGGCTTCTTGAGGGGAAAGCTGTAACTCTGTGAGATGATTTCTCAGAACGCAAAGAAGTTTCTCAGAAAGCTTCTTTCTCTTTGTTATCGGAGGATATTTCCTTTGGCCCTATAGTCTTCAATGGGATCCGAAATATCTGTTCTCAGATTCCACAGAAATAAGGCTAGCAAAGAGATCCACGAAATACAGATGTAACTCTGTGACATGAATTAACAGAACACTAAGCAGTTTCTCAGAAAGCTTCTTTACAGATTTCATCTGATGATATTTCCTTTTTCACCATGGCCCTCTATGGGCTTCCAAATATCACTTTGCCAATTCCACAAGAACTGTCTTAGCGAAAGGCTTCTTGAGGGGAAAGCTGTAACTCTGTGAGATGATTTCACAGAACACAAAGAAGTTTCTCAGAAAGCTTCTTTCTCTTTGTAATCGGAGGATATTTCCTTTGTCCCTATAGTCTTCAATGGGATCTGAAATACCTGTTCTCAGATTACACAGAAATAAGGCTAGCAAAGAGATCCACGAAATACGGATGTAACTCTGTGAGATGAATTAACAGAACACTAAGCAGTTTCTCAGAAATCTTCTTTCCAGATTTCATCTGAGGATATTTCCTTTTTCAACATAGCCCTCTAGGGGCTTCCAAATATCACTTTGCCAATTCCAGAAGAACTGTCCTAGCGAAAGGCTTCTTGAGGGGAAAGCTGTAACTCTGTGAGATGATTTCTCAGAACGCAAAGAAGTTTCTCAGAAAGCTTCTTTCTCTTTGTTATCGGAGGATATTTCCTTTGGCCCTATAGTCTTCAATGGGATCCGAAATATCTGTTCTCAGATTCCACAGAAATAAGGCTAGCAAAGAGATCCACGAAATACAGATGTAACTCCGTGAGATGAATTAACAGAACACTAAGCAGTTTCTCAGAAAGCTTCTTTCCAGATTTCATATGAGGATATTTCCTTTTTCACCATAGCCCTCTATGGGCTTCCAAATATCACTTTGCCAATTCCACAAGAACTGTCTTAGCGAAAGGCTTCTTGAGGGGAAAGCTGTAACTCTGTGAGATGATTTCACAGAACACACAGAAGTTTCCAAGAAAGATTCTTTCTCTTTGTTATGGGAGGATATTTCCTTTGGCCCTATAGTCTTCAATGGGATCCGAAATATCTGTTCTCAGATTCCACAGAAATAAGGCTAGCAAAGAGATCCACGAAATACAGATGTAACTCTGTGAGATGAATGAACAGAACACTAAGCAGATTCTCAGAAAGCTTCTTTCCAGATTTCATCTGAGGATATTTCCTTTTTCACCATAGCCCTCTATGGGCTTCCAAATATCACTTTGCCAGTTCCACAAGAACTGTCTTAGCGAAAGGCTTGTTGAGGGGAAAGCTGTAACTCTGTGAGATGATTTCAAAGAACACAAAGAAGTTTCTCAGAAAGCTTCTTTCTCTTTGTAATCGGAGGATATTTCCTTTGTCCCTATAGTCTTCAATGGGATCTGAAATACCTGTTCTCAGATTCCACAGAAATAAGGCTAGCAAAGAGATCCACGAAATACAGATGTAACTCTGTGAGATGAATTAACAGAACACTAAGCAGTTTCTCAGAAAGTTTCTTTCCAGATTTCATCTGAGGATATTTCCTTTTTCACCATAGCCCTCTATGGGCTTACAAATATCACATTGCCAATTCCACAAGAACTGTCTTAGCGAAAGGCTTCCTGAGGGGAAAGCTGTAACTCTGTGAGATGATTTCACAGAACACAAAGAAGTTTCTCAGACAGCTTCTTTCTCTTTGTTATGGGAGGATATTTCCTTTGGCCCTATAGTCTTCAAAGGGATCCGAAATATCTGTTCTCAGATTTCACAGAAATAAGGCTAGCAAAGAGATCCACGAAATACAGATGTAACTCTGTGAGATGAATTAACAGAACACTAAGCAGTTTCTCAGAAAGCTTCTTTCCAGATTTCATCTGTGGATATTTCCTTTTTCACCATAGCCCTCTAGGGGCTTCCAAATATCACTTTGCCAATTCCACAAGAAGTGTCTTAGCGAAAGGCTTCTTGAGGGGAAAGCTGTAACTCTGTGAGATGATTTCACAGAACACAAAGAAATTTCTCAGAAAGCTTCTTTCTCTTTGTTATCGGAGGTTATTTCCTTTGGCCCTATAGTCTTCAAAGGGATCCGAAATATCTGTTCTCAGATTCCACAGAAATAAGGCTAGCAAAGAGATCCACGAAATACAGATGTAACTCTGTGAGATGAATTAACAGAACACTAAGCAATTTTTCAGAAAGTTTCTTTCCAGATTTCATCTGAGGATATTTCCTTTTTCACCATAGCCCTCTATGGGATTCCAAATATCACTTTGACAATTCCACAAGAACTGTCCTAGCGAAAGGCTTCTTGAGGGGAAAGCTGTAACTCTGTGAGATGATTTCTCAGAACGCAAAGTAGTTTCTCAGAAAGCTTCTTTCTCTTTGTTATGGGAGGATATTTCCTTTGGCCCTATAGTCTTCAATGGGATCCGAAATATCTGTTCTCAGATTCCACAGAAATAAGGCTAGCAAAGAGATCCACGAAATACAGATGTAACTCTGTGACATGAATTAACAGAACACTAAGCAGTTTCTCAGAAAGCTTCTTTACAGATTTCATCTGATGATATTTCCTTTTTCACCATTGCCCTCTATGGGCTTCCAAATATCACTTTGCCAATTCCACAAGAACTGTCTTAGCGAAAGGCTTCTTGAGGGGAAAGCTGTAACTCTGTGAGATGATTTCACAGAACACAAAGAAGTTTCTCAGAAAGCTTCTTTCTCTTTGTAATCGGAGGATATTTCCTTTGTCCCTATAGTCTTCAATGGGATCTGAAATACCTGTTCTCAGATTCCACAGAAATAAGGCTAGCAAAGAGATCCCCGAAATACGGATGTAACTCTGTGAGATGAATTAACAGAACACTAAGCAGTTTCTCAGAAATCTTCTTTCCAAATTTCATCTGAGGATATTTCCTTTTTCACCATAGCCCTCTATGGGCTTCCAAATATCACTTTGCCAATTCCAGAAGAACTGTCCTAGCGAAAGGCTTCTTGAGGGGAAAGCTGTAACTCTGTGAGATGATTTCTCAGAACGCAAAGAAGTTTCTCAGAAAGCTTCTTTCTCTTTGTTATCGGAGGATATTTCCTTTGGCCCTATAGTCTTCAAAAGGATCCGAAATATCTGTTCTCAGATTCCACAGAAATAAGGCTAGCAAAGAGATCCACGAAATACAGATGTAACGCCGTGAGATGAATTAACAGAACACTAAGCAGTTTCTCAGAAAGCTTCTTTCCAGATTTCATATGAGGATATTTCCTTTTTCACCATAGCCCTCTATGGGCTTCCAAATATCACTTTGCCAATTCCACAAGAACTGTCTTAGCGAAAGGCTTCTTGAGGGGAAAGCTGTAACTCTGTGAGATGATTTCACAGAACACACAGAAGTTTCCAAGAAAGCTTCTTTCTCTTTGTTATGGGAGGATATTTCCTTTGGCCCTACAGTCTTCAAAGGGATCCGAAATATCTGTTCTCAGATTCCACAGAAATAAGGCTAGCAAAGAGATCCACGAAATACAGATGTAACTCTGTGAGATGAATGAACAGAACACTAAGCAGTTTCTCAGAAAGCTTCTTTCCAGATTTCATCTGAGGATATTTCCTTTTTCACCCTAGCCCTCTATGGGCTTCCAAATATCACTTTGCCAGTTCCACAAGAAATGTCTTAGCGAAAGGCTTCTTGAGGGGAAAGCTGTAACTCTGTGAGATGATTTCACGGAACACAAAGAAGTTTCTCAGAAAGCTTCTTTCTCTTTGTTATCGGAGGATATTTCCTTTGGCCGTATAGTCTTCAAAGGGAACCGACTAATCTTTTCTCAGATTCCACAGAAATAAGGTTAGCAAAGAGATCCACGAAATACAGATGTAACTCTGTGTGATGAATTAACCGAACACTAAGCAGTTTCTCAGAAAGCTTCTTTCCAGATTTCATCTGAGGATATTTCCTTTTTCAACATAGCCCTCTATGGGATTCCAAATATCACTTTGCCAGTTCCACAAGAACTGTCTTAGCGAAAGGCTTTTTGAGAGGAAAGCTGTAACTCTGTGAGATGATTTCACAGAACACAAAGAAGTTTCTCAGAAAGCTTCTTTCTCTTTGTAATCGGAGAATATTTCCTTTGTCCCTATAGTCTTCAATGGGATCTGAAATACCTGTTCTCAGATTCCACAGAAATAAGGCTAGCAAAGAGATCCACGAAATACGGATGTAACTCTGTGAGATGAATTAACAGAACACTAAGCAGTTTCTCAGAAATCTTCTTTCCAGATTTCATCTGAGGATATTTCCTTTTTCACCATAGCCCTCTAGGGGCTTACAAATATCACATTGCCAATTCCACAAGAACTGCCTTAGCGAAAGGCTTCCTGAGGGGAAAGCTGTAACTCTGTGAGATGATTTCACAGAACACAAAGAAGTTTCTCAGACAGCTTCTTTCTCTTTGTTATCGGAGGATATTTCCTTTGGCCCTATAGTCTTCAAAGGGATCCGAAATATCTGTTCTCAGATTTCACAGAAATAAGGCTAGCAAAGAGATCCACGAAATACAGATGTAACTCTGTGAGATGAATTAACAGAACACTAAGCAGTTTCTCAGAAAGCTTCTTTCCAGATTTCATCTGAGGATATTTCCTTTTTCACCATAGCCCTCTATGGGCTTCCAAATATCACTTTGCCAATTCCACAAGAAGTGTCTTAGCGAAAGGCTTCTTGAGGGGAAAGCTGTAACTCTGTGAGATGATTTCACAGAACACAAAGAAATTTCTCAGAAAGCTTCTTTCTCTTTGTTATCGGAGGTTATTTCCTTTGGCCCTATAGTCTTCAAAGGGATCCGAAATATCTGTTCTCAGATTCCACAGAAATAAGGCTAGCAAAGAGATCCACGAAATACAGATGTAACTCTGTGAGATGAATTAACAGAACACTAAGCAATTTCTCAGAAAGTTTCTTTCCAGATTTCATCTGAGGATATTTCCTTTTTCACCATAGCCCTCTATGGGATTCCAAATATCACTTTGACAATTCCACAAGAACTGTCCTAGCGAAAGGCTTCTTGAGGGGAAAGCTGTAACTCTGTGAGATGATTTCTCAGAACGCAAAGAAGTTTCTCAGAAAGCTTCTTTCTCTTTGTTATGGGAGGATATTTCCTTTGGCCCTATAGTCTTCAATGGGATCCGAAATATCTGTTCTCAGATTCCACAGAAATAAGGCTAGCAAAGAGATCCACGAAATACAGATGTAACTCTGTGACATGAATTAACAGAACACTAAGCAGTTTCTCAGAAAGCTTCTTTACAGATTTCATCTGATGATATTTCCTTTTTCACCATGGCCCTCTATGGGCTTCCAAATATCACTTTGCCAATTCCACAAGAAGTGTCTTAGCGAAAGGCTTCTTGAGGGGAAAGCTGTAACTCTGTGAGATGATTTCACAGAACGCAAAGAAGTTTCTCAGAAAGCTTCTTTCTCTTTGTAATCGGAGGATATTTCCTTTGTCCCTATAGTCTTCAATGGGATCTGAAATACCTGTTCTCAGATTACACAGAAATAAGCCTAGCAAAGAGATCCACGAAATACGGATGTAACTCTGTGAGATGAATTAACAGAACACTAAGCAGTTTCTCAGAAATCTTCTTTCCAGATTTCATCTGAGGATATTTCCTTTTTCACCATAGCCCTCTAGGGGCTTCCAAATATCACTTTGCCAATTCCAGAAGAACTGTCCTAGCGAAAGGCTTCTTGAGGGGAAAGCTGTAACTCTGTGAGATAATTTCTCAGAACGCAAAGAAGTTTCTCAGAAAGCTTCTTTCTCTTTGTTATCGGAGGATATTTCCTTTGGTCCTATAGTCTTCAATGGGATCCGAAATATCTGTTCTCAGATTCCACAGAAATAAGGCTAGCAAAGAGATCCACGAAATACAGATGTAGCTCCGTGAGATGAATTAACAGAACACTAAGCAGTTTCTCAGAAAGCTTCTTTCCAGATTTCATATGAGGATATTTCCTTTTTCACCATAGCCCTCTATGGGCTTCCAAATATCACTTTGCCAATTCCACAAGAACTGTCTTAGCGAAAGGCTTCTTGAGGGGAAAGCTGTAACTCTGTGAGATGATTTCACAGAACACACAGAAGTTTCCAAGAAAGCTTCTTTCTCTTTGTTATGGGAGGATATTTCCTTTGTCCCTATAGTCTTCAATGGGATCCAAAATATCTGTTCTCAGATTCCACAGAAATAAGGCTAGCAAAGAGATCCACGAAATACACATGTAACTCTGTGAGATGAATGAACCGAACACTAAGCAGTTTCTCAGAAAGCTTCTTTCCAGATTTCATCTGAGGATATTTCCTTTTTCACCATAGCCCTCTATGGGCTTCCAAATATCACTTTGCCAGTTCCACAAGAACTGTCTTAGCGAAAGGCTTGTTGAGGGGAAAGCTGTAACTCTGTGAGATGATTTCACAGAACACAAAGAAGTTTCTCAGAAAGCTTCTTTCTCTTTGTAATCGGAGGATATTTCCTTTGTCCCTATAGTCTTCAATGGGATCTGAAATACCTGTTCTCAGATTCCACAGAAATAAGGCTAGCAAAGAGATCCACGAAATGCAGATGTAACTCTGTGAGATGAATTAACAGAACACTAAGCAGTTTCTCAGAAAGTTTCTTTCCAGATTTCATCTGAGGATATTTCCTTTTTCACCATAGCCCTCTATGGGCTTACAAATATCACATTGCCAATTCCACAAGAACTGTCTTAGCGAAAGGCTTCCTGAGGGGAAAGCTGTAACTCTGTGAGATGATTTCACAGAACACAAAGAAGTTTCTCAGACAGCTTCTTTCTCTTTGTTATGGGAGGATATTTCCTTTGGCCCTATAGTCTTCAAAGGGATCCGAAATATCTGTTCTCAGATTTCACAGAAATAAGGGTAGCAAAGAGATCCACGAAATACAGATGTAACTCTGTGAGATGAATTAACAGAACACTAAGCAGTTTCTCAGAAAGCTTCTTTCCAGATTTCATCTGAGAATATTTCCTTTTTCACCATAGCCCTCTATGGGCTTCCAAATATCACTTTGCCAATTCCACAAGAAGTGTCTTAGCGAAAGGCTTCTTGAGGGGAAAGCTGTAACTCTGTGAGATGATTTCACAGAACACGAAGAAATTTCTCAGAAAGCTTCTTTCTCTTTGTTATCGGAGGTTATTTCCTTTGGCCCTATAGTCTTCAAAGGGATCCGAAATATCTGTTCTCAGATTCCACAGAAATAAGGCTAGCAAAGAGATCCACGAAATACAGATGTAACTCTGTGAGATGAATTAACAGAACACTAAGCAATTTTTCAGAAAGTTTCTTTCCAGATTTCATCTGAGGATATTTCCTTTTTCACCATAGCCCACTATGGGATTCCAAATATCACTTTGACAATTCCACAAGAACTGTCCTAGCGAAAGGCTTCTTGAGGGGAAAGCTGTAACTCTGTGAGATGATTTCTCAGAACGCAAAGAAGTTTCTCAGAAAGCTTCTTTCTCTTTGTTATCGGAGGATATTACCTTTGGCCCTATAGTCTTCAATGGGATCCGAAATATCTGTTCTCAGATTCCACAGAAATAAGGCTAGCAAAGAGATCCAAGAAATACGGATGTAACTCTGTGAGATGAATTAACCGAACACTAAGCAGTTCCTCAGAAAGCTTCTTTCCAGATTTCATCTGAGGATATTTCCTTTTTCACCATAGCCCTCTATGGGATTCCAAATATCACTTTGCCAATTCCACAAGAACTGTCTTAGCGAAAGGCTTCTTGAGGGGAAAGCTGTAACTCTGTGAGATGATTTCACAGAACACACAGAAGTTTCCAAGAAAGCTTCTTTCTCTTTGTTATGGGAGGATATTTCCTTTGGCCCTGTAGTCTTCAATGGGATCCGAAATATCTTTTCTCAGATTCCACAGAAATAAGTTTAGCAAAGAGATCCACGAAATACAGATGTAACTCTGTGAGATGAATTAACCGAACACTAAGCAGTTCCTCAGAAAGCTTCTTTCCAGATTTCATCTGAGGATATTTACTTTTTCACCGTAGCCCTCTATGGGCTTCCAAATATCACATTGCCAGTTCCACAAGAACTGTCTTAGCGAAAGGATTGTTGAGGGGAAAGCTGTAACTCTGTGAGATGATTTCACAGAACACAAAGAAGTTTCTCAGAAAGCTTCTTTCTCTTTGTAATCAGAGGATATTTCCTTTGTCCCTATAGTCTTCAATGGGATCTGAAATACCTGTTCTCAGATTCCACAGAAATAAGGCTAGCAAAGAGATCCACGAAATACGGATGTAACTCTGTGAGATGAATTAACAGAACACTAAGCAGTTTCTCAGAAATCTTCTTTCCAGATTTCATCTGAGGATATTCCCTTTTTCACCATAGCCCTCTATGGGCTTACAAATATCACATTGCCAATTCCACAAGAACTGGCTTAGCGAAAGGCTTCCTGAGGGGAAAGCTGTAACTCTGTGAGATGATTTCACAGAACACAAAGAAGTTTCTCAGACAGCTTCTTTCTCTTTGTTATCGAAGGATATTTCCTTTGGCCCTATATTCTTCAAAGGGATCCGAAATATCTGTTCTCAGATTTCACAGAAATAAGGCTAGCAAAGAGATCCACGAAATACAGATGTAACTCTGTGAGATGAATTAACAGAACACTAAGCAGTTTCTCAGAAAGCTTCTTTCCAGATTTCATCTGAGGATATTTCCTTTTTCACCATAGCCCTCTATGGACTTCCAAATATCACTTTGCCAATTCCACAAGAACTGTCCTAGCGAAAGGCTTCTTGAGGGGAAAGCTGTAACTCTGTGAGATGATTTCTCAGAACGCAAAGAAGTTACTCAGAAAGCTTCTTTCTCTTTGTTATCGGAGGATATTTTTTTGGCCCTATAGTCTTCAATGGGATCCGAAATATCTGTTCTCAGATTCCACAGAAATAAGGCTAGCAAAGAGATCCACGAAATACAGATGTAACTCTGTGAGATGAATGAACAGAACACTAAGCAGATTCTCAGAAAGCTTCTTTCCAGATTTCATCTGAGGATATTTCCTTTTTCACCATAGCCCTCTATGGGCTTCAAAATATCACTTTGCCAATTCCACAAGAAGTGTCTTAGCGAAAGGCTTCTTGAGGGGAAAGCTGTAACTCTGTGAGATGATTTCACAGAACACAAAGAAGTTTCTCAGAAACCTTCTTTCTCTTTGTTATTGGAAGACATTTCCTTTGGCCCTATAGTCTTCAATGGGATCCGAAATATCTGTTCTCAGATTCCACAGAAATAAGGCTAGCAAAGAGATCCACGAAATACAGATGTAACTCTGTGAGATGAATGAACAGAACACTAAGCAGTTTCTCAGAAAGCTTCTTTCCAGATTTCATCTGAGGATATTTCCTTTTTCACCATAGCCCTCTATGGGCTTCCAAATATCACTTTGCCAATTCCACAAGAAGTGTCTTAGCGAAAGGCTTCTTGAGGGGAAAGCTGTAACTCTGTGAGATGATTTCACAGAACACAAAGAAGTTTCTCAGAAACCTTCTTTCTCTTTGTTATTGGAAGACATTTTCTTTGGCCCTATGTTCTTCAATGGGATCCGAAATATCTGTTCTCAGATTCCACAGAAATAAGGCTAGCAAAGAGATCCACGAAATACAGGTGTAACTCTGTGAGATGAATTAACAGAACACTAAGCAGTTTCTCAGAAAGCTTCTTTCCAGATTTCATCTGAGGATATTTCCTTTTTCACCATTGCCCTCTAAGGGCTTCCAAATATCACTTTGCCAATTCCACAAGAACTGTCTTAGTGAAAGGCTTCTTGAGGGGAAAGCTGTAACTCTGTGAGATGATTTCACAGAACACAAAGAAGTTTCTAAAAAAGCTTCTTTCTCTTTGTAATCGGAGGATATTTCCTTTGTCGCTATAGTCTTCAAAGGGATCTGAAATACCGGTTCTCAGATTCCACAGAAATAAGGCTAGCAAAGAGATCCACGAAATACAGATGTAACTCTGTGAGATGAATTAACAGAACACTAAGCAGTTTCTCAGAAAGCTTCTTTCCAGATTTCATCGGAGGATATTTCCTTTTTCACCATAGCCCTCTAGGGGCTTCCAAATATCACTTTGCGAATTCCACAAGAACTGTCTTAGTGAAAGGCTTCTTGAGGGGAAAGCTGTAACTCTGTGAGATGATTACACAGAACACAAAGAAGTTTCTCAGAAAGCTTCTTTCTCTTTGTTATCGGAGGTTATTTCCTTTGGCCCTATAGTCTTCAAAGGGATCCGAAATATCTGTTCTCAGAGTCCACAGAAATAAGGCTAGCAAAGAGATCCACGAAATACAGATGTAACTCTGTGAGATGAATTAACAGAACACTAAGCAGTTTCTCAGAAAGCTTCTTTCCAGATTTCATCTGAGGATATTTCCTTTTTCACCATAGCCCTCTATGGGCTTCCAAATATCACTTTGCCAATTCCACAAGAAGTGTCTTAGCGAAAGGCTTCTTGAGGGGAAAGCTGTAACTCTGTGAGATGATTTCACGGAACACAAAGAAGTTTCTCAGAAAGCTTCTTTCTCTTTGTTATCGGAGGATATTTCCTTTGGCCGTATAGTCTTCAAAGGGAACCGAAATATCTTTTCTCAGATTCCACAGAAATAAGGTTAGCAAAGAGATCCACGAAATACAGATGTAACTCTGTGAGATGAATTAACCGAACACTAAGCAGTTTCTCAG
Source organism: Macaca nemestrina (assembly GCF_043159975.1). Classification (NCBI taxonomy): domain Eukaryota; kingdom Metazoa; phylum Chordata; class Mammalia; order Primates; family Cercopithecidae; genus Macaca; species Macaca nemestrina. Next base: position 76,791,356 of record NC_092139.1, on the reverse strand, counting down.
AAAGCTTCTTTCCAGATTTCATCTGAGGATATTTCCTTTTTCACCATAGGCCTCTATGGGCTTCCAAATATCACTTTGCCACTTCCACAAGAACTGTCTCAGCGAAAGGCTTGTTGAGGGGAAAGCTGTAACTCTGTGAGATGATTTCACAGAACACAAAGAAGTTTCTCAGAAAGCTTCTTTCTCTTTGTTAACGGAGGACATTTCCTTTGGCCCTGTAGTCTTCAATGGGATCCGAAATATCTGTTCTCAGATTCCACAGAAATAAGGCTGGCAAAGAGAGCCACGAAATACAGTTGTAACTCTGTGACAAGAATTAACAGAACACTAAGCAGTTTCACAGAAAGCTTCTTTACAGATTTCATCTGATGATATTTCCTTTTTCACCATTGCCCTCTATGGGCTTCCAAATATCACTTTGCCAATTCCACAAGAAATGTCTTAGGGAAAGGCTTCTTGAGGGGAAAGCTGTAACTCTGTGAGATGATTTCACAGAAGACAAAGAAGTTTCTAAAAAAGCTTCTTTCTCTTTGTAATCGGAGTATATTTCCTTTGTCCCTATAGTCTTCAAAGGGATCTGAAATACCGGTTCTCAGATTCCACAGAAATAAGGCTAGCAAAGAGATCCACGAAATACAGATGTAACTCTGTGAGATGAATTAACAGAACACTAAGCAGTTTCTCAGAAAGCTTCTTTCCAGATTTCATCTGAGGATATTTCCTTTTTCACCATAGCCCCCTATGGGCTTCCAAATATCACTTTGCCAATTCCACAAGAACTGTCTTTGCGAAAGGCTTCCTGAGGGGAAAGCTGTAACTCTGTGAGATGATTTCACAGAACACACAGAAGTTTCCAAGAAAGCTTCTTTCTCTTTGTTATCGGAGGATATTTCCTTTGGCCCTATAGTCTTCAAAGGGATCCGAAATATCTGTTCTCAGATTCCACAGAAATAAGGCTAGCAAAGAGATCCACCAAATACAGATGTAACTCTGTGAGGTGAATGAACAGAACACTAAGCAGTTTCTCAGAAAGCTTCTTTCCAGATTTCATCTGAGGATATTTCCTTTTTCACCATAGCCCTCTATGGGCTTCCAAATATCACTTTGCCCATTCCACAAGAAGTGTCTTAGCGAAAGGCTTCTTGAGGGGAAAGCTGTAACTCTGTGAGATGATTTCACAGAACACACAGAAGTTTCCAAGCAAGCTTCTTTCTCTTTGTTATGGGAGGATATTTCCTTTGGCCCTATAGTCTTCAAAGGGATCCGAAATATCTGTTCTCAGATTCCACAGAAATAAGGCTAGCAAAGAGATCCACGAAATACAGATGTAACTCTGTGAGTTGAATGAACAGAACACAAAGCAGTTCCTCAGAAAGCTAATTTCCAGATTTCATCTGAGGATATTTCCTTTTTCACCATAGCCCTCTATGGGATTCCAAATATCACTTTGACAATTCCACAAGAACTGTCCTAGCGAAAGGCTTCTTGAGGGGAAAGCTGTAACTCTGTGAGATGATTTCTCAGAACGCAAAGAAGTTTCTCAGAAAGCTTCTTTCTCTTTGTTATCGGAGGATATTTCCTTTGGCCCTATAGTCTTCAATGGGATCCGAAATATCTGTTCTCAGATTCCACAGAAATAAGGCTAGCGAAGAGATCCACGAAATACAGGTGTAACTCTGTGAGATGAATTAACAGAACACTAAGCAGTTTCTCAGAAAGCTTCTTTCCAGATTTCATCTGAGGATATTTCCTTTTTCACCATAGCCCTCTATGGGCTTCCAAATATCACTTTGCCAATTCCACAAGAAGTGTCTTAGCGAAAGGCTTCTTGAGGGGAAAGCTGTAACTCTGTGAGATGATTTCACAGAACACAAAGAAGTTTCTCAGAAACCTTCTTTCTCTTTGTTATTGGAAGACATTTTCTTTGGCCCTATGTTCTTCAATGGGATCCGAAATATCTGTTCTCAGATTCCACAGAAATAAGGCTAGCAAAGAGATCCACGAAATACAGATGTACTCTGTGAGATGAATTAACAGAACACTAAGCAGTTTCTCAGAAAGCTTCTTTCCAGATTACATCTGAGGATATTTCCTTTTTCACCATTGCCCTCTATGGGCTTCCAAATATCACTTTGCCAATTCCACAAGAACTGTCTTAGCGAAAGGCTTCTTGAGGGGAAAGCTGTAACTCTGTGAGATGATTTCACAGAACACAAAGAAGTTTCTAAAAAAGCTTCTTTCTCTTTGTAATCGGAGGATATTTCCTTTGTCCCTATTGTCTTCAAAGGGATCCGAAATATCTGTTCTCAGATTCCACAGAAATAAGGCTGGCAAAGAGATCCACGAAATACAGATGTAACTCTGTGAGATGAATTAACAGAACACTAAGCAGTTTCTCAGAAAGCTTCTTTCCAGATTTCATCTGAGGATATTTCCTTTTTCACCATAGCCCTCTAGGGGCTTCCAAATATCACTTTGCGAATTCCACAAGAACTGTCTTAGTGAAAGGCTTCTTGAGGGGAAAGCTGTAACTCTGTGAGATGATTTCACAGAACACAAAGAAGTTTCTCAGAAAGCTTCTTTCTCTTTGTTATCGGAGGTTATTTCCTTTGGCCCTATAGTCTTCAAAGGGATCCGAAATATCTGTTCTCAGATTCCACAGAAATAAGGCTAGCAAAGAGATCCAGGAAATACAGATGTAACTCTGTGAGATGAATTAACAGAACACTAAGCAGTTTCTCAGAAAGCTTCTTTCCAGATTTCATCTGAGGATATTTCCTTTTTCACCATAGCCCTCTATGGGCTTCCAAATATCACTTTGCCAATTCCACAAGAAGTGTCTTAGCGAAAGGCTTCTTGAGGGGAAAGCTGTAACTCTGTGAGATGATTTCACGGAACACAAAGAAGTTTCTCAGAAAGCTTCTTTCTCTTTGTTATCGGAGGATATTTCCTTTGGCAGTATAGTCTTCAAAGGGAACCGAAATATCTTTTCTCAGATTCCACAGAAATAAGGTTAGCAAAGAGATCCACGAAATACAGATGTAACTCTGTGAGATGAATTAAACGAACACTAAGCAGTTTCTCAGAAAGCTTCTTTCCAGATTTCATCTGAGGATATTTCCTTTTTCACCATAGCCCTCTATGGGCTTCCAAATATCACTTTGCCACTTCCACAAGAACTGTCTCAGCGAAAGGCTTGTTGAGGGGAAAGCTGTAACTCTGTGAGATGATTTCACAGAACACAAAGAAGTTTCTCAGAAAGCTTCTTTCTCTTTGTTAACGGAGGACATTTCCTTTGGCCCTGTAGTCTTCAATGGGATCCGAAATATCTGTTCTCAGATTCCACAGAAATAAGGCTAGCAAAGAGAGCCACGACATACAGATGTAACTCTGTGACAAGAATTAACAGAACACTAAGCAGTTTCACAGAAAGCTTCTTTACAGATTTCATCTGATGATATTTCCTTTTCACCATTGCCCTCTATGGGCTTCCAAATATCACTTTGCCAATTCCACAAGAAATGTCTTAGGGAAAGGCTTCTTCAGGGGAAAGCTGTAACTCTGTGAGATGATTTCACAGAACACAAAGAAGTTTCTAAAAAAGCTTCTTTCTCTTTGTAATCGGAGGATATTTCCTTTGTCCCTATAGTCTTCAAAGTGATCTGAAATACCTCTTCTCAGATTCCACAGAAATAAGGCTAGCAAAGAGATCCACGAAATGCAGATGTAACTCTGTGAGATGAATTAACAGAACACTAAGCAGTTTCTCAGAAAGCTTCTTTCCAGATTTCATCTGAGGATATTTCCTTTTTCACCATAGCCCTCTATGGGCTTCCAAATATCACTTTGCCAATTCCACAAGAACTGTCTTTGCGAAAGGCTTCTTGAGGGGAAAGCTGTAACTCTGTGAGATGATTTCACAGAACACACAGAAGTTTCCAAGAAAGCTTCTTTCTCTTTGTTATGGGAGGATATTTCCTTTGGCCCTATAGTCTTCAAAGGGATCCGAAATATCTGTTCTCAGATTCCACAGAAATAAGGCTAGCAAAGAGATCCACCAAATACAGATGTAACTCTGTGAGGTGAATGAACAGAACACTAAGCAGTTTCTCAGAAAGCTTCTTTCCAGATTTCATCTGAGGATATTTCCTTTTTCACCATAGCCCTCTATGGGCTTCCAAATATCACTTTGCCAATTCCACAAGAAGTGTCTTAGCGAAAGGCTTCTTGAGGGGAAACCTGTAACTCTGTGAGATGATTTCACAGAACACACAGAAGTTTCCAAGAAAGCTTCTTTCTCTTTGTTATGGGAGGATATTTCCTTTGGCCCTATAGTCTTCAATGGGATCCGAAATATCTGTTCTCAGATTCCACAGAAATAAGGCTAGCAAAGAGATCCACGAAATACAGATGTAACTCTGTGATTTGAATGAACAGAACACAAAGCAGTTCCTCAGAAAGCTTCTTTCCAGATTTCATCTGAGGATATTTCCTTTTTCACCATAGCCCTCTATGGGCTTCCAAATATCACTTTGCCAATTCCACAAGAACTGTCTTAGGGAAAGGCTTCTTGAGGGGAAAGCTGTATCTCTGTGAGATGATTTCACAGAACACAAAGAAGTTTCTCAGAAAGCTTCTTTCTCTTTGTAATCGGAGGATATTTTACTTTGTCCCTATAGTCTTCAAAGGGATCTGAAATACCTGTTCTCAGATTCCACAGAAATAAGGCTAGCAAAGAGATCCACGACATACAGATGTAACTCTGTGAGATGAATTAACCGAACACTAAGCAGTTTCTCAGAAAGCTTCTTTCCAGATTTCATCTGAGGATATTTCCTTTTTCACCATAGCCCTCTATGGGGTTCCAAGTATCACTTTGCCAATTCCACAAGAACTGTCTTAGCGAAAGGCTTCTTGAGCGGAAAGCTGTAACTCTGTGAGATGATTTCACAGAACACAAAGAAATTTCTCAGAAAGCTTCTTTCTCTTTGTTATCGGAGGTTATTTCCTTTGGCCCTATAGTCTTCAAAGGGATCCGAAATATCTGTTCTCAGATTCCACAGAAATAAGGCTAGCAAAGAGATCCACGAAATACAGATGTAACTCTGTGAGATGAATTAACAGAACACTAAGCAGTTTCTCAGAAAGCTTCTTTCCAGATTTCATCTGAGGATATTTACTTTTTCACCATAGCCCTCTATGGGCTTCCAAATATCACTTTGCCAATTCCACAAGAACTGTCTTAGCGAAAGGCTTCTTGAGGGGAAAGCTGTAACTCTGTGAGATGATTTCACAGAATGCAAAGAAGTTTCTCAGAAACCTTCTTTCTCTTTGTTATTGGAAGATATTTCTGTTGGCCCTATTGTCTTCAAAGGGATCCGAAATATCTGTTCTCAGATTCCACAGAAATAAGGCTAGCAAAGAGATCCAAGAAATACAGATGTAACTCTGTGAGATGAATGAACAGAACACTAAGCAGTTTCTCAGAAAGCTTCTTTCCAGATTTCATCTGAGGATATTTCCTTTTTCACCATAGCCCTCTAGGGGTTCCAAATATCACTTTGCCAATTCCACAAGAACTGTCTTAGCGAAAGGCTTCTTGAGGGGAAAGCTGTAACTCTGTGACATGATTTCACGGAACACAAAGAAGTTTCTCAGAAAGCTTCTTTCTCTTTGTTATCGGAGGATATTTCCTTTGGCCGTATAGTCTTCAAAGGGATCGGAAATATCTGTTCTCAGATTCCACAGAAATAAGGCTAGCAAAGAGATCCACGAAATACAGATGTAACTCTGTGAGATGAATTAACAGAACACTAAGCAGTTTCTCAGAAAGCTTCTTTCCAGATTCATCTCAGGATATTTCCTTTTTCACCATAGCCCTCTATGGGCTTCCAAATATCACTTTGCCAATTCCACAAGAAGTGTCTTAGCCAAACCCTTCTTGAGGGGAAAGCTGTAACTCTGTGAGATGATTTCACAGAACACAAAGAAGTTTCTCAGAAAGCTTCTTTCTCTTTGTTAAAGGAAGACATTTCCTTTGGCCATATAGTCTTCAATGGGATCCGAAATATCTGTTCTCAGATTCCACAGAAATAAGGCTAGCAAAGAGATCCACGAAATACAGATGTAACTCTGTGACATGAATGAACAGAACACTAAGCAGTTTCTCAGAAAGCTTCTTTACAGATTTCATCTGATGATATTTCCTTTTTCACCATTGCCCTCTATGGGCTTCCAAATATCACTTTGCCAATTCCACAAGAACTGTCTTAGGAAAAGGCTTCTTGAGGGGAAAGCTGTAACTCAGTGAGATGATTTCACAGAACACAAAGAAGTTTCTAAAAAAGCTTCTTTCTCTTTGTAATCGGAGGATATTTCCTTTGTCCCTATAGTCTTCAAAGGGATCTGAAATACCTGTTCTCAGATTCCACAGAAATAAGGCTAGCAAAGAGATCCACGACATACAGATATAACTATGTGAGATGAATGAACAGAACACTAAGCAGTTTCTCAGAAAGCTTCTTTCCAGATTTCATCTGAGGATATTTCCTTTTTCACCATAGCCCTCTATGGGATTCCAAATATCACTTTGCCAATTCCACATGAACTGTCCTAGCGAAAGGCTTCTTGAGGGGAAAGCTGTAACTCTGTGAGATGATGTCTCAGAACGCAAAGAAGTTTCTAAGAAAGCTTCTTTTTCTTTGTAATCGGAGGATATTTCCTTTGTCCCTATAGTCTTCAAAGGGATCTGATATACCTGTTCTCAGATTCCACAGAAATAAGGCCAGCAAAGAGATCCACGAATTACAGATGTAACTCTGTGAGATGATTTAAGAGAACACTAAGCAGTTTCTCAGAAAGCTTCTTTCCAGATTTCATCTGAGGATATTTCCTTTTTCACCATAGCCCTCTATGGGCTTCCAAATATCACTTTGCCAATTCCACAAGAAGTGTCTTAGCGGAAGGCTTCTTGAGGGGAAAGCTGTAACTCTGTGAGATGATTTCACAGAACACAAAGAAGTTTCTCAGAAAGCTTCTTTCTCTTTGTTAACGAAGGACATTTCCTTTGGCCCTGTAGTCTTCAATGGGATCCGAAATATCTGTTCTCAGATTCCACAGAAATAAGGCTAGCAAAGAGAGCCACGAAATACAGATGTAACTCTGTGACAAGAATTAACAGAACACTAAGCAGTTTCACAGAAAGCTTCTTTACAGATTTCATCTGATGATATTTCCTTTTTCACCATTGCCCTCTATGGGCTTCCAAATATCACTTTGCCAATTCCACAAGAAATGTCTTAGGGAAAGGCTTCTTGAGGGGAAAGCTGTAACTCTGTGAGATGATTTCACAGAAGACAAAGAAGTTTCTAAAAAAGCTTCTTTCTCTTTGTAATCGGAGGATATTTCCTTTGTCCCTATAGTCTTCAAAGGGATCTGAAATACCTGTTCTCAGATTCCACAGAAATAAGGCTAGCAAAGGGATCCACGAAATACAGATGTAACTCTGTGAGATGAATTAACAGAACACTAAGCAGTTTCTCAGAAAGCTTCTTTCCAGATTTCATCTGAGGATATTTCCTTTTTCACCATAGCCCTCTAGGGGCTTCCAAATATCACTTTGCCAATTCCACAAGAACTGTCTTTGCGAAAGGCTTCTTGAGGGGAAAGCTGTAACTCTGTGAGATGATTTCACAGAACACACAGAAGTTTCCAAGAAAGCTTCTTTCTCTTTGTTATCGGAGGATATTTCCTTTGGCCCTATAGTCTTCAAAGGGATCCGAAATATCTGTTCTCAGATTCCACAGAAATAAGGCTAGCAAAGAGATCCACCAAATACAGATGTAACTCTGTGAGGTGAATGAACAGAACACTAAGCAGTTTCTCAGAAAGCTTCTTTCCAGATTTCATCTGAGGATATTTCCTTTTTCACCATAGCCCTCTATGGGCTTCCAAATATCACTTTGCCAATTCCACAAGAAGTGTCTTAGCGAAAGGCTTCTTGAGGGGAAACCTGTAACTCTGTGAGATGATTTCACAGAACACACAGAAGTTTCCAAGAAAGCTTCTTTCTCTTTGTTATGGGAGGATATTTCCTTTGGCCCTATAGTCTTCAATGGGATCCGAAATATCTGTTCTCAGATTCCACAGAAATAAGGCTAGCAAAGAGATCCACGAAATACAGATGTAACTCTGTGAGTTGAATGAATAGAACACAAAGCAGTTCCTCAGAAAGCTTCTTTCCAGATTTCATCTGAGGATATTTCCTTTTTCACCATAGCCCTCTATGGGCTTCCAAATATCACTTTGCCAATTCCACAAGAACTGTCTTAGGGAAAGGCTTCTTGAGGGGAAAGCTGTATCTCTGTGAGATGATTTCACAGAACACAAAGAAGTTTCTCAGAAAGCTTCTTTCTCTTTGTAATCGGAGGATATTTTACTTTGTCCCTATAGTCTTCAAAGGGATCTGAAATACCTGTTCTCAGATTCCACAGAAATAAGGCTAGCAAAGAGATCCACGAAATACAGATGTAACTCTGTGAGATGAATTAACCGAACACTAAGCAGTTTCTCAGAAAGCTTCTTTCCAGATTTCATCTGAGGATATTTCCTTTTTCACCATAGCCCTCTATGGGCTTCCAAGTATCACTTTGCCAATTCCACAAGAACTGTCTTAGTGAAAGGCTTCTTGAGGGGAAAGCTGTAACTCTGTGAGATGATTTCACAGAACACAAAGAAATTTCTCAGAAAGCTTCTTTCTCTTTGTTATCGGAGGTTATTTCCTTTGGCCCTATAGTCTTCAAAGGGATCCGAAATATCTGTTCTCAGATTCCACAGACATAAGGCTAGCAAAGATATCCACGAAATACAGATGTAACTCTGTGAGATGAATTAACAGAACACTAAGCAGTTTCTCAGAAAGCTTCTTTCCAGATTTCATCTGAGGATATTTACTTTTTCACCATAGCCCTCTATGGGCTTCCAAATATCACTTTGCCAATTCCACAAGAACTGTCTTAGCGAAAGGCTTCTTGAGGGGAAATCTGTAACTCTGTGAGATGATTTCACAGAACACAAAGAAGTTTCTCAGAAACCTTCTTTCTCTTTGTTATTGGAAGACATTTCCGTTGGCCCTATAGTCTTCAATGGGATCCGAAATATCTGTTCTCAGATTCCACAGAAATAAGGCTAGCAAAGAGATCCAAGAAATACAGATGTAACTCGGTGAGATGAATGAACAGAACACTAAGCAGTTTCTCAGAAAGCTTCTTTCCAGATTTCATCTGAGGATATTTCCTTTTTCACCATAGCCCTCTAGGGGTTCCAAATATCACTTTGCCAATTTCACAAGAACTGTCTTAGCGAAAGGCTTCTTGAGGGGAAAGCTGTAACTCTGTGACATGATTTCACGGAACACAAAGAAGTTTCTCAGAAAGCTTCTTTCTCTTTGTTATCGGAGGATATTTCCTTTGGCCGTATAGTCTTCAAAGGGATCGGAAATATCTGTTCTCAGATTCCACAGAAATATGGCTAGCAAAGAGATCCACGAAATACAGATGTAACTCTGTGAGATGAATTAATAGAACACTAAGCAGTTTCTCAGAAAGCTTCTTTCCAGATTCATCTCAGGATATTTCCTTTTTCACCATAGCCCTCTATGGGCTTCCAAATATCACTTTGCCAATTCCACAAGAAGTGTCTTAGCCAAAACCTTCTTCAGGGGAAAGCTGTAACTCTGTGAGATGATTTCACAGAACACAAAGAAGTTTCTCAGAAAGCTTCTTTCTCTTTGTTAACGGAAGACATTTCCTTTGGCCCTATAGTCTTCAATGGGATCCGAAATATCTGTTCTCAGATTCCACAGAAATAAGGCTAGCAAAGAGATCCACGAAATACAGATGTAACTCTGTGAGATGAATTAACAGAACACTAAGCAGTTTCTCAGAAAGCTTCTTTACAGATTTCATCTGATGATATTTCCTTTTTCACCATTGCCCTCTATGGGCTTCCAAATATCACTTTGCCAATTCCACAAGAACTGTCTTAGCGAAAGGCTTCTTGACGGGAAAGATGTAACTCTGTGAGATGATTTCACAGAACACAAAGAAGTTTCTAAAAAAGCTTCTTTCTCTTTGTAATCGGAGGATATTTCCTTTGTCCCTATAGTCTTCAAAGGGATCTGAAATACCTGTTCTCAGATTCCACAGAAATAAGGCTAGCAAAGAGACCCACGAAATACAGATGTAACTCTGTGAGATGAATTAACCGAACACTAAGCAGTTTCTCAGAAAGCTTCTTTCCAGATTTCATCTGAGGATATTTCCTTTTTCACCATAGCACTCTATGGGCTTCCAAATATCACTTTGCCAGTTCCACAAGAACTGACTTAGCGAAAGGCTTGTTGAGGGGAAAGCTGTAACTCTGTGAGATGATTTCACAGAACACAAAGAAGTTTCTCAGAAAGCTTCTTTCTCTTTGTAATCGGAGGATATTTCCTTTGTCCCTATAGTCTTCAAAGGGATCTGAAATACCTGTTCTCAGATTCCACAGAAATAAGGCTAGCAAAGAGATCCACGAAATACGGATGTAACTCTGTGAGATGAATTAACAGAACACTAAGCAGTTTCTCAGAAATCTTCTTTCCAGATTTCATCTGAGGATATTTCCTTTTTCACCATAGCCCTCTATGGGCTTCCAAATATCACATTGCCAATTCCACAAGAACTGTCTTAGCGAAAGGCTTCCTGAGGGGAAAGCTGTAACTCTGTGAGATGATTTCACAGAACACAAAGAAGTTTCTCAGACAGCTTCTTTCTCTTTGTTATCGGAGGATATTTCCTTTGGCCCTATATTCTTCAAAGGGATCCGAAATATCTGTTCTCAGATTTCACAGAAATAAGGCTAGCAAAGAGATCCACGAAATACAGATGTAACTCTGTGAGATGAATTAACAGAACACTAAGCAGTTTCTCAGAAAGCTTCTTTCCAGATTTCATCTGAGGATATTTCCTTTTTCACCATAGCCCTCTATGGGCTTCCAAATATCACTTTGCCAATTCCACAAGAAGTGTCTTAGCGAAAGGCTTCTTGAGGGGAAAGCTGTAACTCTGTGAGATGATTTCACAGAACACAAAGAAGTTTCTCAGAAACCTTCTTTCTCTTTGTTATTGGAAGACATTTCCTTTGGCCCTATAGTCTTCAATGGGATCCGAAATATCTGTTCTCAGATTCCACAGAAATAAGGCTAGTAAAGAGATCCACGAAATACAGATGTAACTCTGTGAGATGAATGAACAGAACACTAAGCAGTTTCTCAGAAAGCTTCTTTCCAGATTTCATCTGAGGATATTTCCTTTTTCACCATAGCCCTCTATGGGCTTCCAAATATCACTTTGCCAATTCCACAAGAAGTGTCTTAGCGAAAGGCTTCTTGAGGGGAAAGCTGTAACTCTGTGAGATGATTTCACAGAACACAAAGAAGTTTCTCAGAAACCTTCTTTCTCTTTGTTATTGGAAGACATTTCCTTTGGCCCTATAGTCTTCAATGGGATCCGAAATATCTGTTCTCAGATTCCACAGAAATAAGGCTAGCAAAGAGATCCACGAAATACAGATGTAACTCTGTGAGATGAATTAACAGAACACTAAGCAGTTTCTCAGAAAGCTTCTTTACAGATTTCATCTGATGATATTTCCTTTTTCACCATTGCCCTCTAAGGGCTTCCAAATATCACTTTGCCAATTCCACAAGAACTGTCTTAGTGAAAGGCTTCTTGAGGGGAAAGCTGTAACTCTGTGAGATGATTTCACAGAACACAAAGAAGTTTCTAAAAAAGCTTCTTTCTCTTTGTAATCGGAGGATATTTCCTTTGTCCCTATCGTCTTCAAAGGGATCTGAAATACCTGTTTTCAGATTCCACAGAAATAAGGCTAGCAAAGAGATCCACGAAATACAGATGTAACTCTGTGAGATGAATTAACAGAACACTAAGCAGTTTCTCAGAAAGCTTCTTTCCAGATTTCATCTGAGGATATTTCCTTTTTCACCATAGCCCTCTAGGGGCTTCCAAATATCACTTTGCGAATTCCACAAGAACTGTCTTAGTGAAAGGCTTCTTGAGGGGAAAGCTGTAACTCTGTGAGATGATTTCACAGAACACAAATAAGTTTATCAGAAAGCTTCTTTCTCTTTGTTATCGGAGGTTATTTCCTTTGGCCCTATAGTCTTCAAAGGGATCCGAAATATCTGTTCTCAGATTCCACAGAAATAAGGCTAGCAAAGAGATCCACGAAATACAGATGTAACTCTGTGAGATGAATTAACAGAACACTAAGCAGTTTCTCAGAAAGCTTCTTTACAGATTTCATCTGATGATATTTCCTTTTTCACCATTGCCCTCTATGGGCTTCCAAATATCACTTTGCCAATTCCACAAGAACTGTCTTAGCGAAAGGCTTCTTGACGGGAAAGATGTAACTCTGTGAGATGATTTCACAGAACACAAAGAAGTTTCTAAAAAAGCTTCTTTCTCTTTGTAATCGGAGGATATTTCCTTTGTCCCTATAGTCTTCAAAGGGATCTGAAATACCTGTTCTCAGATTCCACAGAAATAAGGCTAGCAAAGAGACCCACGAAATACAGATGTAACTCTGTGAGATGAATTAACCGAACACTAAGCAGTTTCTCAGAAAGCTTCTTTCCAGATTTCATCTGAGGATATTTCCTTTTTCACCATAGCACTCTATGGGCTTCCAAATATCACTTTGCCAGTTCCACAAGAACTGACTTAGCGAAAGGCTTGTTGAGGGGAAAGCTGTAACTCTGTGAGATGATTTCACAGAACACAAAGAAGTTTCTCAGAAAGCTTCTTTCTCTTTGTAATCGGAGGATATTTCCTTTGTCCCTATAGTCTTCAAAGGGATCTGAAATACCTGTTCTCAGATTCCACAGAAATAAGGCTAGCAAAGAGATCCACGAAATACGGATGTAACTCTGTGAGATGAATTAACAGAACACTAAGCAGTTTCTCAGAAATCTTCTTTCCAGATTTCATCTGAGGATATTTCCTTTTTCACCATAGCCCTCTATGGGCTTCCAAATATCACATTGCCAATTCCACAAGAACTGTCTTAGCGAAAGGCTTCCTGAGGGGAAAGCTGTAACTCTGTGAGATGATTTCACAGAACACAAAGAAGTTTCTCAGACAGCTTCTTTCTCTTTGTTATCGGAGGATATTTCCTTTGGCCCTATATTCTTCAAAGGGATCCGAAATATCTGTTCTCAGATTTCACAGAAATAAGGCTAGCAAAGAGATCCACGAAATACAGATGTAACTCTGTGAGATGAATTAACAGAACACTAAGCAGTTTCTCAGAAAGCTTCTTTCCAGATTTCATCTGAGGATATTTCCTTTTTCACCATAGCCCTCTATGGGCTTCCAAATATCACTTTGCCAATTCCACAAGAAGTGTCTTAGCGAAAGGCTTCTTGAGGGGAAAGCTGTAACTCTGTGAGATGATTTCACAGAACACAAAGAAGTTTCTCAGAAACCTTCTTTCTCTTTGTTATTGGAAGACATTTCCTTTGGCCCTATAGTCTTCAATGGGATCCGAAATATCTGTTCTCAGATTCCACAGAAATAAGGCTAGTAAAGAGATCCACGAAATACAGATGTAACTCTGTGAGATGAATGAACAGAACACTAAGCAGTTTCTCAGAAAGCTTCTTTCCAGATTTCATCTGAGGATATTTCCTTTTTCACCATAGCCCTCTATGGGCTTCCAAATATCACTTTGCCAATTCCACAAGAAGTGTCTTAGCGAAAGGCTTCTTGAGGGGAAAGCTGTAACTCTGTGAGATGATTTCACAGAACACAAAGAAGTTTCTCAGAAACCTTCTTTCTCTTTGTTATTGGAAGACATTTCCTTTGGCCCTATAGTCTTCAATGGGATCCGAAATATCTGTTCTCAGATTCCACAGAAATAAGGCTAGCAAAGAGATCCACGAAATACAGATGTAACTCTGTGAGATGAATTAACAGAACACTAAGCAGTTTCTCAGAAAGCTTCTTTACAGATTTCATCTGATGATATTTCCTTTTTCACCATTGCCCTCTAAGGGCTTCCAAATATCACTTTGCCAATTCCACAAGAACTGTCTTAGTGAAAGGCTTCTTGAGGGGAAAGCTGTAACTCTGTGAGATGATTTCACAGAACACAAAGAAGTTTCTAAAAAAGCTTCTTTCTCTTTGTAATCGGAGGATATTTCCTTTGTCCCTATCGTCTTCAAAGGGATCTGAAATACCTGTTTTCAGATTCCACAGAAATAAGGCTAGCAAAGAGATCCACGAAATACAGATGTAACTCTGTGAGATGAATTAACAGAACACTAAGCAGTTTCTCAGAAAGCTTCTTTCCAGATTTCATCTGAGGATATTTCCTTTTTCACCATAGCCCTCTAGGGGCTTCCAAATATCACTTTGCGAATTCCACAAGAACTGTCTTAGTGAAAGGCTTCTTGAGGGGAAAGCTGTAACTCTGTGAGATGATTTCACAGAACACAAATAAGTTTATCAGAAAGCTTCTTTCTCTTTGTTATCGGAGGTTATTTCCTTTGGCCCTATAGTCTTCAAAGGGATCCGAAATATCTGTTCTCAGATTCCACAGAAATAAGGCTAGCAAAGAGATCCACGAAATACAGATGTAACTCTGTGAGATGAATTAACAGAACACTAAGCAGTTTCTCAGAAAGCTTCTTTCCAGATTTCATCTGAGGATATTTCCTTTTTCACCATAGCCCTCTATGGGATTCCAAATATCACTTTGCGAATTCCACAAGAACTGTCTTAGCGAAAGGCTTCTTGAGAGGAAAGCTGTAATTCTGTGAGATGATTTCTCAGAACGCAAAGAAGTTTCTCAGAAAGCATCTTTCTCTTTGTTATCGGAGGATATTTCCTTTGGCCCTATAGTCTTCAATGGGATCCGAAATATCTGTTCTCAGATTCCACAGAAATAAGGCTAGCAAAGAGATCCACGAAATACAGATGTAACTCTGTGAGATGAATGAACAGAACACTAAGCAGTTTCTCAGAAAGCTTCTTTCCAGATTTCATCTGAGGATATTTCCTTTTTCACCATAGCCCTCTATGGGCTTCCAAATATCACTTTGCCAGTTCCACAAGAACTGTCTTAGCGAAAGGCTTCTTGAGGGGAAAGCTGTAACTCTGTGAGATGATTTCACGGAACACAAAGAAGTTTCTCAGAAAGCTTCTTTCTCTTTGTTATCGGAGGATATTTCCTTTGGCCGTATAGTCTTCAAAGGGAACCGAAATATCTTTTCTCAGATTCCACAGAAATAAGGTTAGCAAAGAGATCCACGAAATACAGATGTAACTCTGTGAGATGAATTAACCAAACACTTAGCAGTTTCTCAGAAAGCTTCTTTCCAGATTTCATCTGAGGATATTTCCTTTTTCACCATAGCCCTCTATGGGCTTCCAAATATCACTTTGCCAGTTCCACAAGAAGTGTCTTAGCGAAAGGCTTGTTGAGGGGAAAGCTGTAACT
This sequence comes from Macaca nemestrina, assembly GCF_043159975.1. Classification (NCBI taxonomy): domain Eukaryota; kingdom Metazoa; phylum Chordata; class Mammalia; order Primates; family Cercopithecidae; genus Macaca; species Macaca nemestrina. Next base: position 76,775,792 of record NC_092139.1, on the reverse strand, counting down.
CTGTGAGATGATTTCACAGAACACAAAGAAGTTTCTCAGAAAGCTTCTTTCTCTTTGTAATCGGAGGATATTTCCTTTGTCCCTATAGTCTTCAATGGAATCTGAAATACCTGTTCTCAGATTCCACAGAAATAAGGCTAGCAAAGAGATCCACGAAATACGGATGTAACTCTCTGAGATGAATTAACAGAACACTAAGCAGTTTCTCAGAAAGCTTCTTTCCAGATTTCATCTGAGGATATTTCCTTTTTCACCATAGCCCTCTATGGGCTTCCAAATATCACTTTCCCAATTCCACAAGAAGTGTCTTAGCGAAAGGCTTCTTGAGGGGAAAGCTGTAACTCTGTGAGATGATTTCACGGAACACAAAGAAGTTTCTCAGAAAGCTTCTTTCTCTTTGTTATCGGAGGATATTTCCTTTGGCCGTATAGTCTTCAAAGGGAACCGAAATATCTTTTCTCAGATTCCACAGAAATAAGGTTAGCAAAGAGATCCACGAAATACAGATGTAAATCTGTGAGATGAATTAACCGAACACTAAGCAGTTTCTCAGAAAGCTTCTTTCCAGATTTCATCTGAGGATATTTCCTTTTTCACCCTAGGCCTCTATGGGCTTCCAAATATCACTTTGCCACTTCCACAAGAACTGTCTCAGCGAAAGGCTTGTTGAGGGGAAAGCTGTAACTCTGTGAGATGATTTCACAGAACACAAAGAAGTTTCTCAGAAAGCTTCTTTCTCTTTGTTAACGGAGGACATTTCCTTTGGCCCTGTAGTCTTCAATGGGATCCGAAATATCTGTTCTCAGATTCCACAGAAATAAGGCTAGCAAAGAGAGCCACGAAATACAGTTGTAACTCTGTGACAAGAATTAACAGAACACTAAGCAGTTTCACAGAAAGCTTCTTTACAGATTTCATCTGATGATATTTCCTTTTTCACCATTGCCCTCTATGGGCTTCCAAATATCACTTTGCCAATTCCACAAGAAATGTCTTAGGGAAAGGCTTCTTGAGGGGAAAGCTGTAACTCTGTGAGATGATTTCACAGAAGACAAAGAAGTTTCTAAAAAAGCTTCTTTCTCTTTGTAATCGGAGTATATTTCCTTTGTCCCTATAGTCTTCAAAGGGATCTGAAATACCGGTTCTCAGATTCCACAGAAATAAGGCTAGCAAAGAGATCCACGAAATACAGATGTAACTCTGTGAGATGAATTAACAGAACACTAAGCAGTTTCTCAGAAAGCTTCTTTACAGATTTCATCTGAGGATATTTCCTTTTTCACCATAGCCCTCTATGGGCTTCCAAATATCACTTTGCCAATTCCACAAGAACTGTCTTTGCGAAAGGCGTCTTGAGGGGAAAGCTGTAACTCTGTGAGATGATTTCACAGAACACACAGAAGTTTCCAAGAAAGCTTCTTTCTCTTTGTTATCGGAGGATATTTCCTTTGGCCCTATAGTCTTCAAAGGGATCCGAAATATCTGTTCTCAGATTCCACAGAAATAAGGCTAGCAAAGAGATCCACCAAATACAGATGTAACTCTGTGAGGTGAATGAACAGAACACTAAGCAGTTTCTCAGAAAGCTTCTTTCCAGATTTCATCTGAGGATATTTCCTTTTTCACCATAGCCCTCTATGGGCTTCCAAATATCACTTTGCCAATTCCACAAGAAGTGTCTTAGCGAAAGGCTTCTTGAGGGGAAAGCTGTAACTCTGTGAGATGATTTCACAGAACACACAGAAGTTTCCAAGAAAGCTTCTTTCTCTTTGTTATGGGAGGATATTTCCTTTGGCCCTATAGTCTTCAATGGGATCCGAAATATCTGTTCTCAGATTCCACAGAAATAAGGCTAGCAAAGAGATCCACGAAATACAGATGTAACTCTGTGAGTTGAATGAACAGAACACAAAGCAGTTCCTCAGAAAGCTTCTTTCCAGATTTCATCTGAGGATATCTCCTTTTTCACCATAGCCCTCTATGGGCTTCCAAATATCACTTTGCCAATTCCACAAGAACTGTCTTAGGGAAAGGCTTCTTGAGGGGAAAGCTGTATCTCTGTGAGATGATTTCACAGAACACAAAGAAGTTTCTCAGAAAGCTTCTTTCTCTTTGTAATCGGAGGATATTTTACTTTGTCCCTATAGTCTTCAAAGGGATCTGAAATACCTGTTCTCAGATTCCACAGAAATAAGGCTAGCAAAGAGATCCACGAAATACAGATGTAACTCTGTGAGATGAATTAAACGAACACTAAGCAGTTTCTCAGAAAGCTTCTTTCCAGATTTCATCTGAGGATATTTCCTTTTTCACCATAGCCCTCTATGGGCTTCCAAGTATCACTTTGCCAATTCCACAAGAACTGTCTTAGTGAAAGGCTTCTTGAGGGGAAAGCTGTAACTCTGTGAGATGATTTCACAGAACACAAAGAAATTTCTCAGAAAGCTTCTTTCTCTTTGTTATCGGAGGCTATTTCCTTTGGCCCTATAGTCTTCAAAGGGATCCGAAATATCTGTTCTCAGATTCCACAGAAATAAGGCTAGCAAAGAGATCCACGAAATACAGATGTAACTCTGTGAGATGAATTAACAGAACACTAAGCAGTTTCTCAGAAAGCTTCTTTCCAGATTTCATCTCAGGATATTTCCTTTTTCACCATAGCCCTCTATGGGCTTCCAAATATCACTTTGCCAAATCCACAAGAAGTGTCTTAGCGAAAGGCTTCTTGAGGGGAAAGCTGTAACTCTGTGAGATGATTTCACAGAACACAAAGAAATTTCTCAGAAAGCTTATTTCTCTTTGTTATCGGAGGTTATTTCCTTTGGCCCTATAGTCTTCAAAGGGATCCGAAATATCTGTTCTCAGATTCCACAGAAATAAGGCTAGCAAAGAGATCCACGAAATACAGATGTAACTCTGTGAGATGAATTAACAGAACACTAAGCAATTTTTCAGAAAGTTTCTTTCCAGATTTCATCTGAGGATATTTCCTTTTTCACCATAGCCCTCTATGGGATTCCAAATATCACTTTGACAATTCCACAAGAACTGTCCTAGCGAAAGGCTTCTTGAGGGGAAAGCTGTAACTCTGTGAGATGATTTCTCAGAACGCAAAGAAGTTTCTCAGAAAGCTTCTTTCTCTTTGTTATCGGAGGATATTTCCTTTGGCCCTATAGTCTTCAATGGGATCCGAAATATCTGTTCTCAGATTCCACAGAAATAAGGCTAGCAAAGAGATCCACGAAATACAGATGTAACTCTGTGACATGAATTAACAGAACACTAAGCAGTTTCTCAGAAAGGTTCTTTACAGATTTCATCTGATGATATTTTCTTTTTCACCATGGCCCTCTATGGGCTTCCAAATATTACTTTGCCAATTCCACAAGAACTGTCTTAGCGAAAGGCTTCTTGAGGGGAAAGCTGTAACTCTGTGAGATGATTTCACAGAACACAAAGAAGTTTCTCAGAAAGCTTCTTTCTCTTTGTAATCGGAGGATATTTCCTTTGTCCCTATAGTCTTCAATGGGATCTGAAATACCTGTTCTCAGATTACACAGAAATAAGGCTAGCAAAGAGATCCACGAAATACGGATGTAACTCTGTGAGATGAATTAACAGAACACTAAGCAGTTTCTCAGAAATCTTCTTTCCAGATTTCATCTGAGGATATTTCCTTTTTCACCATAGCCCTCTATGGGCTTCCAAATATCACTTTGCCAATTCCACAAGAACTGTCTTAGCGAAAGGCTTCTTGAGGGGAAAGCTGTAACTCTGTGAGATGATTTCACAGAACACACAGAAGTTTCCAAGAAAGATTCTTTCTCTTTGTTATGGGAGGATATTTCCTTTGGCCCTATAGTCTTCAATGGGATCCGAAATATCTGTTCTCAGATTCCACAGAAATAAGGCTAGCAAAGAGATCCACGAAATACAGATGTAACTCTGTGAGATGAATGAACAGAACACTAAGCAGATTCTCAGAAAGCTTCTTTCCAGATTTCATCTGAGGATATTTCCTTTTTCACCATAGCCCTCTATGGGCTTCCAAATATCACTTTGCCAGTTCCACAAGAACTGTCTTAGCGAAAGGCTTGTTGAGGGGAAAGCTGTAACTCTGTGAGATGATTTCACAGAACACAAAGAAGTTTCTGAGAAAGCTTCTTTCTCTTTGTAATCGGAGGATATTTCCTTTGTCCCTATAGTCTTCAATGGGATCTGAAATACCTGTTCTCAGATTCCACAGAAATAAGGCTAGCAAAGAGATCCACGAAATACAGATGTAACTCTGTGAGATGAATTAACAGAACACTAAGCAGTTTCTCAGAAAGTTTCTTTCCAGATTTCATCTGAGGATATTTCCTTTTTCACCATAGCCCTCTATGGGCTTACAAATATCACATTGCCAATTCCACAAGAACTGTCTTAGCGAAAGGCTTCCTGAGGGAAAAGCTGTAACTCTGTGAGATGATTTCACAGAACACAAAGAAGTTTCTCAGACAGCTTCTTTCTCTTTGGTATGGGAGGATATTTCCTTTGGCCCTATAGTCTTCAAAGGGATCCGAAATATCTGTTCTCAGATTTCACAGAAATAAGGCTAGCAAAGAGATCCACGAAATACAGATGTAACTCTGTGAGATGAATTAACAGAACACTAAGCAGTTTCTCAGAAAGCTTCTTTCCAGATTTCATCTGAGGATATTTCCTTTTTCACCCTAGCCCTCTATGGGCTTCCAAATATCACTTTGCCAGTTCCACAAGAACTGTCTTAGCGAAAGGCTTCTTGAGGGGAAAGCTGTAACTCTGTGAGATGATTTCACGGAACACAAAGAAGTTTCTCAGAAAGCTTCTTTCTCTTTGTTATCGGAGGATATTTCCTTTGGCCGTATAGTCTTCAAAGGTAACCGACTTATCTTTTCTCAGATTCCACAGAAATAAGGTTAGCAAAGAGATCCACGAAATACAGATGTAACTCTGTGAGATGAATTAACCGAACACTAAGCAGTTTCTCAGAAAGCTTCTTTCCAGATTTCATCTGAGGATATTTCCTTTTTCACCATAGCCCTCTATGGGATTCCAAATATCACTTTGCCAGTTCCACAAGAACTGTCTTAGCGAAAGGCTTGTTGAGAGGAAAGCTGTAACTCTGTGAGATGATTTCACAGAACACAAAGAAGTTTCTCAGAAAGCTTCTTTCTCTTTGTAATCGGAGAATATTTCCTTTGTCCCTATAGTCTTCAATGGGATCTGAAATACCTGTTCTCAGATTCCACAGAAATAAGGCTAGCAAAGAGATCCACGAAATACGGATGTAACTCTGTGAGATGAATTAACAGAACACTAAGCAGTTTCTCAGAAATCTTCTTTCCAGATTTCATCTGAGGATATTTCCTTTTTCACCATAGCCCTCTAGGGGCTTACAAATATCACATTGCCAATTCCACAAGAACTGGCTTAGCGAAAGGCTTCCTGAGGGGAAAGCTGTAACTCTGTGAGATGATTTCACAGAACACAAAGAAGTTTCTCAGACAGCTTCTTTCTCTTTGTTATCGGAGGATATTTCCTTTGGCCCTATAGTCTTCAAAGGGATCCGAAATATCTGTTCTCAGATTTCACAGAAATAAGGCTAGCAAAGAGATCCACGAAATACAGATGTAACTCTGTGAGATGAATTAACAGAACACTAAGCAGTTTCTCAGAAAGCTTCTTTCCAGATTTCATCTGAGGATATTTCCTTTTTCACCATAGCCCTCTATGGGCTTCCAAATATCACTTTGCCAATTCCACAAGAAGTGTCTTAGCGAAAGGCTTCTTGAGGGGAAAGCTGTAACTCTGTGAGATGATTTCACAGAACACAAAGAAGTTTCTCAGAAACCTTCTTTCTCTTTGTTATTGGAAGACATTTTCTTTGGCCCTATGTTCTTCAATGGGATCCGAAATATCTGTTCTCAGATTCCACAGAAATAAGGCTAGCAAAGAGATCCACGAAATACAGATGTACTCTGTGAGATGAATTAACAGAACACTAAGCAGTTTCTCAGAAAGCTTCTTTCCAGATTACATCTGAGGATATTTCCTTTTTCACCATTGCCCTCTATGGGCTTCCAAATATCACTTTGCCAATTCCACAAGAACTGTCTTAGCGAAAGGCTTCTTGAGGGGAAAGCTGTAACTCTGTGAGATGATTTCACAGAACACAAAGAAGTTTCTAAAAAAGCTTCTTTCTCTTTGTAATCGGAGTATATTTCCTTTGTCCCTATTGTCTTCAAAGGGATCCGAAATATCTGTTCTCAGATTCCACAGAAATAAGGCTAGCAAAGAGATCCACGAAATACAGATGTAACTCTGTGAGATGAATTAACAGAACACTAAGCAGTTTCTCAGAAAGCTTCTTTCCAGATTTCATCTGAGGATATTTCCTTTTTCACCGTAGCCCTCTAGGGGCTTCCAAATATCACTTTGCGAATTCCACAAGAACTGTCTTAGTGAAAGGCTTCTTGAGGGGAAAGCTGTAACTCTGTGAGATGATTTCACAGAACACAAAGAAGTTTCTCAGAAAGCTTCTTTCTCTTTGTTATCGGAGGTTATTTCCTTTGGCCCTATAGTCTTCAAAGGGATCCGAAATATCTGTTCTCAGATTCCACAGAAATAAGGCTAGCAAAGAGATCCAGGAAATACAGATGTAAGTCTGTGAGATGAATTAACAGAACACTAAGCAGTTTCTCAGAAAGCTTCTTTCCAGATTTCATCTGAGGATATTTCCTTTTTCACAATAGCCCTCTATGGGCTTCCAAATATCACTTTGCCAATCCCACAAGAAGTGTCTTAGCGAAAGGCTTCTTGAGGGGAAAGCTGTAACTCTGTGAGATGATTTCACGGAACACAAAGAAGTTTCTCAGAAAGCTTCTTTCTCTTTGTTATCGGAGGATATTTCCTTTGGCAGTATAGTCTTCAAAGGGAACCGAAATATCTTTTCTCAGATTCCACAGAAATAAGGTTAGCAAAGAGATCCACGAAATACAGATGTAACTCTGTGAGATGAATTAACCGAACACTAAGCAGTTTCTCAGAAAGCTTCTTTCCAGATTTCATCTGAGGATATTTCCTTTTTCACCATAGCCCTCTATGGGCTTCCAAATATCACTTTGCCACTTCCACAAGAACTGTCTCAGCGAAAGGCTTGTTGAGGGGAAAGCTGTAACTCTGTGAGATGATTTCACAGAACACAAAGAAGTTTCTCAGAAAGCTTCTTTCTCTTTGTTAACGGAGGACATTTCCTTTGGCCCTGTAGTCTTCAATGGGATCCGAAATATCTGTTCTCAGATTCCACAGAAATAAGGCTAGCAAAGAGAGCCACGACATACAGATGTAACTCTGTGACAAGAATTAACAGAACACTAAGCAGTTTCTCAGAAAGCTTCTTTCCAGATTTCATCTGAGGATATTTCCTTTTTCACCATAGCCCTCTATGGGCTTCCAAATATCACTTTGCCAATTCCACAAGAAGTGTGTTAGCGAAAGGCTTCTTGAGGGGAAAGCTGTAACTCTGTGAGATGATTTCACAGAACACACAGAAGTTTCCAAGAAAGCTTCTTTCTCTTTGTTATGGGAGGATATTTCCTTTGGCCCTATAGTCTTCAATGGGATCCGAAATATCTGTTCTCAGATTCCACAGAAATAAGGCTAGCAAAGAGATCCACGAAATACAGATGTAACTCTGTGATTTGAATGAACGGAACACAAAGCAGTTCCTCAGAAAGCTTCTTTCCAGATTTCATCTGAGGATATTTCCTTTTTCACCATAGCCCTCTATGGGCTTCCAAATATCACTTTGCCAATTCCACAAGAAGTGTCTTAGCCAAACCCTTCTTGAGGGGAAAGCTGTAACTCTGTGAGATGATTTCACAGAACACAAAGAAGTTTCTCAGAAAGCTTCTTTCTCTTTGTTAAAGGAAGACATTTCCTTTGGCCATATAGTCTTCAATGGGATCCGAAATATCTGTTCTCAGATTCCACAGAAATAAGGCTAGCAAAGAGATCCACGAAATACAGATGTAACTCTGTGACATGAATGAACAGAACACTAAGCAGTTTCTCAGAAAGCTTCTTTACAGATTTCATCTGATGATATTTCCTTTTTCACCATTGCCCTCTATGGGCTTCCAAATATTACTTTGCCAATTCCACAAGAACTGTCTTAGGGAAAGGCTTCTTGCGGGGAAAGCTGTAACTCAGTGAGATGATTTCACAGAACACAAAGAAGTTTCTAAAAAAGCTTCTTTCTCTTTGTAATCGGAGGATATTTCCTTTGTCCCTATAGTCTTCAAAGGGATCTGAAATACCTGTTCTCAGATTCCACAGAAATAAGGCTAGCAAAGAGATCCACGAAATACAGATATAACTATGTGAGATGAATGAACAGAACACTAAGCAGTTTCTCAGAAAGCTTCTTTCCAGATTTCATCTGAGGATATTTCCTTTTTCACCATAGCCCTCTATGGGATTCCAAATATCACTTTGCCAATTCCACATGAACTGTCCTAGCGAAAGGCTTCTTGAGGGGAAAGCTGTAACTCTGTGAGATGATGTCTCAGAACGCAAAGAAGTTTCTAAGAAAGCTTCTTTCTCTTTGTAATCGGAGGATATTTCCTTTGTCCCTATAGTCTTCAAAGGGATCTGATATACCTGTTCTCAGATTCCACAGAAATAAGGCCAGCAAAGAGATCCACGAATTACAGATGTAACTCTGTGAGATGATTTAACAGAACACTAAGCAGTTTCTCAGAAAGCTTCTTTCCAGATTTCATCTGAGGATATTTCCTTTTTCACCATAGCCCTCTATGGGCTTCCAAATATCACTTTGCCAATTCCACAAGAACTGTCTTTGCGAAAGGCTTCTTGAGGGGAAAGCTGTAACTCTGTGAGATGATTTCACAGAACACACAGAAGTTTCCAAGAAAGCTTCTTTCTCTTTGTTATCGGAGGATATTTCCTTTGGCCCTATAGTCTTCAAAGGGATCCGAAATATCTGTTCTCAGATTCCACAGAAATAAGGCTAGCAAAGAGATCCACGAAATACAGATGTAACTCTGTGAGTTGAATGAACAGAACACAAAGCAGTTCCTCAGAAAGCTTCTTTCCAGATTTCATCTGAGGATATTTCCTTTTTCACCATAGCCCTCTATGGGCTTCCAAATATCACTTTGCCAATTCCACAAGAACTGTCTTAGGGAAAGGCTTCTTGAGGGGAAAGCTGTATCTCTGTGAGATGATTTCACAGAACACAAAGAAGTTTCTCAGAAAGCTTCTTTCTCTTTGTAATCGGAGGATATTTTACTTTGTCCCTATAGTCTTCAAAGGGATCTGAAATACCTGTTCTCAGATTCCACAGAAATAAGGCTAGCAAAGAGATCCACGAAATACAGATGTAACTCTGTGAGATGAATTAACCGAACACTAAGCAGTTTCTCAGAAAGCTTCTTTCCAGATTTCATCTGAGGATATTTCCTTTTTCACCATAGCCCTCTATGGGCTTCCAAGTATCACTTTGCCAATTCCACAAGAACTGTCTTAGTGAAAGGCTTCTTGAGGGGAAAGCTGTAACTCTGTGAGATGATTTCACAGAACACAAAGAAATTTCTCAGAAAGCTTCTTTCTCTTTGTTATCGGAGGTTATTTCCTTTGGCCCTATAGTCTTCAAAGGGATCCGAAATATCTGTTCTCAGATTCCACAGACATAAGGCTAGCAAAGATATCCACGAAATACAGATGTAACTCTGTGAGATGAATTAACAGAACACTAAGCAGTTTCTCAGAAAGCTTCTTTCCAGATTTCATCTGAGGATATTTCCTTTTTCACCATAGCCCTCTATGGGCTTCCAAATATCACTTTGCCAATTCCACAAGAACTGTCTTAGCGAAAGGCTTTTGAGGGGAAAGCTGTAACTCTGTGAGATGATTTCACAGAACACAAGGAAGTTTCTCAGAAACCTTCTTTCTCTTTGTTATTGGAAGACATTTCCGTTGGCCCTATAGTCTTCAATGGGATCCGAAATATCTGTTCTCAGATTCCACAGAAATAAGGCTAGCAATGAGATCCAAGAAATACAGATGTAACTCGGTGAGATGAATGAACAGAACACTAAGCAGTTTCTCAGAAAGCTTCTTTCCAGATTTCATCTGAGGATATTTCCTTTTTCACCATAGCCCTCTAGGGGTTCCAAATATCACTTTGCCAATTTCACAAGAACTGTCTTAGCGAAAGGCTTCTTGAGGGGAAAGCTGTAACTCTGTGACATGATTTCACGGAACACAAAGAAGTTTCTCAGAAAGCTTCTTTCTCTTTGTTATCGGAGGATATTTCCTTTGGCCGTATAGTCTTCAAAGGGATCGGAAATATCTGTTCTCAGATTCCACAGAAATATGGCTAGCAAAGAGATCCACGAAATACAGATGTAACTCTGTGAGATGAATTAATAGAACACTAAGCAGTTTCTCAGAAAGCTTCTTTCCAGATTCATCTCAGGATATTTCCTTTTTTACCATAGCCCTCTATGGGCTTCCAAATATCACTTTGCCAATTCCACAAGAAGTGTCTTAGCCAAAACCTTCTTCAGGGGAAAGCTGTAACTCTGTGAGATGATTTCACAGAACACAAAGAAGTTTCTCAGAAAGCTTCTTTCTCTTTGTTAACGGAGGTTATTTCCTTTGGCCCTATAGTCTTCAAAGGGATCCGAAATATCTGTTCTCAGATTCCACAGAAATAAGGCAAGCAAAGAGATCCAAGAAATACAGATGTAACTCTGTGAGATGAATTAACAGAACACTAAGCAATTTCTCAGAAAGCTTCTTTCCAGATTTCATCTGAGGATATTTCCTTTTTCACCGTAGCCCTCTATGGGATTCCAAATATCACTTTGCCAATTCCACAAGAACTGTCCGAGCGAAAGGCTTCTTGAGGGGAAAGCTGTAACTCTGTGAGATGATTTCTCAGAACGCAAAGAATTTTCTCAGAAAGCTTCTTTCTCTTTGTTATCGGAGGATATTTCCTTTGGCCCTATAGTCTTCAATGGGATCCGAAATATCTGTTCTCAGATTCCACAGAAATAAGGCTAGTAAAGAGATCCACGAAATACAGATGTAACTCTGTGAGATGAATGAACAGAACACTAAGCAGTTTCTCAGAAAGCTTCTTTCCAGATTTCATCTGAGGATATTTCCTTTTTCACCATAGCCCTCTATGGGCTTCCAAATATCACTTTGCCAATTCCACAAGAAGTGTCTTAGCGAAAGGCTTCTTGAGGGGAAAGCTGTAACTCTGTGAGATGATTTCACAGAACACAAAGAAGTTTCTCAGAAACCTTCTTTCTCTTTGTTATTGGAAGACATTTCCTTTGGCCCTATAGTCTTCAATGGGATCCGAAATATCTGTTCTCAGATTCCACAGAAATAAGGCTAGTAAAGAGATCCACGAAATAGAGATGTAACTCTGTGAGATGAATGAACAGAACACTAAGCAGTTTCTCAGAAAGCTTCTTTCCAGATTTCATCTGAGGATATTTCCTTTTTCACCATAGCCCTCTATGGGCTTCCAAATATCACTTTGCCAATTCCACAAGAAGTGTCTTAGCGAAAGGCTTCTTGAGGGGAAAGCTGTAACTCTGTGAGATGATTTCACAGAACACAAAGAAGTTTCTCAGAAACCTTCTTTCTCTTTGTTATTTGAAGACATTTCCTTTGGCCCTATAGTCTTCAATGGGATCCGAAATATCTGTTCTCAGATTCCACAGAAATAAGGGTAGCAAAGAGATCCACGAAATACAGATGTAACTCTGTGAGATGAATTAACAGAACACTAAGCAGTTTCTCAGAAAGCTTCTTTACAGATTTCATCTGATGATATTTCCTTTTTCACCATTGCCCTCTAAGGGCTTCCAAATATCACTTTGCCAATTCCACAAGAACTGTCTTAGCGAAAGGCTTCTTGAGGGGAAAGCTGTAACTCTGTGAGATGATTTCACAGAACACAAAGAAGTTTCTAAAAAAGCTTCTTTCTCTTTGTAATCGGAGGATATTTCCTTTGTCCCTATAGTCTTCAAAGGGATCTGAAATACCTGTTTTCAGATTCCACAGAAATAAGGCTAGCAAAGAGATCCACGAAATACAGATGTAACTCTGTGAGATGAATTAACAGAACACTAAGCAGTTTCTCAGAAAGCTTCTTTCCAGATTTCATCTGAGGATATTTCCTTTTTCACCATAGCCCTCTAGGGGCTTCCAAATATCACTTTGCGAATTCCACAAGAACTGTCTTAGTGAAAGGCTTCTTGAGGGGAAAGCTGTAACTCTGTGAGATGATTTCACAGAACACAAATAAGTTTCTCAGAAAGCTTCTTTCTCTTTGTTATCGGAGGTTATTTCCTTTGGCCCTATAGTCTTCAAAGGGATCCGAAATATCTGTTCTCAGATTCCACAGAAATAAGGCTAGCAAAGAGATCCACGAAATACAGATGTAACTCTGTGAGATGAATTAACAGAACACTAAGCAGTTTCTCAGAAAGCTTCTTTCCAGATTTCATCTGAGGATATTTCCTTTTTCACCATAGCCCTCTATGGGATTCCAAATATCACTTTGCCAATTCCACAAGAACTGTCTTAGCGAAAGGCTTCTTGAGGGGAAAGCTGTAACTCTGTGAGATGATTTCACGGAACACAAAGAAGTTTCTCAGAAAGCTTCTTTCTCTTTGTTATCGGAGGATATTTCCTTTGGCCGTATAGTCTTCAAAGGGAACCGAAATATCTTTTCTCAGATTCCACAGAAATAAGGTTAGCAAAGAGATCCACGAAATACAGATGTAACTCTGTGAGATGAATTAACCAAACACTTAGCAGTTTCTCAGAAAGCTTCTTTCCAGATTTCATCTGAGGATATTTCCTTTTTCACCATAGCCCTCTATGGGCTTCCAAATATCACTTTGCCAGTTCCACAAGAAGTGTCTTAGCGAAAGGCTTGTTGAGGGGAAAGCTGTAACTCTGTGAGATGATTTCACAGAACACAAAGAAGTTTCTCAGAAAGCTTCTTTCTCTTTGTAATCGGAGGATATTTCCTTTGTCCCTATAGTCTTCAATGGAATCTGAAATACCTGTTCTCAGATTCCACAGAAATAAGGCTAGCAAAGAGATCCACGAAATACGGATGTAACTCTGTGAGATGAATTAACAGAACACTAAGCAGTTTCTCAGAAATCTTCTTTCCAGATTTCATCTGAGGATATTTCCTTTTTCACCATAGCCCTCTAAGGGCTTACAAATATCACATTGCCAATTCCACAAGAACTGTCTTAGCGAAAGGCTTCCTGAGGGGAAAGCTGTAACTCTGTGAGATGATTTCACAGAACACAAAGAAGTTTCTCAGACAGCTTCTTTCTCTTTGTTATCGGAGGATATTTCCTTTGGCCCTATATTCTTCAAAGGGATCCGAAATATCTGTTCTCAGATCTCACAGAAATAAGGCTAGCAAAGAGATCCACGAAATACAGATGTAACTCTGTGAGATGAATTAACAGAACACTAAGCAGTTTCTCATAAAGCTTCTTTCCAGATTTCATCTGAGGATATTTCCTTTTTCACCATAGCCCTCTATGGGCTTCCAAATATCACTTTGCCAATTCCACAAGAAGTGTCTTAGCGAAAGGCTTCTTGAGGGGAAAGCTGTAACTCTGTGAGATGATTTCACAGAACACAGAGAAATTTCTCTGAAAGCTTCTTTCTCTTTGTTATCGGAGGTTATTTCCTTTGGCCCTGTAGTCTTCAAAGGGATCCGAAATATCTGTTCTCAGATTCCACAGAAATAAGGCTAGCAAAGAGATCCACGAAATACAGATGTAACTCTGTGAGATGAATTAACAGAACACTAAGCAATTTCTCAGAAAGCTTCTTTCCAGATTTCATCTGAGGATATTTCCTTTTTCACCATAGCCCTCTATGGGATTCCAAATATCACTTTGCCAATTCCACAAGAACTGTCCTAGCGAAAGGCTTCTTGAGGGGAAAGCTGTAACTCTGTGAGATGATTTCTCAGAACGCAAAGAAGTTTCTCAGAAAGCTTCTTTCTCTTTGTTATCAGAGGATGTTTCCTTTGGCCCTATAGTCTTCAATGGGATCCGAAATATCTGTTCTCAGATTCCACAGAAATAAGGCTAGCAAAGAGATCCACGAAATACACATGTAACACCGTGAGTTGAATTAACAGAACACTAAGCAGTTTCTCAGAAAGCTTCTTTCCAGATTTCATATGAGGATATTTCCTTTTTCACTATAGCCCTCTATGGGCTTCCAAATATCACTTTGCCAATTCCACAAGAACTGTCTTAGCAAAAGGCTTCTTGAGGGGAAAGCTGTAACTCTGTGAGATGATTTCACAGAACACACAGAAGTTTCCAAGAAAGCTTCTTTCTCTTTGTTATGGGAGAATATTTCCTTTGGCCCTATAGTCTTCAATGGGATCCGAAATATCTGTTCTCAGATTCCACAGAAATAAGGCTAGTAAAGAGATCCACGAAATACAGATGTAACTCTGTGAGATGAATGAACAGAACACTAAGCAGTTTCTCAGAAAGCTTCTTTCCAGATTTCATCTGAGGATATTTCCTTTTTCACCATAGCCCTCTATGGGCTTCCAAATATCACTTTGCCAATTCCACAAGAAGTGTCTTAGCGAAAGGCTTCTTGAGGGGAAAGCTGTAACTCTGTGAGATGATTTCACAGAACACAAAGAAGTTTCTCAGAAACCTTCTTTCTCTTTGTTATTGGAAGACATTTCCTTTGGCCCTATAGTCTTCAATGGGATCCGAAATATCTGTTCTCAGATTCCACAGAAATAAGGCTAGCAAAGAGATCCACGAAATACAGATGTAACTCTGTGAGATGAATTAACAGAACACTAAGCAGTTTCTCAGAAAGCTTCTTTACAGATTTCATCTGATGATATTTCCTTTTTCACCATTGCCCTCTAAGGGCTTCCAAATATCACTTTGCCAATTCCACAAGAACTGTCTTAGCGAAAGGCTTCTTGAGGGGAAAGCTGTAACTCTGTGAGATGATTTCACAGAACACAAAGAAGTTTCTAAAAAAGCTTCTTTCTCTTTGTAATCGGAGGATATTTCCTTTGTCCCTATAGTCTTCAAAGGGATCTGAAATACCTGTTTTCAGATTCCACAGAAATAAGGCTAGCAAAGAGATCCACGAAATACAGATGTAACTCTGTGAGATGAATTAACAGAACACTAAGCAGTTTCTCAGAAAGCTTCTTTCCAGATTTCATCTGAGGATATTTCCTTTTTCACCATAGCCCTCTAGGGGCTTCCAAATATCACTTTGCGAATTCCACAAGAACTGTCTTAGTGAAAGGCTTCTTGAGGGGAAAGCTGTAACTCTGTGAGATGATTTCACAGAACACAAATAAGTTTATCAGAAAGCTTCTTTCTCTTTGTTATCGGAGGTTATTTCCTTTGGCCCTATAGTCTTCAAAGGGATCCGAAATATCTGTTCTCAGATTCCACAGAAATAAGGCTAGCAAAGAGATCCACGAAATACAGATGTAACTCTGTGAGATGAATGAACAGAACACTAAGCAGTTTCTCAGAAAGCTTCTTTCCAGATTTCATCTGAGGATATTTCCTTTTTCACCATAGCCCTCTATGGGCTTCCAAATATCACTTTGCCAGTTCCACAAGAACTGTCTTAGCGAAAGGCTTGTTGAGGGGAAAGCTGTAACTCTGTGAGATGATTTCACGGAACACAAAGAAGTTTCTCAGAAAGCTTCTTTCTCTTTGTTATCGGAGGATATTTCCTTTGGCCGTATAGTCTTCAAAGGGAACCGAAATATCTTTTCTCAGATTCCACAGAAATAAGGTTAGCAAAGAGATCCACGAAATACAGATGTAACTCTGTGAGATGAATTAACCAAACACTTAGCAGTTTCTCAGAAAGCTTCTTTCCAGATTTCATCTGAGGATATTTCCTTTTTCACCATAGCCCTCTATGGGCTTCCAAATATCACTTTGCCAGTTCCACAAGAAGTGTCTTAGCGAAAGGCTTGTTGAGGGGAAAGCTGTAACTCTGTGAGATGATTTCACAGAACACAAAGAAGTTTCTCAGAAAGCTTCTTTCTCTTTGTAATCGGAGGATATTTCCTTTGTCCCTATAGTCTTCAATGGAATCTGAAATACCTGTTCTCAGATTCCACAGAAATAAGGCTAGCAAAGAGATCCACGAAATACGGATGTAACTCTCTGAGATGAATTAACAGAACACTAAGCAGTTTCTCAGAAATCTTCTTTCCAGATTTCATCTGAGGATATTTCCTTTTTCACCATAGCCCTCTAAGGGCTTACAAATATCACATTGCCAATTCCACAAGAACTGTCTTAGCGAAAGGCTTCCTGAGGGGAAAGCTGTAACTCTGTGAGATGATTTCACAGAACACAAGGAAGTTTCTCAGACAGCTTCTTTCTCTTTGTTATTGGAGGATATTTCCTTTGGCCCTATATTCTTCAAAGGGATCCGAAATATCTGTTCTCAGATTTCACAGAAATAAGGCTAGCCAAGAGATCCACGAAATACAGATGTAACTCTGTGAGATGAAATAACAGAACACTAAGCAGTTTCTCATAAAGCTTCTTTCCAGATTTCATCTGAGGATATTTCCTTTTTCACCATAGCCCTCTATGGGCTTCAAAATATCACTTTGCCAATTCCACAAGAAGTGTCTTAGCGAAAGGCTTCTTGAGGGGAAAGCTGTAACTCTGTGAGATGATTTCACAGAACACAGAGAAATTTCTCAGAAAGCTTCTTTCTCTTTGTTATCGGAGGTTATTTCCTTTGGCCCTGTAGTCTTCAAAGGGATCCGAAATATCTGTTCTCAGATTCCACAGAAATAAGGCTAGCAAAGAGATCCACGAAATACAGATGTAACTCTGTGAGATGAATTAACAGAACACTAAGCAATTTCTCAGAAAGCTTCTTTCCAGATTTCATCTGAGGATATTTCCTTTTTCAACATAGCCCTCTATGGGATTCCAAATATCACTTTGCCAATTCCACAAGAACTGTCCTAGCGAAAGGCTTCTTGAGGGGAAAGCTGTAACTCTGTGAGATGATTTCTCAGAACGCAAAGAAGTTTCTCAGAAAGCTTCTTTCTCTTTGTTATCGGAGGATATTTCCTTTGGCCCTATAGTCTTCAATGGGATCCGAAATATCTGTTCTCAGATTCCACAGAAATAAGGCTAGCAAAGAGATCCACGAAATACACATGTAACTCTGTGAGATGAATTAACAGAACACTAAGCAGTTTCTCAGAAAGCTTCTTTCCAGATTTCATCTGAGGATATTTCCTTTTTCACCTTAGCCCTCTATGGGATTCCAAATATCACTTTGCCAATTCCACAAGAACTGTCTTAGCGAAAGGCTTCTTGAGAGGAAAGCTGTAACTCTGTGAGATGATTTCTCAGAACGCAAAGAAGTTTCTCAGAAAGCATCTTTCTCTTTGTTATCGGAGGATATTTCCTTTGGCCCTATAGTCTTCAATGGGATCCGAAATATCTGTTCTCAGATTCCACAGAAATAAGG
The DNA here is from genome assembly GCF_043159975.1 of Macaca nemestrina. Lineage (NCBI taxonomy): Eukaryota > Metazoa > Chordata > Mammalia > Primates > Cercopithecidae > Macaca > Macaca nemestrina. Next base: position 76,758,164 of record NC_092139.1, on the reverse strand, counting down.
CTAGCAAAGAGATCCACGAAATACAGATGTAACTCTGTGAGATGAATTAACAGAACACTAAGCAGTTTCTCAGAAAGCTTCTTTCCAGATTTCATCTGAGGATATTTCCTTTTTCACCATAGCCCTCTATGGGCTTCCAAATATCACTTTGCCAATTCCACAAGAACTGTCTTAGCGAAAGGCTTCTTGAGGGGAAAGCTGTAACTCTGTGAGATGATTTCACAGAACACACAGAAGTTTCCAAGAAAGCTTCTTTCTCTTTGTTATGGGAGGATATTTCCTTTGGCCCTATAGTCTTCAAAGGGATCCGAAATATCTGTTCTCAGATTCCACAGAAATAAGGCTAGCAAAGAGATCCACGAAATACAGATGTAACTCTGTGAGATGAATGAACAGAACACTAAGCAGATTATCAGAAAGCTTCTTTCCAGATTTCATCTGAGGATATTTCCTTTTTCACCATAGCCCTCTATGGGCTTCCAAATATCACTTTGCCAGTTCCACAAGAACTGTCTTAGCGAAAGGCTTCCTGAGGGGAAAGCTGTAACTCTGTGAGATCATTTCACAGAACACAAAGAAGTTTCTCAGACAGCTTCTTTCTCTTTGTTATCGGAGGATATTTCCTTTGGCCCTATATTCTTCAAAGGGATCCGAAATATATATTCTCAGATTCCACAGAAATAAGGCTAGCAAAGAGATCCACGAAATACAGATGTAACTCTGTGAGTTGAATTAACAGAACACTAAGCAGTTTCTCAGAAAGCTTCTTTCCAGATTTCATCTGAGGATATTTCCTTTTTCACCATAGCCCTCTATGGGCTTCCAAATATCACTTTGCCAATTCCACAAGAAGTGTCTTAGCGAAAGGCTTCTTGAGGGGAAAGCTGTCACTCTGTGAGATGATTTCACAGAACACACAGAAGTTTCCAAGAAAGCTTCTTTCTCTTTGTTATGGGAGGATATTTCCTTTGGCCCTATAGTCTTCAAAGGGATCCGAAATATCTGCTCTAAGATTCCACAGAAATAAGGCTAGCAAAGAGATCCACGAAATACAGATGTAACTCTGTGAGATGAATGAACAGAACACTAAGCAGTTTCTCAGAAAGCTTCTTTCCAGATTTCATCTGAGGATATTTCCTTTTTCACCATAGCCCTCTATGGGCTTCCAAATATCACTTTGCCAGTTCCACAAGAACTGTCTTAGCGAAAGGCTTCTTGAGGGGAAAGCTGTAACTCTGTGAGATGATTTCACGGAACACAAAGAAGTTTCTCAGAAAGCTTCTTTCTCTTTGTTATCGGAGGATATTTCCTTTGGCCGTATAGTCTTCAAAGGGAACCGAAATATCTTTTCTCAGATTCCACAGAAATAAGGTTAGCAAAGAGATCCACGAAATACAGATGTAACTCTGTGAGATGAATTAACCGAACACTAAGCAGTTTCTCAGAAAGCTTCTTTCCAGATTTCATCTGAGGATATTTCCTTTTTCACCATAGCCCTCTATGGGCTTCCAAATATCACTTTGCCAGTTCCACAAGAACTGTCTTAGCGAAAGGCTTGTTGAGGGGAAAGCTGTAACTCTGTGAGATGATTTCATAGAACACAAAGAAGTTTCTGAGAAAGCTTCTTTCTCTTTGTAATCGGAGGATATTTCCTTTGTCCCTATAGTCTTCAATGGGATCTGAAATACCTGTTCTCAGATTCCACAGAAATAAGGCTAGCAAAGAGATCCTCGAAATACGGATGTAACTCTATGAGATGAATTAACAGAACACTAAGCAGTTTCTCAGAAATCTTCTTTCCAGATTTCATTTGAGGATATTTCCTTTTTCACCATAGCCCTCTATGGGCTTACAAATATCACATTGCCAATTCCACAAGAACTGTCTTAGCGAAAGGCTTTTTGAGGGGAAAGCTGTAACTCTGTGAGATGATTTCACAGAACACAAAGAAATTTCTCAGAAAGCTTCTTTCTCTTTGTTATCGGAGGTTATTTCCTTTGGCCCTATAGTCTTCAAAGGGATCCGAAATATCTGTTCTCAGATTTCACAGAAATAAGGCTAGCAAAGAGATCCACGAAATACAGATGTAACTCTGTGAGATGAATTAACAGAACACTAAGTAGTTTGTCAGAAAGCTTCTTTCCAGATTTCATCTGAGGATATTTCCTTTTTCACCATAGCCCTCTATGGGATTCCAAATATCACTTTGCCAATTCCACAAGAACTGTCCTAGCGAAAGGCTTCTTGAGGGGAAAGCTGTAACTCTGTGAGATGATTTCTCAGAACGCAAAGAAGTTTCTCAGAAAGCTTCTTTCTCTTTGTTATCGGAGGATATTTCCTTTGGCCCTATAGTCTTCAATAGGATCCGAAATATCTGTTCTCAGATTCCACAGAAATAAGGCTAGCAAAGAGATCCACGAAATACAGATGTAACTCCGTGAGATGAATTAACAGAACACAAAGCAGTTTCTCAGAAAGCTTCTTTCCAGATTTCATATGAGGATATTTCCTTTTTCACCATAGCCCTCTATGGGCTTCCAAATATCACTTTGCCAATTCCACAAGAACTGTCTTAGCGAAAGGCTTCTTGAGGGGAAAGCTGTAACTCTGTGAGATGATTTCACAGAACACACAGAAGTTTCCAAGAAAGCTTCTTTCTCTTTGTTATGGGAGGATATTTCCTTTCGCCCTATAGTCTTCAATGGGATCCGAAATATCTGTTCTCAGATTCCACAGAAATAAGGCTAGCAAAGAGATCCACGAAATACAGATGTAACTCTGTGAGATGAATGAACAGAACACTAAGCAGTTTCTCAGAAAGCTTCTTTCCAGATTTCATCTGAGGATATTTCCTTTTTCACCATAGCCCTCTATGGGCTTCCAAATATCACTTTGCCAATTCCACAAGAACTGTCTTAGCGAAAGGCTTCTTGAGGGGAAAGCTGTAACTCTGTGAGATGATTTCACGGAACACAAAGAAGTTTCTCAGAAAGCTTCTTTCTCTTTGTTATCGGAGGATATTTCCTTTGGCCGTATAGTCTTCATAGGGAACCGAAATATGTTTTCTCAGATTCCACAGAAATAAGGTTAGCAAAGAGATCCACGAAATACAGATGTAACTCTGTGAGATGAATTAAACGAACACTAAGCAGTTTCTCAGAAAGCTTCTTTCCAGATTTCATCTGAGGATATTTCCTTTTTCACCATAGCCCTCTATGGGCTTCCAAATATCACTTTGCCAGTTCCACAAGAACTGTCTTAGCGAAAGGCTTGTTGAGGGGAAAGCTGTAACTCTGTGAGATGATTTCACAGAACACAAAAAAGTTTCTGAGAAAGCTTCTTTCTCTTTGTAATCGGAGGATATTTCCTTTGTCCCTATAGTCTTCAATGGGATCTGAAATACCTGTTCTCAGATTCCACAGAAATAAGGCTAGCAAAGAGATCCTCGAAATACGGATGTAACTCTATGAGATGAATTAACAGAACACTAAGCAGTTTCTCAGAAATCTTCTTTCCAGATTTCATCTGAGGATATTTCCTTTTTCACCATAGCCCTCTATGGGCTTACAAATATCACATTGCCAATTCCACAAGAACTGTCTTAGCGAAAGGCTTCCTGAGGGGAAAGCTGTAACTCTGTGAGATGATTTCACAGAACACAAAGAAGTTTCTCAGACAGCTTCTTTCTCTTTGTTATAGGAGGATATTTCCTTTGGCCCTATAGTCTTCAAAGGGATCCGAAATATCTGTTCTCAGATTTCACAGAAATAAGGCTAGCAAAGAGATCCACGAAATACAGATGTAACTCTGTGAGATGAATTAACAGAACACTAAGCAGTTTGTCAGAAAGCTTCTTTCCAGATTTCATCTGAGGATATTTCCTTTTTCACCTTAGCCCTCTATGGGATTCCAAATATCACTTTGCCAATTCCACAAGAACTGTCTTAGCGAAAGGCTTCTTGAGAGGAAAGCTGTAACTCTGTGAGATGATTTCTCAGAACGCAAAGAAGTTTCTCAGAAAGCATCTTTCTCTTTGTTATCGGAGGATATTTCCTTTGGCCCTATAGTCTTCAATGGGATCCGAAATATCTGTTCTCAGATTCCACAGAAATAAGGCTAGCAAAGAGATCCACGAAATACAGATGTAACTCTGTGAGATGAATTAACAGAACACTAAGCAGTTTCTCAGAAAGCTTCTTTCCAGATTTCATCTGAGGATATTTCCTTTTTCACCATAGCCCTCTATGGGCTTCCAAATATCACTTTGCCAATTCCACAAGAACTGTCTTAGCGAAAGGCTTCTTGAGGGGAAAGCTGTAACTCTGTGAGATGATTTCACAGAACACACAGAAGTTTCCAAGAAAGCTTCTTTCTCTTTGTTATGGGAGGATATTTCCTTTGGCCCTATAGTCTTCAAAGGGATCCGAAATATCTGTTCTCAGATTCCACAGAAATAAGGCTAGCAAAGAGATCCACGAAATACAGATGTAACTCTGTGAGATGAATGAACAGAACACTAACCAGTTTCTCAGAAAGCTTCTTTCCAGATTTCATCTGAGGATATTTCCTTTTTCACCATAGCCCTCTATGGGTTTCCAAATATCACTTTGCCAGTTCCACAAGAACTGTCTTAGCGAAAGGCTTCCTGAGGGGAAAGCTGTAACTCTGTGAGATGATTTCACAGAACACAAAGAAGTTTCTCAGAAAGCTTCTTTCTCTTTGTTATCGGAGGATATTTCCTTTGGCCCTATATTCTTCAAAGGGATCCGAAATATATATTCTCAGATTCCACAGAAATAAGGCTAGCAAAGAGATCCACGAAATACAGATGTAACTCTGTGAGATGAATTAACAGAACACTAAGCAGTTTCTCAGAAAGCTTCTTTCCAGATTTCATCTGAGGATATTTCCTTTTTCACCATAGCCCTCTATGGGCTTCCAAATATCACTTTGCCAATTCCACAAGAAGTGTCTTAGCGAAAGGCTTCTTGAGGGGAAAGCTGTCACTCTGTGAGATGATTTCACAGAACACACAGAAGTTTCCAAGAAAGCTTCTTTCTCTTTGTTATGGGAGGATATTTCCTTTGGCCCTATAGTCTTCAAAGGGATCCGAAATATCTGCTCTAAGATTCCACAGAAATAAGGCTAGCAAAGAGATCCACGAAATACAGATGTAACTCTGTGAGATGAATGAACAGAACACTAAGCAGTTTCTCAGAAAGCTTCTTTCCAGATTTCATCTGAGGATATTTCCTTTTTCACCATAGCCCTCTATGGGCTTCCAAATATCACTTTGCCAGTTCCACAAGAACTGTCTTAGCGAAAGGCTTCTTGAGGGGAAAGCTGTAACTCTGTGAGATGATTTCACGGAACACAAAGAAGTTTCTCAGACAGCTTCTTTCTCTTTGTTATCGGAGGATATTTCCTTTGGCCCTATATTCTTCAAAGGGATCCGAAATATATATTCTCAGATTCCACAGAAATAAGGCTAGCAAAGAGATCCACGAAATACAGATGTAACTCTGTGAGTTGAATTAACAGAACACTAAGCAGTTTCTCAGAAAGCTTCTTTCCAGATTTCATCTGAGGATATTTCCTTTTTCACCATAGCCCTCTATGGGCTTCCAAATATCACTTTGCCAATTCCACAAGAAGTGTCTTAGCGAAAGGCTTCTTGAGGGGAAAGCTGTCACTCTGTGAGATGATTTCACAGAACACACAGAAGTTTCCAAGAAAGCTTCTTTCTCTTTGTTATGGGAGGATATTTCCTTTGGCCCTATAGTCTTCAAAGGGATCCGAAATATCTGCTCTAAGATTCCACAGAAATAAGGCTAGCAAGGAGATCCACGAAATACAGATGTAACTCTGTGAGATGAATGAACAGAACACTAAGCAGTTTCTCAGAAAGCTTCTTTCCAGATTTCATCTGAGGATATTTCCTTTTTCACCATAGCCCTCTATGGGCTTCCAAATATCACTTTGCCAGTTCCACAAGAACTGTCTTAGCGAAAGGCTTCTTGAGGGGAAAGCTGTAACTCTGTGAGATGATTTCACGGAACACAAAGAAGTTTCTCAGAAAGCTTCTTTCTCTTTGTTATCGGAGGATATTTCCTTTGGCCGTATAGTCTTCAAAGGGAACCGAAATATCTTTTCTCAGATTCCACAGAAATAAGGTTAGCAAAGAGATCCACGAAATACAGATGTAACTCTGTGAGATGAATTAACCGAACACTAAGCAGTTTCTCAGAAAGCTTCTTTCCAGATTTCATCTGAGGATATTTCCTTTTTCACCATAGCCCTCTATGGGCTTCCAAATATCACTTTGCCAGTTCCACAAGAACTGTCTTAGCGAAAGGCTTGTTGAGGGGAAAGCTGTAACTCTGTGAGATGATTTCATAGAACACAAAGAAGTTTCTGAGAAAGCTTCTTTCTCTTTGTAATCGGAGGATATTTCCTTTGTCCCTATAGTCTTCAATGGGATCTGAAATACCTGTTCTCAGATTCCACAGAAATAAGGCTAGCAAAGAGATCCTCGAAATACGGATGTAACTCTATGAGATGAATTAACAGAACACTAAGCAGTTTCTCAGAAATCTTCTTTCCAGATTTCATTTGAGGATATTTCCTTTTTCACCATAGCCCTCTATGGGCTTACAAATATCACATTGCCAATTCCACAAGAACTGTCTTAGCGAAAGGCTTTTTGAGGGGAAAGCTGTAACTCTGTGAGATGATTTCACAGAACACAAAGAAATTTCTCAGAAAGCTTCTTTCTCTTTGTTATCGGAGGTTATTTCCTTTGGCCCTATAGTCTTCAAAGGGATCCGAAATATCTGTTCTCAGATTTCACAAAAATAAGGCTAGCAAAGAGATCCACGAAATACAGATGTAACTCTGTGAGATGAATTAACAGAACACTAAGTAGTTTGTCAGAAAGCTTCTTTCCAGATTTCATCTGAGGATATTTCCTTTTTCACCATAGCCCTCTATGGGATTCCAAATATCACTTTGCCAATTCCACAAGAACTGTCCTAGCGAAAGGCTTCTTGAGGGGAAAGCTGTAACTCTGTGAGATGATTTCTCAGAACGCAAAGAAGTTTCTCAGAAAGCTTCTTTCTCTTTGTTATCGGAGGATATTTCCTTTGGCCCTATAGTCTTCAATAGGATCCGAAATATCTGTTCTCAGATTCCACAGAAATAAGGCTAGCAAAGAGATCCACGAAATACAGATGTAACTCCGTGAGATGAATTAACAGAACACAAAGCAGTTTCTCAGAAAGCTTCTTTCCAGATTTCATATGAGGATATTTCCTTTTTCACCATAGCCCTCTATGGGCTTCCAAATATCACTTTGCCAATTCCACAAGAACTGTCTTAGCGAAAGGCTTCTTGAGGGGAAAGCTGTAACTCTGTGAGATGATTTCACAGAACACACAGAAGTTTCCAAGAAAGCTTCTTTCTCTTTGTTATGGGAGGATATTTCCTTTCGCCCTATAGTCTTCAATGGGATCCGAAATATCTGTTCTCAGATTCCACAGAAATAAGGCTAGCAAAGAGATCCACGAAATACAGATGTAACTCTGTGAGATGAATGAACAGAACACTAAGCAGTTTCTCAGAAAGCTTCTTTCCAGATTTCATCTGAGGATATTTCCTTTTTCACCATAGCCCTCTATGGGCTTCCAAATATCACTTTGCCAATTCCACAAGAACTGTCTTAGCGAAAGGCTTCTTGAGGGGAAAGCTGTAACTCTGTGAGATGATTTCACGGAACACAAAGAAGTTTCTCAGAAAGCTTCTTTCTCTTTGTTATCGGAGGATATTTCCTTTGGCCGTATAGTCTTCAAAGGGAACCGAAATATGTTTTCTCAGATTCCACAGAAATAAGGTTAGCAAAGAGATCCACGAAATACAGATGTAACTCTGTGAGATGAATTAAACGAACACTAAGCAGTTTCTCAGAAAGCTTCTTTCCAGATTTCATCTGAGGATATTTCCTTTTTCACCATAGCCCTCTATGGGCTTCCAAATATCACTTTGCCAGTTCCACAAGAACTGTCTTAGCGAAAGGCTTGTTGAGGGGAAAGCTGTAACTCTGTGAGATGATTTCACAGAACACAAAAAAGTTTCTGAGAAAGCTTCTTTCTCTTTGTAATCGGAGGATATTTCCTTTGTCCCTATAGTCTTCAATGGGATCTGAAATACCTGTTCTCAGATTCCACAGAAATAAGGCTAGCAAAGAGATCCTCGAAATACGGATGTAACTCTATGAGATGAATTAACAGAACACTAAGCAGTTTCTCAGAAATCTTCTTTCCAGATTTCATCTGAGGATATTTCCTTTTTCACCATAGCCCTCTATGGGCTTACAAATATCACATTGCCAATTCCACAAGAACTGTCTTAGCGAAAGGCTTCCTGAGGGGAAAGCTGTAACTCTGTGAGATGATTTCACAGAACACAAAGAAGTTTCTCAGACAGCTTCTTTCTCTTTGTTATAGGAGGATATTTCCTTTGGCCCTATAGTCTTCAAAGGGATCCGAAATATCTGTTCTCAGATTTCACAGAAATAAGGCTAGCAAAGAGATCCACGAAATACAGATGTAACTCTGTGAGATGAATTAACAGAACACTAAGCAGTTTGTCAGAAAGCTTCTTTCCAGATTTCATCTGAGGATATTTCCTTTTTCACCTTAGCCCTCTATGGGATTCCAAATATCACTTTGCCAATTCCACAAGAACTGTCTTAGCGAAAGGCTTCTTGAGAGGAAAGCTGTAACTCTGTGAGATGATTTCTCAGAACGCAAAGAAGTTTCTCAGAAAGCATCTTTCTCTTTGTTATCGGAGGATATTTCCTTTGGCCCTATAGTCTTCAATGGGATCCGAAATATCTGTTCTCAGATTCCACAGAAATAAGGCTAGCAAAGAGATCCACGAAATACAGATGTAACTCTGTGAGATGAATTAACAGAACACTAAGCAGTTTCTCAGAAAGCTTCTTTCCAGATTTCATCTGAGGATATTTCCTTTTTCACCATAGCCCTCTATGGGCTTCCAAATATCACTTTGCCAATTCCACAAGAACTGTCTTAGCGAAAGGCTTCTTGAGGGGAAAGCTGTAACTCTGTGAGATGATTTCACAGAACACACAGAAGTTTCCAAGAAAGCTTCTTTCTCTTTGTTATGGGAGGATATTTCCTTTGGCCCTATAGTCTTCAAAGGGATCCGAAATATCTGTTCTCAGATTCCACAGAAATAAGGCTAGCAAAGAGATCCACGAAATACAGATGTAACTCTGTGAGATGAATGAACAGAACACTAACCAGTTTCTCAGAAAGCTTCTTTCCAGATTTCATCTGAGGATATTTCCTTTTTCACCATAGCCCTCTATGGGTTTCCAAATATCACTTTGCCAGTTCCACAAGAACTGTCTTAGCGAAAGGCTTCCTGAGGGGAAAGCTGTAACTCTGTGAGATGATTTCACAGAACACAAAGAAGTTTCTCAGAAAGCTTCTTTCTCTTTGTTATCGGAGGATATTTCCTTTGGCCCTATATTCTTCAAAGGGATCCGAAATATATATTCTCAGATTCCACAGAAATAAGGCTAGCAAAGAGATCCACGAAATACAGATGTAACTCTGTGAGATGAATTAACAGAACACTAAGCAGTTTCTCAGAAAGCTTCTTTCCAGATTTCATCTGAGGATATTTCCTTTTTCACCATAGCCCTCTATGGGCTTCCAAATATCACTTTGCCAATTCCACAAGAAGTGTCTTAGCGAAAGGCTTCTTGAGGGGAAAGCTGTCACTCTGTGAGATGATTTCACAGAACACACAGAAGTTTCCAAGAAAGCTTCTTTCTCTTTGTTATGGGAGGATATTTCCTTTGGCCCTATAGTCTTCAAAGGGATCCGAAATATCTGCTCTAAGATTCCACAGAAATAAGGCTAGCAAAGAGATCCACGAAATACAGATGTAACTCTGTGAGATGAATGAACAGAACACTAAGCAGTTTCTCAGAAAGCTTCTTTCCAGATTTCATCTGAGGATATTTCCTTTTTCACCATAGCCCTCTATGGGCTTCCAAATATCACTTTGCCAGTTCCACAAGAACTGTCTTAGCGAAAGGCTTCTTGAGGGGAAAGCTGTAACTCTGTGAGATGATTTCACGGAACACAAAGAAGTTTCTCAGAAAGCTTCTTTCTCTTTGTTATCGGAGGATATTTCCTTTGGCCGTATAGTCTTCAAAGGGAACCGAAATATCTTTTCTCAGATTCCACAGAAATAAGGTTAGCAAAGAGATCCACGAAATACAGATGTAACTCTGTGAGATGAATTAACCGAACACTAAGCAGTTTCTCAGAAAGCTTCTTTCCAGATTTCATCTGAGGATATTTCCTTTTTCACCATAGCCCTCTATGGGCTTCCAAATATCACTTTGCCAGTTCCACAAGAACTGTCTTAGCGAAAGGCTTGTTGAGGGGAAAGCTGTAACTCTGTGAGATGATTTCATAGAACACAAAGAAGTTTCTGAGAAAGCTTCTTTCTCTTTGTAATCGGAGGATATTTCCTTTGTCCCTATAGTCTTCAATGGGATCTGAAATACCTGTTCTCAGATTCCACAGAAATAAGGCTAGCAAAGAGATCCTCGAAATACGGATGTAACTCTATGAGATGAATTAACAGAACACTAAGCAGTTTCTCAGAAATCTTCTTTCCAGATTTCATTTGAGGATATTTCCTTTTTCACCATAGCCCTCTATGGGCTTACAAATATCACATTGCCAATTCCACAAGAACTGTCTTAGCGAAAGGCTTTTTGAGGGGAAAGCTGTAACTCTGTGAGATGATTTCACAGAACACAAAGAAATTTCTCAGAAAGCTTCTTTCTCTTTGTTATCGGAGGTTATTTCCTTTGGCCCTATAGTCTTCAAAGGGATCCGAAATATCTGTTCTCAGATTTCACAGAAATAAGGCTAGCAAAGAGATCCACGAAATACAGATGTAACTCTGTGAGATGAATTAACAGAACACTAAGTAGTTTGTCAGAAAGCTTCTTTCCAGATTTCATCTGAGGATATTTCCTTTTTCACCATAGCCCTCTATGGGATTCCAAATATCACTTTGCCAATTCCACAAGAACTGTCCTAGCGAAAGGCTTCTTGAGGGGAAAGCTGTAACTCTGTGAGATGATTTCTCAGAACGCAAAGAAGTTTCTCAGAAAGCTTCTTTCTCTTTGTTATCGGAGGATATTTCCTTTGGCCCTATAGTCTTCAATAGGATCCGAAATATCTGTTCTCAGATTCCACAGAAATAAGGCTAGCAAAGAGATCCACGAAATACAGATGTAACTCCGTGAGATGAATTAACAGAACACAAAGCAGTTTCTTAGAAAGCTTCTTTCCAGATTTCATATGAGGATATTTCCTTTTTCACCATAGCCCTCTATGGGCTTCCAAATATCACTTTGCCAATTCCACAAGAACTGTCTTAGCGAAAGGCTTCTTGAGGGGAAAGCTGTAACTCTGTGAGATGATTTCACAGAACACACAGAAGTTTCCAAGAAAGCTTCTTTCTCTTTGTTATGGGAGGATATTTCCTTTCGCCCTATAGTCTTCAATGGGATCCGAAATATCTGTTCTCAGATTCCACAGAAATAAGGCTAGCAAAGAGATCCACGAAATACAGATGTAACTCTGTGAGATGAATGAACAGAACACTAAGCAGTTTCTCAGAAAGCTTCTTTCCAGATTTCATCTGAGGATATTTCCTTTTTCACCATAGCCCTCTATGGGCTTCCAAATATCACTTTGCCAATTCCACAAGAACTGTCTTAGCGAAAGGCTTCTTGAGGGGAAAGCTGTAACTCTGTGAGATGATTTCACGGAACACAAAGAAGTTTCTCAGAAAGCTTCTTTCTCTTTGTTATCGGAGGATATTTCCTTTGGCCGTATAGTCTTCAAAGGGAACCGAAATATGTTTTCTCAGATTCCACAGAAATAAGGTTAGCAAAGAGATCCACGAAATACAGATGTAACTCTGTGAGATGAATTAAACGAACACTAAGCAGTTTCTCAGAAAGCTTCTTTCCAGATTTCATCTGAGGATATTTCCTTTTTCACCATAGCCCTCTATGGGCTTCCAAATATCACTTTGCCAGTTCCACAAGAACTGTCTTAGCGAAAGGCTTGTTGAGGGGAAAGCTGTAACTCTGTGAGATGATTTCACAGAACACAAAGAAGTTTCTGAGAAAGCTTCTTTCTCTTTGTAATCGGAGGATATTTCCTTTGTCCCTATAGTCTTCAATGGGATCTGAAATACCTGTTCTCAGATTCCACAGAAATAAGGCTAGCAAAGAGATCCTCGAAATACGGATGTAACTCTATGAGATGAATTAACAGAACACTAAGCAGTTTCTCAGAAATCTTCTTTCCAGATTTCATCTGAGGATATTTCCTTTTTCACCATAGCCCTCTATAGGCTTACAAATATCACATTGCGAATTCCACAAGAACTGTCTTAGCGAAAGGCTTCCTGAGGGGAAAGCTGTAACTCTGTGAGATGATTTCACAGAACACAAAGAAGTTTCTCAGACAGCTTCTTTCTCTTTGTTATCGGAGGATATTTCCTTTGGCCCTATAGTCTTCAAAGGGATCCGAAATATCTGTTCTCAGATTTCACAGAAATAAGGCTAGCAAAGAGATCCACGAAATACAGATGTAACTCTGTGAGATGAATTAACAGAACACTAAGTAGTTTGTCAGAAAGCTTCTTTCCAGATTTCATCTGAGGATATTTCCTTTTTCACCATAGCCCTCTATGGGATTCCAAATATCACTTTGCCAATTCCACAAGAACTGTCTTAGCGAAAGGCTTCTTGAGGGGAAAGCTGTAACTCTGTGAGATGATTTCTCAGAACGCAAAGAAGTTTCTCAGAAAGCTTCTTTCTCTTTGTTATCGGAGGATATTTCCTTTGGCCCTATAGTCTTCAATGGGATCCGAAATATCTGTTCTCAGATTCCACAGAAATAAGGCTAGCAAAGAGATCCACGAAATACAGATGTAACTCTGTGAGATGAATTAACAGAACACTAAGTAGTTTGTCAGAAAGCTTCTTTCCAGATTTCATCTGAGGATATTTCCTTTTTCATCATAGCCCTCTATGGGATTCCAAATATCACTTTGCCAATTCCACAAGAACTGTCTTAGCGAAAGGCTTCTTGAGGGGAAAGCTGTAACTCTGTGAGATGATTTCTCAGAACGCAAAGAAGTTTCTCAGAAAGCTTCTTTCTCTTTGTTATCGGAGGATATTTCCTTTGGCCCTATAGTCTTCAATGGGATCCGAAATATCTGTTCTCAGATTCCACAGAAATAAGGCTAGCAAAGAGATCCACGAAATACAGATGTAACTCCGTGAGATGAATTAACAGAACACTAAGCAGTTTCTCAGAAAGCTTCTTTCCAGATTTCATATGAGGATATTTCCTTTTTCACCATAGCCCTCTATGGGCTTCCAAATATCACTTTGCCAATTCCACAAGAACTGTCTTAGCGAAAGGCTTCTGGAGGGGAAAGCTGTAACTCTGTGAGATGATTTCACAGAACACACAGAAGTTTCCAAGAAAGCTTCTTTCTCTTTGTTATGGGAGGATATTTCCTTTGGCCCTATAGTCTTCAAAGGGATCCGAAATATCTGTTCTCAGATTCCACAGAAATAAGGCTAGCAAAGAGATCCACGAAATACAGATGTAACTCTGTGAGATGAATGAACAGAACACTAAGCAGTTTCTCAGAAAGCTTCTTTCCAGATTTCATCTGAGGATATTTCCTTTTTCACCGTAGCCCTCTATGGGCTTCCAAATATCACTTTGCCAATTCCACAAGAAGTGTCTTAGCGAAAGGCTTCTTGAGGGGAAAGCTGTAACTCTGTGAGATGATTTCACAGAACACAAAGAAGTTTCTCAGAAACCTTCTTTCGCTTTGTTATTGGAAGACATTTCCTTTGGCCCTATAGTCTTCAAAGGGATCCAAAAATATCTGTTCTCAGATTCCACAGAAATAAGGCTAGCAAAGAGATCCACGAAATACAGATGTAACTCTGTGAGATGAATTAACAGAACACTAAGCAGTTTCTCAGAAAGCTTCTTTCCAGATTTCATCTGAGGATATTTCCTTTTTCACCATAGCCCTCTATGGGCTTCCAAATATCACTTTGCCCATTCTACAAGAAGTGTTTTAGCGAAAGGCTTCTTGAGGGGAAAGCTGTAACTCTGTGTGATGATTTCACAGAACACACAGAAGTTTCCAAAAAAGCTTCTTTCTCTTTGTTATGGGAGGATATTTCCTTTGGCCCTATAGTCTTCAAAGGGATCCGAAATATCTGTTCTCAGATTCCACAGAAATAAGGCTAGCAAAGAGATCCACGAAATACAGATGTAACTCTGTGAGATGAATGAACAGAACACTAAGCAGTTTCTCAGAAAGTTTCTTTCCAGATTTTATCTGAGGATAATTCCTTTTTCACCATAGCCCTCTATGGGCTTCCAAATATCACTTTGCCAGTTCCACAAGAACTGTCTTAGCGAAAGGCTTCTTGAGGGGAAAGCTGTAACTCTGTGAGATGATTTCACAGAACACAAAGAAGTTTCTCAGAAAGCTTCTTTCTCTTTGTTATCGGAGGATATTTCCTTTGGCCGTATAGTCTTCAATGGGATCCGAAATATCTGTTCTCAGATTCCACAGAAATAAGGCTAGCAAAGAGATCCACGAAATACAGATGTAACTCTGTGAGATGAATGAACAGAACACTAAGCAGTTTCTCAGAAAGCTTCTTTCCAGATTTCATCTGAGGATATTTCCTTTTTCACCGTAGCCCTCTATGGGCTTCCAAATATCACTTTGCCAATTCCACAAGAAGTGTCTTAGCGAAAGGCTTCTTGAGGGGAAAGCTGTAACTCTGTGAGATGATTTCACAGAACACAAAGAAGTTTCTCAGACAACTTCTTTCTCTTTGTTATCGGAGGATATTTCGTTTGGCCCTATAGTCTTCAAAGGGATCCGAAATATCTCTTCTCAGATTTCACAGAAATAAGGCTAGCAAAGAGATCCACGAAATACAGATGTAACTCTGTGAGATGAATTAACAGAACACTAAGCAATTTCTCAGAAAGCTTCTTTCCAGATTTCATCAGAGGATATTTCCTTTTTCACCATAGCCCTCTATGGGCTTCCAAATATCACTTTGCCAATTCCACAAGAAGTGTCTTAGCGAAAGGCTTTTTGAGGGGAAAGCTGTAACTCTGTGAGATGATTTCACAGAACACAAAGAAATTTCTCAGAAATCTTCTTTCTCTTTGTTATCGGAGGTTATTTCCTTTGGCCCTATAGTCTTCAAAGGGATCCGAAATATCTGTTCTCAGATTCCACAGAAATAAGGCTAGCAAAGAGATCCACGAAATAGAGATGTAACTCTGTGAGATGAATTAACAGAACACTAAGCAATTTCTCAGAAAGCTTCTTTCCATATTTCATCTGAGGATATTTCCTTTTTCACCATAGCCCTCTATGGGATTCCAAATATCATTTGCCAATTCCGCAAGAACTGTCCTAGCGAAAGGCTTCTTGAGGGGAAAGCTGTAACTCTGTGAGATGATTTCTCAGAACGCAAAGTAGTTTCTCAGAAAGCTTCTTTCTCTTTGTTATCGGAGGATATTTCCTTTGGCCCTATAGTCTTCAATAGGATCCGAAATATCTGTTCTCAGATTCCACAGAAGTAAGGCTAGCAAAGAGATCCACGAAATACAGATGTAACTCCGTGAGATGAATTAACAGAACACAAAGCAGTTTCTCAGAAAGCTTCTTTCCAGATTTCATATGAGGATATTTCCTTTTTCACCATAGCCCTCTATGGGCTTCCAAATATCACTTTGCCAATTCCACAAGAACTGTCTTAGCGAAAGGCTTCTTGAGGGGAAAGCTGTAACTCTGTGAGATGATTTCACAGAACACACAGAAGTTTCCAAGAAAGCTTCTTTCTCTTTGTTATGGGAGGATATTTCCTTTGGCCCTATAGTCTTCAATGGGATCCGAAATATATGTTCTCAGATTCCACAGAAATAAGGCTAGCAAAGAGATCCACGAAATACAGATGTAACTCTGTGAGTTGAATTAACAGAACACTAAGCAGTTTCTCAGAAAGCTTCTTTCCAGATTTCATCTGAGGATATTTCCTTTTTCACCATAGCCCTCTATGGGCTTCCAAATATCACTTTGCCAATTCCACAAGAAGTGTCTTAGCGAAAGGCTTCTTGAGGGGAAAGCTGTAACTCTGTGAGATGATTTCACAGAACACACAGAAGTTTCCAAGAAAGCTTCTTTCTCTTTGTTATCGGAGGATATTTCCTTTGGCCGTATAGTCTTCAAAGGGAACCGAAATATCTTTTCTCAGATTCCACAGAAATAAGGTTAGCAAAGAGATCCACGAAATACAGATGTAACTCTGTGAGATGAATTAAACGAACACTAAGCAGTTTCTCAGAAAGCTTCTTTCCAGATTTCATCTGAGGATATTTCCTTTTTCACCATAGCCCTCTATGGGCTTCCAAATATCACTTTGCCAGTTCCACAAGAACTGTCTTAGCGAAAGGCTTGTTGAGGGGAAAGCTGTAACTCTGTGAGATGATTTCACAGAACACAAAGAAGTTTCTGAGAAAGCTTCTTTCTCTTTGTAATCGGAGGATATTTCCTTTGTCCCTATAGTCTTCAATGGGATCTGAAATACCTGTTCTCAGATTCCACAGAAATAAGGCTAGCAAAGAGATCCTCGAAATACGGATGTAACTCTATGAGATGAATTAACAGAACACTAAGCAGTTTCTCAGAAATCTTCTTTCCAGATTTCATCTGAGGATATTTCCTTTTTCACCATAGCCCTCTATGGGCTTACAAATATCACATTGCCAATTCCACAAGAACTGTCTTAGCGAAAGGCTTGTTGAGGGGAAAGCTGTAACTCTGTGAGATGATTTCATAGAACACAAAGAAGTTTCTCAGACAGCTTCTTTCTCTTTGTTATCGGAGGATATTTCCTTTGGCCCTATAGTCTTCAAAGGGATCCGAAATATCTGTTCTCAGATTTCACAGAAATAAGGCTAGCAAAGAGATCCACGAAATACAGATGTAACTCTGTGAGATGAATTAACAGAACACTAAGTAGTTTCTCAGAAAGCTTCTTTCCAGATTTCATCTGAGGATATTTCCTTTTTCACCATAGCCCTCTATGGGATTCCAAATATCACTTTGCCAATTCCAAAAGAACTGTCTAGCGAAAGGCTTCTTGAGGGGAAAGCTGTAACTCTGTGAGATGATTTCTCAGAACGCAAAGAAGTTTCTCAGAAAGCTTCTTTCTCTTTGTTATCGGAGGATATTTCCTTTGGCCCTATAGTCTTCAATGGGATCAGAAATATCTGTTCTCAGATTCCACAGAAATAAGGCTAGCAAAGAGATCCACGAAATACAGATGTACCTCCGTGAGATGAATTAACAGAACACTAAGCAGTTTCTCAGAAAGCTTCTTTCCAGATTTCATATGAGGATATTTCCTTTTTCAACATAGCCCTCTATGGGCTTCCAAATATCACTTTGCCAATTCCACAAGAACTGTCTTAGCGAAAGGCTTCTTGAGGGGAAAGCTGTAACTCTGTGAGATGATTTCACAGAACACACAGAAGTTTCCAAGAAAGCTTCTTTCTCTTTGTTATGGGAGGATATTTCCTTTGACCCTATAGTCTTCAATGGGATCCGAAATATCTGTTCTCAGATTCCACAGAAATAAGGCTAGCAAAGAGATCCACGAAATACAGATGTAACTCTGTGAGATGAATGAACAGAACACTAAGCAGTTTCTCAGAAAGCTTCTTTCCAGATTTCATCTGAGGATATTTCCTTTTTCACCGTAGCCCTCTATTGGCTTCCAAATATCACTTTGCCAATTCCACAAGAAGTGTCTTAGCGAAAGGCTTCTTGAGGGGAAAGCTGTAACTCTGTGAGATGATTTCACAGAACACAAAGAAGTTTCTCAGAAACCTTCTTTCTCTTTGTTATTGGAAGACATTTCCTTTGGCCCTATAGTCTTCAAAGGGATCCAAAAATATCTGTTCTCAGATTCCACAGAAATAAGGCTAGCAAAGAGATCCACGAAATACAGATGTAACTCTGTGAGATGAATTAACAGAACACTAAGCAGTTTCTCAGAAAGCTTCTTTACAGATTTCATCTGATGATATTTCCTTTTTCACCATTGTCCTCTATGGGCTTCCAAATATCACTTTGCCAATTCCACAATAACTGTCTTAGCGAAAGGCTTCTTGAGGGGAAAGCTGTAACTCTGTGAGATGATTTCACAGAACACAAAGAAGTTTCTCAGAAAGCTTCTTTCTCTTTGTAATCGGAGGATATTTCCTTTGGCCCTATAGTCTTCAAAGGGATCTGAAATACCTGTTCTCAGATTCCACAGAAATAAGGCTAGCAAAGAGATCCACGAAATACAGATGTAACTCTGTGAGATGAATGAAAAGAACACTAAGCAGTTTCTCAGAAAGCTTCTTTCCAATTTCATCTGAGGATATTTCCTTTTTCACCATAGCCCTCTATGGGCTTCCAAATATCACTTTGCCAGTTCCACAAGAACTGTCTTAGCGAAAGGCTTCTTGAGGGGAAAACTGTAACTCTGTGAGATGATTTCACGGAACACAAAGAAGTTTCTCAGAAAGCTTCTTTCTCTTTGTTATCGGAGGTTATTTCCTTTGGCCCTATAGTCTTCAAAGGGATCCGAAATATCTGTTCTCAGATTCCACAGAAATAAGGCTAGCAAAGAGATCCACGAAATACAGATGTAACTCTGTGAGATGAATGAACAGAACACTAAGCATTTTCTCAGAAAGCTTCTTTCCAGATTTCATCTGAGGATATTTCCTTTTTCACCATAGCCCTCTATGGGCTTCCAAATATCACTTTGCCCATTCTACAAGAAGTGTTTTAGCGAAAGGCTTCTTGAGGGGAAAGCTGTAACTCTGTGAGATGATTTCACAGAACACACAGAAGTTTCCAAAAAAGCTTCTTTCTCTTTGTTATGGGAGGATATTTCCTTTGGCCCTATAGTCTTCAAAGGGATCCGAAATATCTGTTCTCAGATTCCACAGAAATAAGGCTAGCAAAGAGATCCACGAAATACAGATGTAACTCTGTGAGATGAATGAACAGAACACTAAGCAGTTTCTCAGAAAGCTTCTTTCCAGATTTCATCTGAGGATAATTCCTTTTTCACCATAGCCCTCTATGGGCTTCCAAATATCACTTTGCCAGTTCCACAAGAACTGTCTTAGCGAAAGGCTTCTTGAGGGGAAAGCTGTAACTCTGTGAGATGATTTCACGGAACACAAAGAAGTTTCTCAGAAAGCTTCTTTCTCTTTGTTATCGGAGGTTATTTCCTTTGGCCCTATAGTCTTCAATGGGATCCGAAATATCTGTTCTCAGATTCCACAGAAATAAGGCTAGCAAAGAGATCCACGAAATAGAGATGTAACTCTGTGAGATGAATTAACAGAACACTAAGCAATTTCTCAGAAAGCTTCTTTCCATATTTCATCTGAGGATATTTCCTTTTTCACCATAGCCCTCTATGGGCTTTCAAATATCACTTTGCCAATTCCACAAGAAGTGTCTTAGCGAAAGGCTTCTAGAGGGGAAAGCTGTAACTCTGTAAGATGATTTCACAGAACACACAGAAGTTTCCAAGAAAGCTTCTTTCTCTTTGTTATCGGAGGATATTTCCTTTGGCCGTATAGTCTTCAAAGGGAACCGAAATATCTTTTCTCAGATTCCACAGAAATAAGGTTAGCAAAGAGATCCACGAAATACAGATGTAACTCTGTGAGATGAATTAAACGAACACTAAGCAGTTTCTCAGAAAGCTTCTTTCCAGATTTCATCTGAGGATATTTCCTTTTTCACCATAGCCCTCTATGGGCTTCCAAATATCACTTTGCCAGTTCCACAAGAACTGTCTTAGCGAAAGGCTTGTTGAGGGGAAAGCTGTAACTCTGTGAGATGATTTCACAGAACACAAAGAAGTTTCTGAGAAAGCTTCTTTCTCTTTGTAATCGGAGGATATTTCCTTTGTCCCTATAGTCTTCAATGGGATCTGAAATACCTGTTCTCAGATTCCACAGAAATAAGGCTAGCAAAGAGATCCACGAAATACAGATGTAACTCTGTGAGATGAATTAACAGAACACTAAGTAGTTTCTCAGAAAGCTTCTTTCCAGATTTCATCTGAGGATATTTCCTTTTTCACCATAGCCCTCTATGGGATTCCAAATATCACTTTGCCAATTCCACAAGAACTGTCCTAGCGAAAGGCTTCTTGAGGGGAAAGCCGGAACTCTGTGAGATGATTTCTCAGAACGCAAAGAAGTTTCTCAGAAAGCTTCTTTCTCTTTGTTATCGGAGGATATTTCCTTTGGCCCTATAGTCTTCAATGGTATCCGAAATATCTGTTCTCAGATTCCACAGAAATAAGGCTAGCAAAGAGATCCACGAAATACAGATGTAACTCCGTGAGATGAATTAACAGAACACTAAGCAGTTTCTCAGAAAGCTTCTTTCCAGATTTCATCTGAGGATATTTCCTTTTTCACCGTAGCCCTCTATGGGCTTCCAAATATCACCTTGCCAATTCCACAAGAAGTGTCTTAGCGAAAGGCTTCTTGAGGGGAAAGCTGTAACTCTGTGAGATGATTTCACAGAACACAAAGAAGTTTCTCAGAAACCTTCTTTCTCTTTGTTATTGGAAGACATTTCCTTTGGCCCTATAGTCTTCAAAGGGATCCAAAAATATCTGTTCTCAGATTCCACAGAAATAAGGCTAGCAAAGAGATCCACGAAATACAGATGTAACTCTGTGAGATGAATTAACAGAACACTAAGCAGTTTCTCAGAAAGCTTCTTTACAGATTTCATCTGATGATATTTCCTTTTTCACCATTGTCCTCTATGGGCTTCCAAATATCACTTTGCCAATTCCACAATAACTGTGTTAGCGAAAGGCTTCTTGAGGGGAAAGCTGTAACTCTGTGAGATGATTTCACAGAACACAAAGAAGTTTCTAAAAAAGCTTCTTTCTCTTTGTAATCAGAGGATATTTCCTTTGTCCCTATAGTCTTCAAAGGGATCTGAAATACCTGTTCTCAGATTCCACAGAAATAAGGCTAGCAAAGAGATCCACGAAATACAGATGTAACTCTGTGAGATGAATTAACAGAACACTAAGCAGTTTCTCAGAAAGCTTCTTTCCAGATTTCATCTGAGGATATTTCCTTTTTCACCATAGCCCTCTAGGGGCTTCCAAATATCACTTTGCGAATTCCACAAGAACTGTCTTAGTGAAAGGCTTCTTGAGGGGAAAGCTGTAACTCTGTGAGATGATTTCACAGAACACAAAGAAGTTTCTCAGAAAGCTTCTTTCTCTTTGTTATCGGAGGTTATTTCCTTTGGCCCTATAGTCTTCAAAGGGATCCGAAATATCTGTTCTCAGATTCCACAGAAATAAGGCTAGCAAAGAGATCCACGAAATACAGATGTAACTCTGTGAGATGAATTAACAGAACACTAAGCAGTTTCTCAGAAAGCTTCTTTCCAGATTTCATCTGAGGATATTTCCTTTTTCACCATAGCCCTCTAGGGGCTTCCAAATATCACTTTGCCAATTCCACAAGAAGTGTCTTAGCGAAAGGCTTCTTGAGGGGAAGCTGTAACTCTGTGAGATGATTTCACAGAACACACAGAAGTTTACAAGAAAGCTTCTTTCTCTTTGTTATGGGAGGATATTTCCTTTGGCCCTATAGTCTTCAAAGGGATCCGAAATATCTGTTCTCAGATTCCACAGAAATAAGGCTAGCAAAGAGATCCACGAAATACAGATGTAACTCTGTGAGATGAATGAAAAGAACACTAAGCAGTTTCTCAGAAAGCTTCTTTCCAGATTTCATCTGAGGATATTTCCTTTTTCACCATAGCCCTCTATGGACTTCCAAATATCACTTTGCCAGTTCCACAAGAACTGTCTTAGCGAAAGGCTTCTTGAGGGGAAAACTGTAACTCTGTGAGATGATTTCACGGAACACAAAGAAGTTTCTCAGAAAGCTTCTTTCTCTTTGTTATCGGAGGTTATTTCCTTTGGCCCTATAGTCTTCAAAGGGATCCGAAATATCTGTTCTCAGATTCCACAGAAATAAGGCTAACAAAGAGATCCACGAAATACAGATGTAACTCTGTGAGATGAATTAACAGAACACTAAGCAGTTTCTCAGAAAGCTTCTTTCCAGATTTCATCTGAGGATATTTCCTTTTTCACCATAGCCCTCTATGGGCTTCCAAATATCACTTTGCCCATTCTACAAGAAGTGTTTTAGCGAAAGGCTTCTTGAGGGGAAAGCTGTAACTCTGTGAGATGATTTCACAGAACACACAGAAGTTTCCAAAAAAGCTTCTTTCTCTTTGATATGGGAGGATATTTCCTTTGGCCCTATAGTCTTCAAAGGGATCCGAAATATCTGTTCTCAGATTCCACAGAAATAAGGCTAGCAAAGAGATCCACGAAATACAGATGTAACTCTGTGAGATGAATGAACAGAACACTAAGCAGTTTCTCAGAAAGCTTCTTTCCAGATTTCATCTGAGGATAATTCCTTTTTCACCATAGCCCTCTATGGGCTTCCAAATATCACTTTGCCAGTTCCACAAGAACTGTCTTAGCGAAAGGCTTCTTGAGGGGAAAGCTGTAACTCTGTGAGATGATTTCACGGAACACAAAGAAGTTTCTCAGAAAGCTTCTTTCACTTTGTTATCGGAGGATATTTCCTTTGGCCGTATAGTCTTCAAAGGGAACCGAAATATCATTTCTCAGATTCCACAGAAATAAGGTTAGCAAAGAGATCCACGAAATACAGATGTAACTCTGTGAGATGAATTAACCGAACACTAAGCAGTTTCTCAGAAAGCTTCTTTCCAGATTTCATCTGAGGATATTTCCTTTTTCACCATAGCCCTCTATGGGCTTCCAAATATCACTTTGCCAGTTCCACAAGAACTGTCTTAGCGAAAGGCTTCCTGAGAGGAAAGCTGTAACTCTGTGAGATGATTTCACAGAACACAAAGAAGTTTCTCAGAAAGCTTCTTTCTCTTTGTAATCGGAGGATATTTCCTTTGTCCCTATAGTCTTCAATGGGATCTGAAATACGTGTTCTCAGATTCCACAGAAATAAGGCTAGCAAAGAGATCCACGAAATACAGATGTAACTCCGGGAGATGAATTAACAGAACACTAAGCAGTTTCTCAGAAAGCTTCTTTCCAGATTTCATCTGAGGATATTTCCTTTTTCACCATAGCCCTCTATGGGCTTCCAAATATCACTTTGCCAGTTCCACAAGAACTGTCTTAGCGAAAGGGTTCCTGAGGGGAAAGCTGTAACTCTGTGAGATGATTTCACAGAACACAAAGAAGTTTCTCAGAAACCTTCTTTCTCTTTGTTATTGGAAGACATTTCCTTTGGCCCTATAGTCTTCAATGGGATCCGAAATATCTGTTCTCAGATTCCACAGAAATAAGGCTAGCAAATAGATCCACGAAATACAGATGTAACTCTGTGAGATGAATTAACAGAACACTAAGCAGTTTCTCAGAAAGCTTCTTTACAGATTTCATCTGATGATATTTCCTTTTTCACCATTGCCCTCTATGGGCTTCCAAATATCACTTTGCCAATTCCACAAGAACTGTCTTAGCGAAAGCCTTCTTGAGGGGAAAGCTGTAACTCTGTGAGATGATTTCACAGAACACAAAGAAGTTTCTAAAAAAGCTTCTTTCTCTTTGTAATCGGAGGATATTTCCTTTGTCCCTATAGTCTTCAAAGGGATCTGAAATACCTGTTCTCAGATTCCACAGAAATAAGGCTAGCAAAGAGATCCACGAAATACAGATGTAACTCTGTGAGATGAATTAACAGAACACTAAGCAGTTTCTCAGAAAGCTTCTTTCCAGATTTCATCTGAGGATATTTCCTTTTTCACCATAGCCCTCTATGGGCTTCCAAATATCACTTTTCCAGTTCCACAAGAACTGTCTTAGCGAAAGGCTTGTTGAGGGGAAAGCTGTAACTCTGTGAGATGATTTCATAGAACACAAAGAAGTTTCTGAGAAAGCTTCTTTCTCTTTGTAATCGGAGGATATTTCCTTTGTCCCTATAGTCTTCAAAGGGATCTGAAATACCTGTTCTCAGATTCCACAGAAATAAGGCTAGCAAAGAGATCCTCGAAATACGGATGCAACTCTATGAGATGAATTAACAGAACACTAAGCAGTTTCTCAGAAATCTTCTTTCCAGATTTCATCTGAGGATATTTCCTTTTTCACCATAGCCCTCTATGGGCTTACAAATATCACATTGCCAATTCCACAAGAACTGTCTTAGCGAAAGGCTTCCTTAGGGGAAAGCTGTAACTCTGTGAGATGATTTCACAGAACACAAAGAAGTTTCTCAGACAGCTTCTTTCTCTTTGTTATCGGAGGATATTTCCTTTGGCCCTATAGTCTTCAATGGGATCCGAAATATCTGTTCTCAGATTCCACAGAAATAAGGCTAGCAAAGAGATCCACGAAATACAGATGTAACTCTGTGAGATGAATGAACAGAACACTAAGCAGTTTCTCAGAAAGCTTCTTTCCAGATTTCATCTGAGGATATTTCCTTTTTCACCGTAGCCCTCTATGGGCTTCCAAATATCACTTTGCCAATTCCACAAGAAGTGTCTTAGCGAAAGGCTTCTTGAGGGGAAAGCTGTAACTCTGTGAGATGATTTCACAGAACACAAAGAAGTTTCTCAGACAGCTTCTTTCTCTTTGTTATCGGAGGATATTTCCTTTGGCCCTATAGTCTTCAAAGGGATCCGAAATATCTGTTCTCAGATTTC
The DNA here is from genome assembly GCF_043159975.1 of Macaca nemestrina. NCBI lineage: Eukaryota > Metazoa > Chordata > Mammalia > Primates > Cercopithecidae > Macaca > Macaca nemestrina. The sequence goes on along the minus strand of NC_092139.1, from coordinate 76,733,138 downwards.
ACAGAAATAAGGCTAGCAAAGAGATCCACGAAATACAGATGTAACTCTGTGAGATGAATTAACAGAACACTAAGCAGTTTCTCAGAAAGCTTCTTTCCAGATTTCATCTGAGGATATTTCCTTTTTCACCATAGCCCTCTATGGGCTTCCAAATATCACTTTGCCAATTCCACAAGAAGTGTCTTAGCGAAAGGCTTCTTGAGGGGAAAGCTGTAACTCTGTGAGATGATTTCTCAGAACGCAAAGAAGTTTCTCAGAAAGCTTCTTTCTCTTTGTTATCGGAGGATATTTCCTTTGGCCCTATAGTCTTCAATGGGATCCGAAATATCTGTTCTCAGATTCCACAGAAATAAGGCTAGCAAAGAGATCCACGAAATACAGATGTAACTCCGTGAGATGAATTAACAGAACACTAAGCAGTTTCTCAGAAAGCTTCTTTCCAGATTTCATATGAGGATATTTCCTTTTTCACCATAGCCCTCTATGGGCTTCCAAATATCACTTTGCCAATTCCACAAGAACTGTCTTAGCGAAAGGCTTCTTGAGGGGAAAGCTGTAACTCTGTGAGATGATTTCACAGAACACACAGAAGTTTCCAAGAAAGCTTCTTTCTCTTTGTTATGGGAGGATATTTCCTTTGACCCTATAGTCTTCAATGGGATCCGAAATATCTGTTCTCAGATTCCACAGAAATAAGGCTAGCAAAGAGATCCACGAAATACAGATGTAACTCTGTGAGATGAATGAACAGAACACTAAGCAGTTTCTCAGAAAGCTTCTTTCCAGATTTCATCTGAGGATATTTCCTTTTTCACCGTAGCCCTCTATGGGCTTCCAAATATCACTTTGCCAATTCCACAAGAAGTGTCTTAGCGAAAGGCTTCTTGAGGGGAAAGCTGTAACTCTGTGAGATGATTTCACAGAACACAAAGAAGTTTCTCAGAAACCTTCTTTCTCTTTTTTTATTGGAAGACATTTCCTTTGGCCCTATAGTCTTCAAAGGGATCCAAAAATATCTGTTCTCAGATTCCACAGAAATAAGGCTAGCAAAGAGATCCACGAAATACAGATGTAACTCTGTGAGATGAATTAACAGAACACTAAGCAGTTTCTCAGAAAGCTTCTTTACAGATTTCATCTGATGATATTTCCTTTTTCACCATTGTCCTCTATGGGCTTCCAAATATCACTTTGCCAATTCCACAATAACTGTCTTAGCGAAAGGCTTCTTGAGGGGAAAGCTGTAACTCTGTGAGATGATTTCACAGAACACAAAGAAGTTTCTAAAAAAGCTTCTTTCTCTTTGTAATCGGAGGATATTTCCTTTGTCCCTATAGTCTTCAAAGGGATCTGAAATACCTGTTCTCAGATTCCACAGAAATAAGGCTAGCAAAGAGATCCACGAAATACAGATGTAACTCTGTGAGATGAATTAACAGAACACTAAGCAATTTCTCAGAAAGCTTCTTTCCAGATTTCATCTGAGGATATTTCCTTTTTCACCATAGCCCTCTAGGGGCTTCCAAATATCACTTGGCGAATTCCACAAGAACTGTCTTAGTGAAAGGCTTCTTGAGGGGAAAGCTGTAACTCTGTGAGATGATTTCACAGAACACAAAGAAGTTTCTCAGAAAGCTTCTTTCTCTTTGTTATCGGAGGTTATTTCCTTTGGCCCTATAGTCTTCAAAGGGATCCGAAATATCTGTTCTCAGATTCCACAGAAATAAGGCTAGCAAAGAGATCCACGAAATACAGATGTAACTCTGTGAGATGAATGAACAGAACACTAAGCAGTTTCTCAGAAAGCTTCTTTCCAGATTTCATCTGAGGATATTTCCTTTTTCACCATAGCCCTCTATGGGCTTCCAAATATCACTTTGCCAATTCCACAAGAAGTGTCTTAGCGAAAGGCTTCTTGAGGGGAAGCTGTAACTCTGTGAGATGATTTCACAGAACACACAGAAGTTTCCAAGAAAGCTTCTTTCTCTTTGTTATGGGAGGATATTTCCTTTGGCCCTATAGTCTTCAAAGGGATCCGAAATATCTGTTCTCAGATTCCACAGAAATAAGGCTAGCAAAGAGATCCACGAAATACAGATGTAACTCTGTGAGATGAATGAAAAGAACACTAAGCAGTTTCTCAGAAAGCTTCTTTCCAGATTTCATCTGAGGGTATTTCCTTTTTCACCATAGCCCTCTAGGGGCTTCCAAATATCACTTTGCCAGTTCCACAAGAACTGTCTTAGCGAAAGGCTTCTTGAGGGGAAAACTGTAACTCTGTGAGATGATTTCACGGAACACAAAGAAGTTTCTCAGAAAGCTTCTTTCTCTTTGTTATCGGAGGTTATTTCCTTTGGCCCTATAGTCTTCAAAGGGATCCGAAATATCTGTTCTCAGATTCCACAGAAATAAGGCTAGCAAAGAGATCCACGAAATACAGATGTAACTCTGTGAGATGAATTAACAGAATACTAAGCAGTTTCTCAGAAAGCTTCTTTCCAGATTTCATCTGAGGATATTTCCTTTTTCACCATAGCCCTCTATGGGCTTCCAAATATCACTTTGCCCATTCTACAAGAAGTGTTTTAGCGAAAGGCTTCTTGAGGGGAAAGCTGTAACTCTGTGAGATGATTTCACAGAACACACAGAAGTTTCCAAGAAAGCTTCTTTCTCTTTGTTATGGGAGGATATTTCCTTTGGCCCTATAGTCTTCAAAGGGATCCGAAATATCTGTTCTCAGATTCCACAGAAATAAGGCTAGCAAAGAGATCCACGAAATACAGATGTAACTCTGTGAGATGAATGAAAAGAACACTAAGCAGTTTCTCAGAAAGCTTCTTTCCAGATTTCATCTGAGGATATTTCCTTTTTCACCATAGCCCTCTATGGGCTTCCAAATATCACTTTGCCAGTTCCACAAGAACTGTCTTAGCGAAAGGCTTCTTGAGGGGAAAACTGTAACTCTGTGAGATGATTTCACGGAACACAAAGAAGTTTCTCAGAAAGCTTCTTTCTCTTTGATATCGGAGGTTATTTCCTTTGGCCCTATAGTCTTCAAAGGGATCCGAAATATCTGTTCTCAGATTCCACAGAAATAAGGCTAACAAAGAGATCCACGAAATACAGATGTAACTCTGTGAGATGAATTAACAGAACACTAAGCAGTTTCTCAGAAAGCTTCTTTCCAGATTTCATCTGAGGATATTTCCTTTTTCACCATAGCCCTCTATGGGCTTCCAAATATCACTTTGCCCATTCTACAAGAAGTGTTTTAGCGAAAGGCTTCTTGAGGGGAAAGCTGTAACTCTGTGAGATGATTTCACAGAACACAAAGAAGTTTCCAAAAAAGCTTCTTTCTCTTTGATATGGGAGGATATTTCCTTTGGCCCTATAGTCTTCAAAGGGATCCGAAATATCTGTTCTCAGATTCCACAGAAATAAGGCTAGCAAAGAGATCCACGAAATACAGATGTAACTCTGTGAGATGAATGAACAGAACACTAAGCAGTTTCTCAGAAAGCTTCTTTCCAGATTTCATCTGAGGATATTTCCTTTTTCACCGTAGCCCTCTATGGGCTTCCAAATATCACTTTGCCAATTCCACAAGAAGTGTCTTAGCGAAAGGCTTCTTGAGGGGAAAGCTGTAACTCTGTGAGATGATTTCACAGAACACAAAGAAGTTTCTCAGAAAGCTTCTTTCTCTTTGTTATCGGAGGATATTTCCTTTGGCCCTATAGTCTTCAAAGGGATCCGAAATATCTGTTCTCAGATTTCACAGAAATAAGGCTAGCAAAGAGATCCACGAAATACAGATGTAACTCTGTGAGATGAATTAACAGAACACTAAGCAGTTTCTCAGAAAGCTTCTTTCCAGATTTCATCTGAGGATATTTCCTTTTTCACCATAGCCCTCTATGGGCTTCCAAATATCACTTTGCCAATTCCACAAGAAGTGTCTTAGCGAAAGGCTTCTTGAGGGGAAAGCTGTAACTCTGTGAGATGATTTCTCAGAACGCAAAGAAGTTTCTCAGAAAGCTTCTTTCTCTTTGTTATCGGAGGATATTTCCTTTGGCCCTATAGTCTTCAATGGGATCCGAAATATCTGTTCTCAGATTCCACAGAAATAAGGCTAGCAAAGAGATCCACGAAATACAGATGTAACTCCGTGAGATGAATTAACAGAACACTAAGCAGTTTCTCAGAAAGCTTCTTTCCAGATTTCATATGAGGATATTTCCTTTTTCACCATAGCCCTCTATGGGCTTCCAAATATCACTTTGCCAATTCCACAAGAACTGTCTTAGCGAAAGGCTTCTTGAGGGGAAAGCTGTAACTCTGTGAGATGATTTCACAGAACACACAGAAGTTTCCAAGAAAGCTTCTTTCTCTTTGTTATGGGAGGATATTTCCTTTGACCCTATAGTCTTCAATGGGATCCGAAATATCTGTTCTCAGATTCCACAGAAATAAGGCTAGCAAAGAGATCCACGAAATACAGATGTAACTCTGTGAGATGAATGAACAGAACACTAAGCAGTTTCTCAGAAAGCTTCTTTCCAGATTTCATCTGAGGATATTTCCTTTTTCACCGTAGCCCTCTATGGGCTTCCAAATATCACTTTGCCAATTCCACAAGAAGTGTCTTAGCGAAAGGCTTCTTGAGGGGAAAGCTGTAACTCTGTGAGATGATTTCACAGAACACAAAGAAGTTTCTCAGAAACCTTCTTTCTCTTTTTTTATTGGAAGACATTTCCTTTGGCCCTATAGTCTTCAAAGGGATCCAAAAATATCTGTTCTCAGATTCCACAGAAATAAGGCTAGCAAAGAGATCCACGAAATACAGATGTAACTCTGTGAGATGAATTAACAGAACACTAAGCAGTTTCTCAGAAAGCTTCTTTACAGATTTCATCTGATGATATTTCCTTTTTCACCATTGTCCTCTATGGGCTTCCAAATATCACTTTGCCAATTCCACAATAACTGTCTTAGCGAAAGGCTTCTTGAGGGGAAAGCTGTAACTCTGTGAGATGATTTCACAGAACACAAAGAAGTTTCTAAAAAAGCTTCTTTCTCTTTGTAATCGGAGGATATTTCCTTTGTCCCTATAGTCTTCAAAGGGATCTGAAATACCTGTTCTCAGATTCCACAGAAATAAGGCTAGCAAAGAGATCCACGAAATACAGATGTAACTCTGTGAGATGAATTAACAGAACACTAAGCAATTTCTCAGAAAGCTTCTTTCCAGATTTCATCTGAGGATATTTCCTTTTTCACCATAGCCCTCTAGGGGCTTCCAAATATCACTTTGCGAATTCCACAAGAACTGTCTTAGTGAAAGGCTTCTTGAGGGGAAAGCTGTAACTCTGTGAGATGATTTCACAGAACACAAAGAAGTTTCTCAGAAAGCTTCTTTCTCTTTGTTATCGGAGGTTATTTCCTTTGGCCCTATAGTCTTCAAAGGGATCCGAAATATCTGTTCTCAGATTCCACAGAAATAAGGCTAGCAAAGAGATCCACGAAATACAGATGTAACTCTGTGAGATGAATGAACAGAACACTAAGCAGTTTCTCAGAAAGCTTCTTTCCAGATTTCATCTGAGGATATTTCCTTTTTCACCATAGCCCTCTATGGGATTCCAAATATCACTTTGCCAATTCCACAAGAACTGTCCTAGCGAAAGGCTTCTTGAGGGGAAAGCCGGAACTCTGTGAGATGATTTCTCAGAACGCAAAGAAGTTTCTCAGAAAGCTTCTTTCTCTTTGTAATCGGAGGATATTTCCTTTGGCCCTATAGTCTTCAATGGTATCCGAAATATCTGTTCTCAGATTCCACAGAAATAAGGCTAGCAAAGAGATCCACGAAATACAGATGTAACTCCGTGAGATGAATTAATAGAACACTAAGCAGTTTCTCAGAAAGCTTCTTTCCAGATTTCATCTGAGGATATTTCCTTTTTCACCGTAGCCCTCTATGGGCTTCCAAATATCACCTTGCCAATTCCACAAGAAGTGTCTTAGCGAAAGGCTTCTTGAGGGGAAAGCTGTAACTCTGTGAGATGATTTCACAGAACACAAAGAAGTTTCTCAGAAACCTTCTTTCTCTTTGTTATTGGAAGACATTTCCTTTGGCCCTATAGTCTTCAAAGGGATCCAAAAATATCTGTTCTCAGATTCCACAGAAATAAGGCTAGCAAAGAGATCCACGAAATACAGATGTAACTCTGTGAGATGAATTAACAGAACACTAAGCAGTTTCTCAGAAAGCTTCTTTACAGATTTCATCTGATGATATTTCCTTTTTCACCATTGTCCTCTATGGGCTTCCAAATATCACTTTGCCAATTCCACAATAACTGTGTTAGCGAAAGGCTTCTTGAGGGGAAAGCTGTAACTCTGTGAGATGATTTCACAGAACACAAAGAAGTTTCTAAAAAAGCTTCTTTCTCTTTGTAATCAGAGGATATTTCCTTTGTCCCTATAGTCTTCAAAGGGATCTGAAATACCTGTTCTCAGATTCCACAGAAATAAGGCTAGCAAAGAGATCCACGAAATACAGATGTAACTCTGTGAGATGAATTAACAGAACACTAAGCAGTTTCTCAGAAAGCTTCTTTCCAGATTTCATCTGAGGATATTTCCTTTTTCACCATAGCCCTCTAGGGGCTTCCAAATATCACTTTGCGAATTCCACAAGAACTGTCTTAGTGAAAGGCTTCTTGAGGGGAAAGCTGTAACTCTGTGAGATGATTTCACAGAACACAAAGAAGTTTCTCAGAAAGCTTCTTTCTCTTTGTTATCGGAGGTTATTTCCTTTGGCCCTATAGTCTTCAAAGGGATCCGAAATATCTGTTCTCAGATTCCACAGAAATAAGGCTAGCAAAGAGATCCACGAAATACAGATGTAACTCTGTGAGATGAATTAACAGAACACTAAGCAGTTTCTCAGAAAGCTTCTTTCCAGATTTCATCTGAGGATATTTCCTTTTTCACCATAGCCCTCTAGGGGCTTCCAAATATCACTTTGCCAATTCCACAAGAAGTGTCTTAGCGAAAGGCTTCTTGAGGGGAAGCTGTAACTCTGTGAGATGATTTCACAGAACACACAGAAGTTTACAAGAAAGCTTCTTTCTCTTTGTTATGGGAGGATATTTCCTTTGGCCCTATAGTCTTCAAAGGGATCCGAAATATCTGTTCTCAGATTCCACAGAAATAAGGCTAGCAAAGAGATCCACGAAATACAGATGTAACTCTGTGAGATGAATGAAAAGAACACTAAGCAGTTTCTCAGAAAGCTTCTTTCCAGATTTCATCTGAGGATATTTCCTTTTTCACCATAGCCCTCTATGGACTTCCAAATATCACTTTGCCAGTTCCACAAGAACTGTCTTAGCGAAAGGCTTCTTGAGGGGAAAACTGTAACTCTGTGAGATGATTTCACGGAACACAAAGAAGTTTCTCAGAAAGCTTCTTTCTCTTTGTTATCGGAGGTTATTTCCTTTGGCCCTATAGTCTTCAAAGGGATCCGAAATATCTGTTCTCAGATTCCACAGAAATAAGGCTAACAAAGAGATCCACGAAATACAGATGTAACTCTGTGAGATGAATTAACAGAACACTAAGCAGTTTCTCAGAAAGCTTCTTTCCAGATTTCATCTGAGGATATTTCCTTTTTCACCATAGCCCTCTATGGGCTTCCAAATATCACTTTGCCCATTCTACAAGAAGTGTTTTAGCGAAAGGCTTCTTGAGGGGAAAGCTGTAACTCTGTGAGATGATTTCACAGAACACACAGAAGTTTCCAAAAAAGCTTCTTTCTCTTTGATATGGGAGGATATTTCCTTTGGCCCTATAGTCTTCAAAGGGATCCGAAATATCTGTTCTCAGATTCCACAGAAATAAGGCTAGCAAAGAGATCCACGAAATACAGATGTAACTCTGTGAGATGAATGAACAGAACACTAAGCAGTTTCTCAGAAAGCTTCTTTCCAGATTTCATCTGAGGATAATTCCTTTTTCACCATAGCCCTCTATGGGCTTCCAAATATCACTTTGCCAGTTCCACAAGAACTGTCTTAGCGAAAGGCTTCTTGAGGGGAAAGCTGTAACTCTGTGAGATGATTTCACGGAACACAAAGAAGTTTCTCAGAAAGCTTCTTTCTCTTTGTTATCGGAGGATATTTCCTTTGGCCGTATAGTCTTCAAAGGGAACCGAAATATCATTTCTCAGATTCCACAGAAATAAGGTTAGCAAAGAGATCCACGAAATACAGATGTAACTCTGTGAGATGAATTAACCGAACACTAAGCAGTTTCTCAGAAAGCTTCTTTCCAGATTTCATCTGAGGATATTTCCTTTTTCACCATAGCCCTCTATGGGCTTCCAAATATCACTTTGCCAGTTCCACAAGAACTGTCTTAGCGAAAGGCTTCCTGAGAGGAAAGCTGTAACTCTGTGAGATGATTTCACAGAACACAAAGAAGTTTCTCAGAAAGCTTCTTTCTCTTTGTAATCGGAGGATATTTCCTTTGTCCCTATAGTCTTCAATGGGATCTGAAATACGTGTTCTCAGATTCCACAGAAATAAGGCTAGCAAAGAGATCCACGAAATACAGATGTAACTCCGGGAGATGAATTAACAGAACACTAAGCAGTTTCTCAGAAAGCTTCTTTCCAGATTTCATCTGAGGATATTTCCTTTTTCACCATAGCCCTCTATGGGCTTCCAAATATCACTTTGCCAGTTCCACAAGAACTGTCTTAGCGAAAGGGTTCCTGAGGGGAAAGCTGTAACTCTGTGAGATGATTACACAGAACACAAAGAAGTTTCTCAGAAACCTTCTTTCTCTTTGTTATTGGAAGACATTTCCTTTGGCCCTATAGTCTTCAATGGGATCCGAAATATCTGTTCTCAGATTCCACAGAAATAAGGCTAGCAAATAGATCCACGAAATACAGATGTAACTCTGTGAGATGAATTAACAGAACACTAAGCAGTTTCTCAGAAAGCTTCTTTACAGATTTCATCTGATGATATTTCCTTTTTCACCATTGCCCTCTATGGGCTTCCAAATATCACTTTGCCAATTCCACAAGAACTGTCTTAGCGAAAGCCTTCTTGAGGGGAAAGCTGTAACTCTGTGAGATGATTTCACAGAACACAAAGAAGTTTCTAAAAAAGCTTCTTTCTCTTTGTAATCGGAGGATATTTCCTTTGTCCCTATAGTCTTCAAAGGGATCTGAAATACCTGTTCTCAGATTCCACAGAAATAAGGCTAGCAAAGAGATCCACGAAATACAGATGTAACTCTGTGAGATGAATTAACAGAACACTAAGCAGTTTCTCAGAAAGCTTCTTTCCAGATTTCATCTGAGGATATTTCCTTTTTCACCATAGCCCTCTATGGGCTTCCAAATATCACTTTTCCAGTTCCACAAGAACTGTCTTAGCGAAAGGCTTGTTGAGGGGAAAGCTGTAACTCTGTGAGATGATTTCATAGAACACAAAGAAGTTTCTGAGAAAGCTTCTTTCTCTTTGTAATCGGAGGATATTTCCTTTGTCCCTATAGTCTTCAAAGGGATCTGAAATACCTGTTCTCAGATTCCACAGAAATAAGGCTAGCAAAGAGATCCTCGAAATACGGATGCAACTCTATGAGATGAATTAACAGAACACTAAGCAGTTTCTCAGAAATCTTCTTTCCAGATTTCATCTGAGGATATTTCCTTTTTCACCATAGCCCTCTATGGGCTTACAAATATCACATTGCCAATTCCACAAGAACTGTCTTAGCGAAAGGCTTCCTTAGGGGAAAGCTGTAACTCTGTGAGATGATTTCACAGAACACAAAGAAGTTTCTCAGACAGCTTCTTTCTCTTTGTTATCGGAGGATATTTCCTTTGGCCCTATAGTCTTCAATGGGATCCGAAATATCTGTTCTCAGATTCCACAGAAATAAGGCTAGCAAAGAGATCCACGAAATACAGATGTAACTCTGTGAGATGAATGAACAGAACACTAAGCAGTTTCTCAGAAAGCTTCTTTCCAGATTTCATCTGAGGATATTTCCTTTTTCACCGTAGCCCTCTATGGGCTTCCAAATATCACTTTGCCAATTCCACAAGAAGTGTCTTAGCGAAAGGCTTCTTGAGGGGAAAGCTGTAACTCTGTGAGATGATTTCACAGAACACAAAGAAGTTTCTCAGACAGCTTCTTTCTCTTTGTTATCGGAGGATATTTCCTTTGGCCCTATAGTCTTCAAAGGGATCCGAAATATCTGTTCTCAGATTTCACAGAAATAAGGCTAGCAAAGAGATCCACGAAATACAGATGTAACTCTGTGAGATGAATTAACAGAACACTAAGCAGTTTCTCAGAAAGCTTCTTTCCAGATTTCATCTGAGGATATTTCCTTTTTCACCATAGCCCTCTATGGGCTTCCAAATATCACTTTGCCAATTCCACAAGAAGTGTCTTAGCGAAAGGCGTCTTGAGGGGAAAGCTGTAACTCTGTGAGATGATTTCTCAGAACGCAAAGAAGTTTCTCAGAAAGCTTCTTTCTCTTTGTTATCGGAGGATATTTCCTTTGGCCCTATAGTCTTCAATGGGATCCGAAATATCTGTTCTCAGATTCCACAGAAATAAGGCTAGCAAAGAGATCCACGAAATACAGATGTAACTCCGTGAGATGAATTAACAGAACACTAAGCAGTTTCTCAGAAAGCTTCTTTCCAGATTTCATATGAGGATATTTCCTTTTTCACCATAGCCCTCTATGGGCTTCCAAATATCACTTTGCCAATTCCACAAGAACTGTCTTAGCGAAAGGCTTCTTGAGGGGAAAGCTGTAACTCTGTGAGATGATTTCACAGAACACACAGAAGTTTCCAAGAAAGCTTCTTTCTCTTTGTTATGGGAGGATATTTCCTTTGACCCTATAGTCTTCAATGGGATCCGAAATATCTGTTCTCAGATTCCACAGAAATAAGGCTAGCAAAGAGATCCACGAAATACAGATGTAACTCTGTGAGATGAATGAACAGAACACTAAGCAGTTTCTCAGAAAGCTTCTTTCCAGATTTCATCTGAGGATATTTCCTTTTTCACCGTAGCCCTCTATGGGCTTCCAAATATCACTTTGCCAATTCCACAAGAAGTGTCTTAGCGAAAGGCTTCTTGAGGGGAAAGCTGTAACTCTGTGAGATGATTTCACAGAACACAAAGAAGTTTCTCAGAAACCTTCTTTCTCTTTTTTTATTGGAAGACATTTCCTTTGGCCCTATAGTCTTCAAAGGGATCCAAAAATATCTGTTCTCAGATTCCACAGAAATAAGGCTAGCAAAGAGATCCACGAAATACAGATGTAACTCTGTGAGATGAATTAACAGAACACTAAGCAGTTTCTCAGAAAGCTTCTTTACAGATTTCATCTGATGATATTTCCTTTTTCACCATTGTCCTCTATGGGCTTCCAAATATCACTTTGCCAATTCCACAATAACTGTCTTAGCGAAAGGCTTCTTGAGGGGAAAGCTGTAACTCTGTGAGATGATTTCACAGAACACAAAGAAGTTTCTAAAAAAGCTTCTTTCTCTTTGTAATCGGAGGATATTTCCTTTGTCCCTATAGTCTTCAAAGGGATCTGAAATACCTGTTCTCAGATTCCACAGAAATAAGGCTAGCAAAGAGATCCACGAAATACAGATATAACTCTGTGAGATGAATTAACAGAACACTAAGCAATTTCTCAGAAAGCTTCTTTCCAGATTTCATCTGAGGATATTTCCTTTTTCACCATAGCCCTCTAGGGGCTTCCAAATATCACTTTGCGAATTCCACAAGAACTGTCTTAGTGAAAGGCTTCTTGAGGGGAAAGCTGTAACTCTGTGAGATGATTTCACAGAACACAAAGAAGTTTCTCAGAAAGCTTCTTTCTCTTTGTTATCGGAGGTTATTTCCTTTGGCCCTATAGTCTTCAAAGGGATCCGAAATATCTGTTCTCAGATTCCACAGAAATAAGGCTAGCAAAGAGATCCACGAAATACAGATGTAACTCTGTGAGATGAATGAACAGAACACTAAGCAGTTTCTCAGAAAGCTTCTTTCCAGATTTCATCTGAGGATATTTCCTTTTTCACCATAGCCCTCTATGGGCTTCCAAATATCACTTTGCCAATTCCACAAGAAGTGTCTTAGCGAAAGGCTTCTTGAGGGGAAGCTGTAACTCTGTGAGATGATTTCACAGAACACACAGAAGTTTCCAAGAAAGCTTCTTTCTCTTTGTTATGGGAGGATATTTCCTTTGGCCCTATAGTCTTCAAAGGGATCCGAAATATCTGTTCTCAGATTCCACAGAAATAAGGCTAGCAAAGAGATCCACGAAATACAGATGTAACTCTGTGAGATGAATGAAAAGAACACTAAGCAGTTTCTCAGAAAGCTTCTTTCCAGATTTCATCTGAGGGTATTTCCTTTTTCACCATAGCCCTCTAGGGGCTTCCAAATATCACTTTGCCAGTTCCACAAGAACTGTCTTAGCGAAAGGCTTCTTGAGGGGAAAACTGTAACTCTGTGAGATGATTTCACGGAACACAAAGAAGTTTCTCAGAAAGCTTCTTTCTCTTTGTTATCGGAGGTTATTTCCTTTGGCCCTATAGTCTTCAAAGGGATCCGAAATATCTGTTCTCAGATTCCACAGAAATAAGGCTAGCAAAGAGATCCACGAAATACAGATGTAACTCTGTGAGATGAATTAACAGAACACTAAGCAGTTTCTCAGAAAGCTTCTTTCCAGATTTCATCTGAGGATATTTCCTTTTTCACCATAGCCCTCTATGGGCTTCCAAATATCACTTTGCCCATTCTACAAGAAGTGTTTTAGCGAAAGGCTTCTTCAGGGGAAAGCTGTAACTCTGTGAGATGATTTCACAGAACACACAGAAGTTTCCAAGAAAGCTTCTTTCTCTTTGTTATGGGAGGATATTTCCTTTGGCCCTATAGTCTTCAAAGGGATCCGAAATATCTGTTCTCAGATTCCACAGAAATAAGGCTAGCAAAGAGATCCACGAAATACAGATGTAACTCTGTGAGATGAATGAAAAGAACACTAAGCAGTTTCTCAGAAAGCTTCTTTCCAGATTTCATCTGAGGATATTTCCTTTTTCACCATAGCCCTCTATGGGCTTCCAAATATCACTTTGCCAGTTCCACAAGAACTGTCTTAGCGAAAGGCTTCTTGAGGGGAAAACTGTAACTCTGTGAGATGATTTCACGGAACACAAAGAAGTTTCTCAGAAAGCTTCTTTCTCTTTGTTATCGGAGGTTATTTCCTTTGGCCCTATAGTCTTCAAAGGGATCCGAAATATCTGTTCTCAGATTCCACAGAAATAAGGCTAACAAAGAGATCCACGAAATACAGATGTAACTCTGTGAGATGAATTAACAGAACACTAAGCAGTTTCTCAGAAAGCTTCTTTCCAGATTTCATCTGAGGATATTTCCTTTTTCACCATAGCCCTCTATGGGCTTCCAAATATCACTTTGCCCATTCTACAAGAAGTGTTTTAGCGAAAGGCTTCTTGAGGGGAAAGCTGTAACTCTGTGAGATGATTTCACAGAACACACAGAAGTTTCCAAAAAAGCTTCTTTCTCTTTGATATGGGAGGATATTTCCTTTGGCCCTATAGTCTTCAAAGGGATCCGAAATATCTGTTCTCAGATTCCACAGAAATAAGGCTAGCAAAGAGATCCACGAAATACAGATGTAACTCTGTGAGATGAATGAACAGAACACTAAGCAGTTTCTCAGAAAGCTTCTTTCCAGATTTCATCTGAGGATAATTCCTTTTTCACCATAGCCCTCTATGGGCTTCCAAATATCACTTTGCCAGTTCCACAAGAACTGTCTTAGCGAAAGGCTTCTTGAGGGGAAAGCTGTAACTCTGTGAGATGATTTCACGGAACACAAAGAAGTTTCTCAGAAAGCTTCTTTCTCTTTGTTATCGGAGGATATTTCCTTTGGCCGTATAGTCTTCAAAGGGAACCGAAATATCATTTCTCAGATTCCACAGAAATAAGGTTAGCAAAGAGATCCACGAAATACAGATGTAACTCTGTGAGATGAATTAACCGAACACTAAGCAGTTTCTCAGAAAGCTTCTTTCCAGATTTCATCTGAGGATATTTCCTTTTTCACCATAGCCCTCTATGGGCTTCCAAATATCACTTTGCCAGTTCCACAAGAACTGTCTTAGCGAAAGGCTTCCTGAGAGGAAAGCTGTAACTCTGTGAGATGATTTCACAGAACACAAAGAAGTTTCTCAGAAAGCTTCTTTCTCTTTGTAATCGGAGGATATTTCCTTTGTCCCTATAGTCTTCAATGGGATCTGAAATACCTGTTCTCAGATTCCACAGAAATAAGGCTAGCAAAGAGATCCACGAAATACAGATGTAACTCCGGGAGATGAATTAACAGAACACTAAGCAGTTTCTCAGAAAGCTTCTTTCCAGATTTCATCTGAGGATATTTCCTTTTTCACCATAGCCCTCTATGGGCTTCCAAATATCACTTTGCCAGTTCCACAAGAACTGTCTTAGCGAAAGGGTTCCTGAGGGGAAAGCTGTAACTCTGTGAGATGATTTCACAGAACACAAAGAAGTTTCTCAGAAACCTTCTTTCTCTTTGTTATTGGAAGACATTTCCTTTGGCCCTATAGTCTTCAATGGGATCCGAAATATCTGTTCTCAGATTCCACAGAAATAAGGCTAGCAAATAGATCCACGAAATACAGATGTAACTCTGTGAGATGAATTAACAGAACACTAAGCAGTTTCTCAGAAAGCTTCTTTACAGATTTCATCTGATGATATTTCCTTTTTCACCATTGCCCTCTATGGGCTTCCAAATATCACTTTGCCAATTCCACAAGAACTGTCTTAGCGAAAGCCTTCTTGAGGGGAAAGCTGTAACTCTGTGAGATGATTTCACAGAACACAAAGAAGTTTCTAAAAAAGCTTCTTTCTCTTTGTAATCGGAGGATATTTCCTTTGTCCCTATAGTCTTCAAAGGGATCTGAAATACCTGTTCTCAGATTCCACAGAAATAAGGCTAGCAAAGAGATCCACGAAATACAGATGTAACTCTGTG